>NC_137100.1:3173447-3200947 GCF_949357685.1 Gobio gobio | reverse complement strand
AAGTACCAATAAAGTCACCAAGTTTCGGACCATTTCGATGAAGCTACGATTATTTAATTTTTTTTATAAAGCGCAAGATCCACTATAGTGGTAAAAATGTGCTATTGCGTGGTAAAAATGCTCAATGTGTCCACCTGATGGCACCGATCTCATTTAAAAAATTGCTTTCACGAGGCCTAGGCTTGACTCTAAAATGAAATACAGCTTTAATACAAACAAAAAAATATATAATTATATATATATATTATAGTCAATGGGAAAAAATGGGTCATAATTATTGCATAAATATTAATTATTAACCATAAAATGATCTCAAAACACCAAAAAAGGAAAGAAAAAATATTATTGAACAAAAATATATTTCATTGATTTTTCTCAAATCTTTTTTATCTTAATCCCGCCCTCCGGGTCATTTTTGACCCGAAGGCCCTGAGTGTGACCCATAAATGAAGAACCCCAGAAGGTTAACTACGACTTTTGCCTCAATAAACTCTTAATTACTGCTTATTAATAGTTTGTAAGGTGAACATGCATCTCCAGTTCATTTCTAAGGGGCGTTCTGTAAACATCTAGCCACTGATACCAAGAAGGGGCGGAGCTTAGTGAAGGATCAATACAATAATAACCTCTATAAGAATTTCTCTCTGATTTTACCTGGAGTCATCGTAGACGGTTGAATCTTGCTCATAATATTCTCCATCCCAGCCATAGTGTTCCTCACAGCCGCCAATGTCCACATGATCTCCATCCCCGTGAGGAAGCAGCCTGACCCTGTGAAGACAGGAGGCAAAGGTCAAAGGTCGTGACCTGCGTCTGGTCTAAAATGCAGTCGTAAGTCTAAAACTGTTGAGCTATGAAAGAGCAACATTTTCCTCTGTGTGACATCAACATCTATTTATCTAAAGCAAATAGGAAATGATTATTTCTCAGAAACAGAATTAAGGTGATAATGACAATGTCAAACTGGGATGACACTAACAGGCCTGTTTTTCTGTCACACCGGCTTCTTATAATAAAGTCTTATGCTCATTATCATTCGTAACACATGTGTTAATTAGCATCTCGCTACTTAAAGTGATCTTATCAGAAGCTGTAATGATTCTTCATCACAGCGGTAAATGTCACCATCCTGCTTCTGCAAAAGTGGAAACAGACAGAATATGTGTGTGAGTGTGTGTGTGTGTGTGTGTGTGTGTGTGGACTGGTAATCCCTACGTTATGGGGACAAAATGTCCCCACAAAGATGGCAATATCCGAAATCCTCATCCTTGCGGGGACATTTTTTGGTCCCAGTGAGGAAAACATCTTATAAATCAGACTAAGTGATGTTTTTTGAAAATGTAAAAATGCAGAATGTCTCCTGTGATGGGTAGGTTTAGCGGCAGTGTGTGTGTGTGTGTGTGTGTGTGTGTGTGTGTGTGTGTGTGTGTGTGTGTGTGTGTGTGTGTGTGTGTGTGTGTGTGTGTGTGTGTGATGGGTAGGTTTAGGGGCAGGGGCAGTGCAAGGGGATAGAATATACGGTATGTACGGTATAAAAACCATTACGCCTATGGAAAGTCCCCATAAAACATGAAAACCCACATGTGTGTGTGTGTGTGTGCTTTATCCACAGACATACTATGCTGTAAAGTTACCTCTGTTAGTGAGTAACTAATAATTTAGTGTATATCTAAATGCATTTTCTTGCCTATGTGTGAACATATGATCATAGCTTTCTTCAGAGACGTTACTTTATCTGTACGGTCACACCTAAACACAAGTGAATAATGATGAATACATGACCACTCTAATCCCATTAGTGCACATTATACTGAACATTTCAGCACTGATAGAAGAACATAAGAGTAAAGGTCCTTTCACACTGGACGGCATTTTGACGCATTAATATTTTTTGATCAGCTGTTTGTGTAATGAGTGCTTCCACACCGAACGCGAATGTGCTGCGGCGAAAAAACTATGTTTATTTTTTCTGGTTCGATGACGTTTTTTTTAACACTCGCAGCGACAGAAAAGGCTTAAACCAATCACATACAAGGAAACAAAGGTGACGAAATGTCCAGTTGTTATCTCTAGCAATTAAATCAACATTAACCTTTGCCAGGTATCGCATTTCTCATGAGATTACAGCTGTAGTTGTGTTTACAGGTGTACAGATGCTCTGTGTTTGCCCACTGTAGGCTACAGATTACGATAAGATAACCTTTTGAGTTAAAACTCGTTGACTGTAAGGGTCCTATGATGGAACAGAAGGGTTAAATGTCAACATACTGTAAGGGTCCTATGATGGAAGAGAAGGGTTAAATGACAACATACTGTGAGGGTCCTATGATGGAACAGAAGGGTTAAATGTCAACATACTGTAAGGGTCCTATGATGGAACAGAAGGGTTAAATGTCAACATACTGTAAGGGTCCTATGATGGAACAGAAGGGTTAAATGTCAACATACTGTGAGGGTCCTATGATGGAACAGAAGGGTTAAATGTCAACATACTGTGAGGGTCCTATGATGGAACAGAAGGGTTAAATGTCAACATACTGTAAGGGCTCTATGATGGAACAGAAGGGTTAAATGTCAACATACTGTAAGGGTCCTATGATGGAACAGAAGGGTTAAATGTCAACATACTGTGAGGGTCCTATGATGGAACAGAAGGGTTAAATGTCAACATACTGTAAGGGTCCTATGATGGAACAGAAGGGTTAAATGTCAACATACTGTAAGGGCCCTATGATGGAACAGAAGGGTTAAATGTCAACATACTGTAAGGGCCCTATGATGGAACAGAAGGGTTAAATGTCAACATACTGTGAGGGTCCTATGATGGAACAGAAGGTTAAATGTCAACATACTGTGAGGGTCCTATGATGGAACAGAATGGTTAAATGTCAACATACTGTGAGGGTCCTATGATGGAACAGAAGGGTTAAATGTCAACATACTGTAAGGGCCCTATGATGGAACAGAAGGGTTAAATGTCAACATACTGTAAGGGCCCTATGATGGAACAGAATGGTTAAATGTCAACATACTGTGAGGGTCCTATGATGGAACAGAAGGGTTAAATGTCAACATACTGTAAGGGTCCTATGATGGAACAGAAGGGTTAAATGTCAACATACTGTGAGGGTCCTATGATGGAAGAGAAGGGTTAAATGTCAATATACTGTGAGGGTCCTATGATGGAACAGAAGGGTTAAATGTCAACATACTGTAAGGGTCCTGTGATGGAACAGAAGGGTAAAATGTCAACATACTGTGAGGGTCCTATGATGGAACAGAAGGGTTAAATGTCAACATACTGTAAGGGCTCTATGATGGAACAGAAGGGTTAAATGTCAACATACTGTGAGGGTCCTATGATGGAACAGAAGGGTTAAATGTCAACATACTGTAAGGGTCCTATGATGGAACAGAAGGGTTAAATGTCAACATACTGTAAGGGCCCTATGATGGAACAGAAGGGTTAAATGTCAACATACTGTAAGGGCCCTATGATGGAACAGAAGGGTTAAATGTCAACATACTGTGAGGGTCCTATGATGGAACAGAAGGGTTAAATGTCAACATACTGTAAGGGTCCTATGATGGAACAGAAGGGTTAAATGTCAACATACTGTAAGGATCCTATGATGGAACAGAAGGGTTAAATGTCAACATACTGTAAGGGTCCTATGATGGAACAGAAGGGTTAAATGTCAACATACTGTAAGGGTCCTATGATGGAACAGAAGGGTAAAATGTCAACATACTGTGAGGGTCCTATGATGGAACAGAAGGGTTAAATGTCAACATACTGTGAGGGTCCTATGATGGAACAGAAGGGTTAAATGTCAACATACTGTAAGGGTCCTATGATGGAACAGAAGGGTTAAATGTCAACATACTGTAAGGGTCCTATGATGGAACAGAAGGGTAAAATGTCAACATACTGTAAGGGTCCTATGATGGAACAGAAGGGTTAAATGTCAACATACTGTAAGGGTCCTATGATGGAACAGAAGGGTTAAATGTCAACATACTGTAAGGGTCCTATGATGGAACAGAAGGGTTAAATGTCAACATACTGTGAGGGTCCTATGATGGAACAGAAGGGTTAAATGTCAACATACTGTAAGGGTCCTATGATGGAACAGAAGGGTTAAATGTCAACATACTGTGAGGGTCCTATGATGGAACAGAAGGGTTAAATGTCAACATACTGTGAGGGTCCTATGATGGAACAGAAGGGTTAAATGTCAACATACTGTAAGGGTCCTATGATGGAACAGAAGGGTTAAATGTCAACATACTGTAAGGGTCCTATGATGGAACCGAAGGGTAAAATGTCAACATACTGTAAGGGTCCTATGATGGAACAGAAGGGTTAAATGTCAACATACTGTAAGGGTCCTATGATGGAACAGAAGGGTTAAATGTCAACATACTGTAAGGGTCCTATGATGGAACAGAAGGGTTAAATGTCAACATACTGTGAGGGTCCTATGATGGAACAGAAGGGTTAAATGTCAACATACTGTAAGGGTCCTATGCTGGAACAGAAGGGTTAAATGTCAACATACTGTAAGGGTCCTATGATGGAACAGAAGGGTTAAATGGGTTAAATCCTGACACAACACACTCCTCCACAGATCACCTTTCGGCGTAATCTACGCTCGCTCTCTCCCTCTCGTCTATCCACTATGGTTTCATCCTCACTCCCTCCACCTGCTCAGTTCTCAGCACTAGACACTAACAGTGCTACTGACACTCTTTGCTCCACTCTAACATCTTGCTTAGACAACTTCTGTCCCGTTTCATCCAGGCCAGCCCGCACCACCCCCTCTGCCCCCTGGCTGTCTGATGTTCTCCGCGAACATCGCTCTGGACTCCGGGCGGCAGAGAGGAAGTGGTGCAAAACTAAAAACGCTACTGACCTAACCCTGTATCAGTCTCTTCTCGCTTCTTTCTCTACTGATGTCTCCACTGCTAAAACTACATTCTACCACAACAAAATCAACAACTGCTCTGACTCTCGTGCACTTTACAAAACATTCTCTTCGCTCCTTTGTCCTCCTCCTCCCCCTCCTTCATCAACTCTTACAGCTGATGACTTTGCATCATTTTTCACAAACAAAACCTCCATCAGCAGTCAATTCTCCACACCACAAACTGACACACACATCTCATCAACCATCACACACACGCTCCCCTCGTTCTCTCTGCTCTCTGAAGCAGAAGTCTCCAAACTCATACTTTCCAATCAGCCCACTACCTGTCCGCTTGATCCTATCCCCACCCACCTCCTTCAGGCCATTTCTTCTTCTGTTACTCCTGCACTCACTCACATTGTCAACACCTCTCTTCACACCGGGACTTTCCCCACAGCATTTAAGCTGGCTCGGGTAACCCCACTGCTTAAGAAACACTCTATGAACCCAGCACTTTTAGAAAACTACAGACCGGTATCCCTTCTTCCTTTCATTGCAAAGACTCTTGAGCGAGTGGTGTTTAACCAGCTGTCTACGTTTCTTGAACAGAACAACCTCCTGGACATCAACCAATCCGGCTTCAAAAGCAGCCACTCAACTGAGACTGCCCTGCTCTCGGTTACGGAGGCACTGAGACAGGCAAGAGCGGCTTCCAGATCCACAGTACTTATCTTACTGGATTTGTCTGCTGCTTTTGACACAGTTAACCACCAGATCCTCCTGTCAACTCTCATGAAGATGGGCATCTCAGGAACTGCGCTCCAGTGGTTCAAGTCTTACCTCTCAGGTGGGTCCTTCAGGGTGTCATGGAGAGGTGAAGTGTCTAAGTCACATCCTCTAGCTACTGGCGTTCCCCAGGGCTCAGTGCTTGGACCACTTCTCTTCTCCATCTACATGTCATCACTGGGATCTGTCATTCAGAAACATGGCTTTTCCTATCACTGCTATGCCGACGACACTCAACTCTACTTCTCATTTCAACCAGATGATTCATCGGTTGGTGTTCGTATCGCTGCCTGCTTAACAGACATTTCTGCCTGGATGAAGGAACATCACCTTCAACTTAACCTTGCAAAGACAGAACTTCTTGTTGTCTCTGCCAACCCAGCACTTCACCACAATCTCTCCATTCAGCTAGGATCATCAACCATAACTCCGTCCAGGACAGCCAGGAACCTTGGAGTTGTGATTGATGATCAGCTAAAATTCACAGACCACATCACTGCAACAACCCGATCCTGTAGATTTGCATTATACAACATTAGGAAGATTAGACCCTTCCTATCAGAGCATGCCACACAACTACTGGTCCAAGCTCTTGTTCTCTCCAGACTGGACTACTGTAATGCTCTTCTAGCGGGCCTTCCGGCATGCACTATCAAACCCTTGCAACTGATCCAGAATGCAGCGGCGAGGGTGGTCTTTAACGAGCCGAAGAGAGCGCATGTCACGCCTCTCTTCATCAGTCTGCACTGGCTACCAATAGCCGCTCGCATCAAATTCAAGGCACTGGTGCTCGCCTTCAAAGCAACCACTGGCTCTGCACCAATATACCTAAACTCGCTCGTTCAGACTTACACACCCTCCAGGAACTTGCGTTCTGCTAGTGAACGACGCCTTGTGGTGCCATCCCAGAGAGGCATGAAATCGCTGTCACGGACCTTTTCCTGGGCCGTTCCCACCTGGTGGAATGACCTGCCTATCTCAATTCGTGCAGCCGAGTCTGTAGCCATTTTCAAAAAACATCTAAAGACGCATCTCTTCCGGCAGCACCTGACCAATCAAGAATAGCACTTAACATTCTATTCATTTTCTGTCTGTCTAATTTATTTAAAAAAAAAAAAAACTGTCCTGTGTGTTCTGAGCTAGATTAACTGAGACTTGCTACAGCACTTGCATACTGTTGCCCTTGACTGTTCTAGTTGCTTCTTTTACTCTCATTTGTAAGTTGCTTTGGATAAAAGCGTCTGCTAAATGACTAAATGTAAATGTAAATGACAACATACTGTAAGGGTCCTATGATGGAACAGAAGGGTTAAATGACAACATACTGTAAGGGTCCTATGATGGAACAGAAGGGTTAAATGTCAACATACTGTAAGGGCCCTATGATGGAAGAGAAGGGTTAAATGTCAACATACTGTAAGGGCCCTATGATGGAAGAGAAGGGTTAAATGACAACATACTGTAAGGGTCCTATGATGGAACAGAAGGGTTAAATGTCAACATACTGTAAGGGCCCTATGATGGAAGAGAAGGGTTAAATGTCAACATACTGTAAGGGTCCTATGATGGAACAGAAGGGTTAAATGTCAACATACTGTAAGGGTCCTATGATGGAACAGAAGGGTTAAATGTCAACATACTGTAAGGGCCCTATGATGGAAGAGAAGGGTTAAATGTCAACATACTGTAAGGGTCCTATGATGGAACAGAAGGGTTAAATGTCAACATACTGTAAGGGTCCTATGATGGAACAGAAGGGTTAAATGTCAACATACTGTAAGGGCCCTATGATGGAAGAGAAGGGTTAAATGTCAACATACTGTAAGGGTCCTATGATGGAACAGAAGGGTTAAATGCAACATACTGTAAGGGTCCTATGATGGAACAGAAGGGTTAAATGTCAACATACTGTAAGGGCCCTATGATGGAAGAGAAGGGTTAAATGTCAACATACTGTAAGGGTCCTATGATGGAACAGAAAGGTTAAATGACAACATACTGTAAGGGTCCAATGATGGAACAGAAGGGTTAAATGACAACATACTGTAATGGTCCTATGATGGAACAGAAGGGTTAAATGACAACATACTGTAAGGGTCCTGTGATGGAACAGAAGGGTTAAATGACAACATACTGTAAGGGTCCTATGATGGAACAGAAGGGTTAAATGTCAACATACTGTAAGGGTCCTATGATGGAACAGAAGGGTTAAATGACAACATACTGTAAGGATCCTATGATGGAACAGAAGGGTTAAATGCAACATACTGTAAGGGTCCTATGATGGAACAGAAGGGTTAAATGTCAACATACTGTAAGGGCCCTATGATGGAAGAGAAGGGTTAAATGTCAACATACTGTAAGGGTCCTATGATGGAACAGAAAGGTTAAATGACAACATACTGTAAGGGTCCAATGATGGAACAGAAGGGTTAAATGACAACATACTGTAATGGTCCTATGATGGAACAGAAGGGTTAAATGACAACATACTGTAAGGGTCCTGTGATGGAACAGAAGGGTTAAATGACAACATACTGTAAGGGTCCTATGATGGAACAGAAGGGTTAAATGTCAACATACTGTAAGGGTCCTATGATGGAACAGAAGGGTTAAATGACAACATACTGTAAGGATCCTATGATGGAACAGAAGGGTTAAATGACAACATACTGTAAGGGTCCTATGATGGAAGAGAAGGGTTAAATGTCAACATACTGTAAGGGTCCTATGATGGAACAGAAGGGTTAAATGACAACATACTGTAAGGATCCTATGATGGAACAGAAGGGTTAAATGACAACATACTGTAAGGGTCCTATGATGGAACAGAAGGGTTAAATGACAACATACTGTAAGGGTCCTATGATGGAACAGAAGGGTTAAATGTCAACATACTGTAAGGGCCCTATGATGGAAGAGAAGGGTTAAATGTCAACATACTGTAAGGGTCCTATGATGGAACAGAAGGGTTAAATGTCAACATACTGTAAGGGCCCTATGATGGAAGAGAAGGGTTAAATGTCAACATACTGTAAGGGCCCTATGATGGAACAGAAGGGTTAAATGCGAACATACTTTAAGGGTCCTATGATGGAACAGAAGGGTTAAATGTCAACATACTGTAAGGGTCCTATGATGGAAGAGAAGGGTTAAATGTCAACATACTGTAAGGGTCCCATACTGTAAGGGTCCTATGATGGAACAGAAGGGTTAAATGTCAACATACTATAAGGGTCCAATGATGGAACAGAAGGGTTAAATGTCAACATACTGTAAGGGTCCTATGATGGAAGAGAAGGGTTAAATGACAACATACTGTAAGGGTCCTATGATGGAACAGAAGGGTTAATTGTCAACATACTGTAAGGGTCCCATACGGTAAGGGTCCTATGATGGAATAGAAGGGTTAAATGTCAACATACTGTAAGGGTCCCATACTGTAAGGGTCCTATGATAGAAGAGAAAGGTTAAATGACAACATACTGTAAGGGTCCCATACGGTAAGGGTCCTATGATGGAATAGAAGGGTTAAATGTCAACATACTGTAAGGGTCCCATACTGTAAGGGTCCTATGATGGAATAGAAGGGTTAAATGTCAACATACTGTAAGGGTCCCATACTGTAAGGGTCCTATGATGGAACAGAAGGGTTAAATGACAACATACTGTAAGGGTCCTATGATGGAACAGAAGGGTTAAATGTCAACATACTGTGAGGGTCCTATGATGGAACAGAAGGGTTAAATGTCAACATACTGTAAGGGTCCTATGATGGAAGAGAAGGGTTAAATATCAACATACTGTAAGGGTCCTATGATGGAACAGAAGGGTTAAATGTCAACATACTGTAAGGGTCCTATGATTGAACAGAAGGGTTAAAT
This sequence comes from Gobio gobio, assembly GCF_949357685.1. Lineage (NCBI taxonomy): Eukaryota > Metazoa > Chordata > Actinopteri > Cypriniformes > Gobionidae > Gobio > Gobio gobio. The sequence goes on along the minus strand of NC_137100.1, from coordinate 3,191,367 downwards.
GTCAACATACTGTAAGGGTCCTATGATGGAACAGAAGGGTTAAATGTCAACATACTGTAAGGGCCCTATGATGGAAGAGAAGGGTTAAATATCAACATACTGTAAGGGTCCTATGATGGAACAGAAGGGTTAAATGTCAACATACTGTAAGGGTCCTATGATTGAACAGAAGGGTTAAATGTCAACATACTGTAAGGGTCCTATGATGGAACAGAAGGGTTAAATGTCAACATACTGTAAGGGCCCTATGATGGAAGAGAAGGGTTAAATATCAACATACTGTAAGGGTCCTATGATGGAACAGAAGGGTTAAATGTCAACATACTGTAAGGGCCCTATGATGGAAGAGAAGGGTTAAATATCAACATACTGTAAGGGTCCTATGATTGAACAGAAGGGTTAAATGTCAACATACTGTAAGGGTCCTATGATGGAACAGAAGGGTTAAATGTCAACATACTGTAAGGGTCCTATGATGGAACAGAAGGGTTAAATGTCAACATACTGTAAGGGTCCTGTGATGGAACAGAAGGGTTAAATGTCAACATACTGTGATGGTCCTATGATGGAACAGAAGGGTTAAATGTCAACATACTGTAAGGGTCCTATGATGGAACAGAAGGGTTAAATGTCAACATACTGTAAGGGTCCTGTGATGGAACAGAAGGGTTAAATGTCAACATACTGTGAGGGTCCTGTGATGGAACAGAAGGGTTAAATGTCAACATACTGTGAGGGTCCTGTGATGGAACAGAAGGGTTAAATATCAACATACTGTAAGGGTCCTATGATGGAACAGAAGGGTTAAATGTCAACATACTGTAAGGGTCCTATGATGGAACAGAAGGGTTAAATGTCAACATACTGTAAGGGTCCTATGATGGAACAGAAGGGTTAAATGTCAACATACTGTAAGGGTCCTGTGATGGAACAGAAGGGTTAAATGTCAACATACTGTGAGGGTCCTGTGATGGAACAGAAGGGTTAAATGTCAATATACTGTGAGGGTTCTATGATGGAACAGAAGGGTTAAATGTCAACATACTGTAAGGGCCCTATGATGGAAGAGAAGGGTTAAATGTCAACATACTGTGAGGGTCCTGTGATGGAACAGAAGGGTTAAATGTCAACATACTGTGAGGGTCCTATGATGGAACAGAAGGGTTAAATGTCAACATACTGTAAGGGTCCTGTGATGGAACAGAAGGGTTAAATGTCAACATACTGTGAGGGTCCTGTGATGGAACAGAAGGGTTAAATGTCAACATACTGTAAGGGTCCTATGATGGAACAGAAGGGTTAAATGTCAACATACTGTAAGGGCCCTGTGATGGAAGAGATGGGTTAAATGTCAACATACTGTAAGGGTCCTGTGATGGAACAGAAGGGTTAAATGTCAACATACTGTGAGGGTCCTATGATGGAAGAGAAGGGTTAAATGTCAACATACTGTAAGGGTCCTATGATGGAACAGAAGGGTTAAATGTCAACATACTGTAAGGGTCCTATGATGGAACAGAAGGGTTAAATGTCAACATACTGTGAGGGCTCTATGATGGAACAGAAGGGTTAAATGTCAACATACTGTGAGGGTCCTATGAGGGAACAGAAGGGTTAAATGTCAACATACTGTGAGGGTCCTATGATGGAAGAGAAGGGTTAAATGTCAACATACTGTGAGGGTCCTATGATGGAACAGAAGGGTTAAATGTCAACATACTGTGAGGGTCCTGTGATGGAACAGAAGGGTTAAATGTCAACATACTGTGAGGGTCCTATGATGGAACAGAAGGGTTAAATGTCAACATACTGTGAGGGTCCTATGATGGAACAGAAGGGTTAAATGACAACATACTGTAAGGGCCCTATGATGGAACAGAAGGGTTAAATGTCAACATACTGTGAGGGTCCTATGATGGAACAGAAGGGTTAAATGTCAACATACTGTAAGGGTCCTATGATGGAACAGAATGGTTAAATGTCAACATACTGTGAGGGTCCTATGATGGAACAGAAGGGTTAAATGTCAACATACTGTGAGGGTTCTATGATGGAACAGAAGGGTTAAATGTCAACATACTGTGAGGGTCCTATGATGGAACAGAAGGGTTAAATGTCAACATACTGTAAGGGTCCTGTGATGGAACAGAAGGGTTAAATGTCAACATACTGTAAGGATCCTATGATGGAACAGAAGGGTTAAATGTCAACATACTGTGAGGGTCCTATGATGGAACAGAAGGGTTAAATGTCAACATACTGTAAGGGTCCTATGATGGAACAGAAGGGTTAAATGTCAACATACTGTAAGGGCCCTATGATGGAAGAGAAGGGTTAAATGTCAACATACTGTAAGGGTCCTGTGATGGAACAAAAGGGTTAAATGTCAACATACTGTAAGGGTCCTATGATGGAAGAGAAGGGTTAAATGTCAACATACTGTAAGGGTCCTATGATGGAAGAGAAGGGTTAAATGTCAACATACTGTAAGGGCTCTATGATGGAACAGAAGGGTTAAATGTCAACATACTGTGAGGGTCCTATGATGGAAAAGAAGGGTTAAATGTCAACATACTGTGAGGGTCCTATGATGGAACAGAAGGGTTAAATGTCAACATACTGTAAGGGATCTATGATGGAACAGAAGGGTTAAATGTCAACATACTGTAAGGGCTCTATGATGGAACAGAAGGGTTAAATGTCAACATACTGTAAGGGCCCTATGATGGAACAGAAGGGTTAAATGTCAACATACTGTAAGGGTCCTATGATGGAACAGAAGGGTTAAATATCAACATACTGTAAGGGCTCTATGATGGAACAGAAGGGTTAAATGTCAACATACTGTGAGGGTCCTATGATGGAACAGAAGGGTTAAATGTCAACATACTGTAAGGGTCCTATGATGGAACAGAAGGGTTAAATGTCAACATACTGTGAGGGTCCTATGATGGAACAGAAGGGTTAAATGTCAACATACTGTAAGGGCTCTATGATGGAACAGAAGGGTTAAATGTCAACATACTGTGAGGGTCCTATGATGGAACAGAAGGGTTAAATGTCAACATACTGTAAGGGTCCTATGATGGAACAGAAGGGTTAAATGTCAACATACTGTAAGGGTCCTATGATGGAACAGAAGGGTTAAATGTCAACATACTGTAAGGGTCCTATGATGGAACAGAAGGGTTAAATGTCAACATACTGTAAGGGCTCTATGATGGAACAGAAGGGTTAAATGTCAACATACTGTGAGGGTCCTATGATGGAACAGAAGGGTTAAATGTCAACATACTGTAAGGGTCCTATGATGGAACAGAAGGGTTAAATGTCAACATACTGTAAGGGTCCTATGATGGAACAGAAGGGTTAAATGTCAACATACTGTAAGGGTCCTATGATGGAACAGAAGGGTTAAATGTCAACATACTGTAAGGGCTCTATGATGGAACAGAAGGGTTAAATGTCAACATACTGTAAGGGCTCTATGATGGAACAGAAGGGTTAAATGTCAACATACTGTAAGGGCCCTATGATGGAACAGAAGGGTTAAATGTCAACATACTGTAAGGGTCCTATGATGGAACAGAAGGGTTAAATGTCAACATACTGTAAGGGACTGTGAGGGTCCTATGATGGAACAGAAGGGTTAAATGTCAACATACTGTGAGGGTCCTATGATGGAAGAAAAGGGTTAAATGTCAACATACTGTGAGGGTCCTATGATGGAACAGAAGGGTTAAATGACAACATACTGTAAGGGTCCTATGATGGAACAGAAGGGTTAAATGTCAACATACTGTAAGGGCTCTATGATGGAACAGAAGGGTTAAATGACAACATACTGTAAGGGTCCTATGATGGAACAGAAGGGTTAAATGTCAACATACTGTAAGGATCCTATGATGGAACAGAAGGGTTAAATGTCAACATACTGTAAGGGCTCTATGATGGAACAGAAGGGTTAAATGACAACATACTGTAAGGGTCCTATGATGGAACAGAAGGGTTAAATGACAACATACTGTAAGGGTCCTATGATGGAACAGAAGGGTTAAATGTCAACATACTGTAAGGGTCCTATGATGGAACAGAAGGGTTAAATGTCAACATACTGTAAGGGCTCTATGATGGAACAGAAGGGTTAAATGACAACATACTGTAAGGGTCCTATGATGGAACAGAAGGGTTAAATGACAACATACTGTAAGGGTCCTATGATGGAAGAGAAGGGTTAAATGACAACATACTGTAAGGATCCTATGATGGAACAGAAGGGTTAAATGACAACATACTGTAAGGGTCCTATGATGGAACAGAAGGGTTAAATGTCAACATACTGTAAGGGTCCTATGATGGAAGAGAAGGGTTAAATGTCAACATACTGTAAGGGTCCTATGATGGAACAGAAGGGTTAAATGTCAACATACTGTGAGGGTCCTATGATGGAACAAAAGGGTTAAATGTCAACATACTGTAAGGGTCCTATGATGGAACAGAAGGGTTAAATGTCAACATACTGTAAGGGTCCTATGATGGAACAGAAGGGTTAAATGTCAACATACTGTAAGGGTCCTATGATGGAACTGAAGGGTTAAATGTCAACATACTGTAAGGTTCCTATGATGGAACAGAAGGGTTCAATGTCAAGATACTGTAAGGGTCCTATGATGGAACAGAAGGGTTAAATGTCAACATAGGGTCCTATGATGGAACAGAAGGGTTAAATGTCAACATAGGGTCCTATGATGGAACAGAAGGTTTAAATGTCAACATAGGGTCCTATGATGGAACAGAAGGGTTAAATGTCAACATACTGTAAGGGTCCTATGATGGAACAGAAGGGCTAAATGTCAACATAGGGTCCTATGATGGAACCAAAGGGTTAAATGTCAACATACTGTAAGGGTCCTATGATGGAACAGAAGGGTTAAATGTCAACATACTGTGAGGGTCCTATGATGGAAGAGAAGGGTTAAATGTCAACATACTGTAAGGGTCCTATGATGGAACAGAAGGGTTAAATGTCAACATACTGTAAGGGTCCTATGATGGAACAGAAGGGTTAAATTTCAACATACTGTGAGGGTCCTATGATGGAACAAAAGGGTTAAATGTCAACATACTGTAAGGGTCCTGTGATGGAACAGAAGGGTTAAATGTCAACATACTGTGAGGGTCCTTTGATGGAATAGAAGGGTTACATGTCAACATACTGTGAGGGTCCTGTGATGGAACAGAAGGGTTAAATGTCAACATACTGTAAGGGTCCTATGATGGAACAGAAGGGTTAAATGTCAACATACTGTAAGGGTCCTATGATGGAACAGAAGGGTTAAATGTCAACATACTGTAAGGGTCCTATGATGGAACAGAATGGTTAGATGTCAAGATACTGTGAGGGTCCTATGATGGAACAGAAGGGTTAAATGTCAACATACTGTGAGGGTCCTATGATGGAATAGAAGGGTTAAATGTCAACATACTGTAAGGGTCCTGTGATGGAACAGAAGGGTTAAATTTCAACATACTGTGAGGGTCCTATGATGGAACAGAAGGGTTAAATGTCAACATACTGTAAGGGTCCTATGATGGAACAGAAGGGTTAAATGTCAACATACTGTGAGGGTCCTATGATGGAACAGAAGGTTAAATGTCAACATACTGTGAGGGTCCTATGATGGAACAGAAGGGTTAAATGTAACATACTGTAAGGGTCCTATGATGGAACAGAAGGGTTAAATGTCAACATACTGTGAGGGTCCTATGATGGAACAGAAGGTTAAATGTCAACATACTGTGAGGGTCCTATGATGGAACAGAAGGGTTAAATGTCAACATACTGTGAGGGTCCTGTGATGGAACAGAAGGGTTAAATGTCAACATACTGTGAGGGTCCTGTGATGGAACAGAAGGGTTAAATGTCAACATACTGTGAGGGTCCTGTGATGGAACAGAAGGGTTAAATGTCAACATACTGTGAGGGTCCTATGATGGAACAGAAGGGTTAAATGTCAACATACTATAAGGGTCCTATGATGGAACAGAAGGGTTAAATGTCAACATACTGTGAGGGTCCTATGATGGAACAGAAGGGTTAAATGTCAACATACTGTGAGGGTCCTATGATGGAACAGAAGGGTTAAATGTCAACATACTGTAAGGGTCCTATGATGGAACAGAAGGGTTAAATGTCAACATACTGTGAGGGTCCTATGATGGAACAGAAGGTTAAATGTCAACATACTGTGAGGGTCCTGTGATGGAACAGAAGGGTTAAATGTCAACATACTGTGAGGGTCCTATGATGGAACAGAAGGGTTAAATGTCAACATACTGTGAGGGTCCTATGATGGAACAGAAGGGTTAAATGTCAACATACTGTAAGGGTCCTATGATGGAACAGAAGGGTTAAATGTCAACATACTGTTAGGGTCCTATGATGGAACAGAAGGGTTAAATGTCAACATACTGTAAGGGCTCTATGATGGAACAGAAGGGTTAAATGTCAACATACTGTAAGGGTCCTATGATGGAACAGAAGGGTTAAATGTCAACATACTGTGAGGGTCCTATGATGGAACAGAAGGGTTAAATGTCAACATACTGTGAGGGTCCTATGATGGAACAGAAGGGTTAAATGTCAACATACTGTAAGGGTCCTATGATGGAACAGAAGGGTTAAATGTCAACATACTGTAAGGGTCCTATGATGGAACAGAAGGGTTAAATGTCAACATACTGTAAGGGTCCTGTGATGGAACAGAAGGGTTAAAAGACAACATACTGTAAGGGTCCTGTGATGGAACAGAAGGGTTAAAAGACAACATACTGTAAGGGTCCTGTGATGGAACAGAAGGGTTAAAAGACAACATACTGTAAGGGTCCTGTGATGGAACAGAAGGGTTAAATGACAACATACTGTAAGGGTCCTGTGATGGAACAGAAGGGTTAAATGTCAACATACTGTAAGGGTCATATGATGGAACAGAAGGGTTAAATGTCAACATACTGTAAGGGTCCTATGATGGAACAGAAGGGTTAAATGACAACATACTGTAAGGGTCCTGTGATGGAACAGAAGGGTTAAAAGACAACATACTGTAAGGATCCTATGATGGAAGAGAAGGGTTAAATGTCAACATACTGTAAGGGTCCTGTGATGGAACAGAAGGGTTAAATGTCAACATAAGGGTTCTGTGATGAAATGGAAACGTTCTGTTGATGGATCTATAATGTACGGAGCCCCAAAGGGGACACGGTAGTGGAAAAAAATATGAGATTGGAGGAAAAATAATACGTCAATGCTTTTGCGTTTGCTCACAAAATGTTTGCCTTCCCCAGAGAAACTTTTGCGTTTTCTTTGCGAGTGATCGCTAAGTTTCTTGGGGGAACACGAAAGTATTGCCAAATAAATTTTTCCTCCCATCTCATATTTGATTTCTTCACCATGTCCCTTCAGGGGCTCTGTAATAACGGCTCAGGCTCAGAGTTCTTGTGGATAGACCAGCAAGAGCAGGAAGATTAGAAGGCATTTTTATTAGAGCCGAGTCTCTGGGTGAAGGAGGTGATGTACGGTCACAGAGGTTTCCTCTGGGTTGTGCTACGGCAATAACACAGGGTCATTTGTGATCTATAGAGAGTGTTAAATCATGATCCTCTCCTGAGCCGGCCTCCACAAGTACGGCTGTCTATGTTTATGAAACACATTTTTTCTTTTTAAGCATATATTTCAACCTGACTTGACATGCAAACCAAGAGTGTGACCAAAAATACTTCTCATTATGCCATAATAGCAGCGTTAGATTATAAAATACGCATCTAATCTGCATTAGAGCTGCAACTAACGATTATTTTTTCTGTCGACTAATCTAACGATTATTTTTTCGATTAGTCGACTAATCTAACGATTATTTTTCCGGATTAATCTTATGATTCTTTTTTACTGATTATTGTATTTCAAAGAGGGTAGTGAATTTGTATATTATTTTAACATGAAATCAATGAATGATGACAATATTAATTGTATTTCAGGAAGGGTAGTGTACATAGTAGGCTATGCCATTTTATAAAGAAATATATGAACACAAGAAGCTTTTTAAACATAATATATAATGATACTATTCATCATAAAATGTATACAGAGTAGGCCTAATTAGGAAAAGTTGTATTTATCTGCAAAAGGTTCACATACAGGAGCTTTCAGCAGTGTTAATGTATAACTAGTCGTCTATTTTGAAGATAAATGTGCATAAACAACGACTAAAGCTGCCAGAAGTTTTAGCCCAAACTTCAAAGACACATTTAAATGATTAAAGCTAGAGGCATATCTTAACTTTAATGTTACTTTAATCATGCAAACTACCTATATACAGCAAGTTATTATGCATATGTGTTTGGGACAGAGCGGAACCGGGTCACATTAACAGGAGATATATGCAGCCCATAATAAATAAAAGCACGAGACGTACTGGGGTCGGAGAAGAACCCCGGAAAATGTGACCGTCTGTTGCAAAACACGCGCCACGGTTAAGCTGCGCGAGAGAACACTGGCAGCAGGGTTGCCAGGTTTACACAACAAAACCCACCCATTCGTTACTCAAAACTAGTCCAAAACAAGCCCAATCGCGTTTCGGGGAGGTTCTCTGGTAAACATCGCGTTCGGGGGGTTAAATATGTGTGTTTTTTTGCAGGGCTGCCGGCTAAAATTCTCATTCCCGGGGCTAAATATCACATAATTGGGATCGCTTCAACCCGCGGACATGAGACACAGCCCGCGGCAACAGTGTAGAAGTAGCCCAATTCCGCGGAAAAAAACGGGACTTGGCAACACTGACTGGCAGTGTGAAAGCTCCCGCTCTCCACGCGCACAGCACCTGCTCTGCCACCGCGCGCAATGTGAAACCGGCGTTACAGAGCGAACAAAGCACAGTTTTATTCGGCTTCTGTTTAAAGTACTCCCACACTTTTGAATGTCGCGGTCTGGCTTTATATGATAAATGATCATTTTCACTATGCCCGGGAGCAGAAGCTGCCATTATTCTAGATCTTCTGTTCCATTCTAGAACGTAAATAATGTGCCGCCGACGCGTCGACGCATTTCACGCACGTCGACGTATTTTCGTAGTCGACGTCATCGACGACGTCGACGCGTCGTTGCAGCCCTAATCTGCATAATCGTCTCTTCATTTTAACACACCAGAGCTTCATTTGATCTTGCTTTGAACACTTGATCATATTGTAATTTTGACTTCTAAACCAGTAGGAACTTCCCAGAGATTGAAGGCAACAGCATTGCACGCACAAAGTGTCGGGATTTATTTTAGCGAATCAGTTCGTTCAGACAGTTCATGCCGTGCAAATGAACCAGAAAGAGAAAATGATCCTGTGTGGCATTTCACTTCATGTTCTTCTATGGAAATATTTAGCTAAATGGTTAAATAAATGAGGGCTTTTACAGTTTTAGTAATTGTATTTAATGTACATTTATATATTAGGCGTGCGATATCAGTTCACTGTGATGGATGGTTCCTATCATCGCTGGTCTGCATTATCATTCCTCACAGTAATACGGTGTCTCACAGAAACGCTATACGATACTGTCTCTACAGGAAACACACTTTACTCAATTACATGTGGATCAATGGTTTGCTCATCAGCGTGTGTGTGTGTGTGATTGACTCACGGTGGACGTGGATGCAAGCCTTCTCGAGTGATCACACCCTCTTTCTCCATCAGCATCTGCCGGAACGTTCCAACTTTCTGCCGGATTTCCTCTTCGGAATATCTGCAGACGAAAAGGAGGACGGTCAGTTAAAAGACAAACAGTCAATGCTCAATAAAACACATCACTGTTTTATGACAATAAAACGGGTAAAAAAAAATCACAGAAGGAGGAATCTGAGCCATATCTATTTATTTTTTAGTACATCAAATTAAAGGAACACGCCACTATTTTTGAAAACAGGCTCGTTTTCCGTCTCCCCTAGAGTTAAACGGTCGAGTTTTACCGTTTTTGAATCCATTCAGCCGATCTCTGAGTCTCCACTGTTAGCATAGCTTAGCATAGATCATTGAATCTGATTAGACCGTTAGCATCTCGCTCAAAAAATGACTTACATCGTGTACTAAGACCGACGGAAAATGAAAAGTTGTGATTTTCTAGGCCGATATGGCAGGAACTATATATACTCTCATTCCTGCAAGCACAGAGATGAGAATGGTATGGACTCTGGGGGATACGGTGAATAAGCTTGAGTCCTAAAAAGTCGGCGTGTTCCTTTAAAGAGTTGATTAAACATGGACAAAAAACAAAACAAAAAAACGAGTTGGACGTGTGGTTAAAACGACCCATTCACTGGGTTAAAACGACCCATTCACTGGGTTAAAACGACCCATTCACTGGGTCAAAACAACCCATTCACTGGGTTAAAACGACCCATTCACTGGGTCAAAACAACCCATTCACTGGGTTAAAACAACCCATTCACTGGGTTAAAACGACCCATTCACTGGGTTAAAACGACCCATTCACTGGGTCAAAACAACCCATTCACTGGTTAAAACAACCCATTCACTGGGTCAAAACAACCCATTCACTGGGTTAAAACGACCCATTCACTGGGTCAAAACAACCCATTCACTGGGTTAAAACGACCCATTCACTGGGTCAAAACAACCCATTCACTGGGTCAAAACAACCCATTCACTGGGTTAAAACGACCCATTCACTGGGTTAAAACGACCCATTCACTGGGTTAAAACGACCCATTCACTGGGTCAAAACAACCCATTCACTGGGTTAAAACGACCCATTCACTGGGTTAAAACGACCCATTCACTGGGTTAAAATGACCCATTCACTGGGTTAAAATGACCCATTCACATTCACTGGCTTAAAACGACCCATTCACTGGCTTAAAACGACCCATTCACATTCATTGGGTTAAAACGACCCATTCACTGGGTTAAAATAATCCATTCACTGGGTTAAAACGACCCATTCACTGGGTTAAAACAATCCATTCACTGGGTTAAAACAATCCATTCACTGGGTTATAACGACCCATTCACTGGGTTAAAACAACTCATTCACTGGGTTAAAACAACCCATTCACTGGGTTAAAATGACCCATTCACTGGGTTAAAACAACCCATTCACTGGGTTAAAACTACCCATTCACTGGGTTAAAACGACCCATTCACTGGGTTAAAACGACCCATTCACTGGGTTAAAACAACCCATTCACTGAGTTAAAACAACTCATTCACTGGGTTAAAACAACCCATTCACTGGGTTAAAATGACCCATTCACTGGGTTAAAACAACCCATTCACTGGGTTAAAACTACCCATTCACTGGGTTAAAACGACCCATTCACTGGGTTAAAACGACCCATTCACTGGGTTAAAACAACCCATTCACTGAGTTAAAACAACCCATTCACTGGGTTAAAACTACCCATTCACTGGGTTAAAACAACTCATTCACTGGGTTAAAACAACCCATTCACTGGGTTAAAACAACTCATTCACTGGGTTAAAACAACTCATTCACTGGGTTAAAACAACCCATTCACTGGGTTAAAACAACCCATTCACTGGGTTAAAACTACCCATTCACTGGGTTAAAACTACCCATTCACTGGGTTAAAACAACCCATTCACTGGGTTAAAACTACCCATTCACTGGGTTAAAACGACCCATTCACTGGGTTAAAACGACCCATTCACTGGGTTAAAACAACCCATTCACTGAGTTAAAACAACCCATTCACTGGGTTAAAACTACCCATTCACTGGGTTAAAACAACTCATTCACTGGGTTAAAACAACCCATTCACTGGGTTAAAACAACCCATTCACTGGGTTAAAACTACCCATTCACTGGGTTAAAACTACCCATTCACTGGGTTAAAACGACCCATTCACTGGGCTAAATTCCCTATTCACCTTGTTCAGCTTCACAAATAACCCAGCGTTAAGGGAACAGTGGATGCAGTTTGTGTTTCTGGAGTTCTGCAAGTGTGTGTGTGTGTGTGTGTTCCCGGTCATGAGTGGAAACCGCAGGCGGTGAGTGAAACTGATCAAATGTGTGTGTTTTGTTGGCAATCGGCGTGTAAGTGCATATAATGTGAACAACACCAACGTATAGAGACTCAAGAGTGTGTGTGTGTGTGTGTGTGTGTGGTCGTGACTCTTTAGCTCCGCCCACTGCACGCCTCCACGGACTCGGCTGTTTTCAGAAAGAGTCGGTGCAGTGTTTCTGTCGTTTATAAATATGATAAACTAAAGACTCTCTGGAGATATGAAGGATCAACACGACTCTATAGATACTCAAGAGTAACATGAGACTGGCAGAAACTGTTTTATGTCCTCTTTAACTAATATTAACAAAGGTTTACATATAAAATTGTGTTATTTGCTAAAAAACTGAATGTTAAAACATAGTAAAAATAGTTTGTTCATTGTTAGTTCATGTTAGATAAAGCAATAACTATAACAAACAAGACCTCATTGTAAAGTGTTAGCAGTTAAACTAAATAAAAATGAGGAATGCATGCCACCTTGGCAACTCGTTTTTTTAAATATATATTTTTGGGTAGCACTTTATGTCCCAGTCCTGTTCCCTTGCACGGGTCATCATCACTCACCTCTCCTTAGAAAATAATATAAAAGTATAGTTTTAATCTCGCCTCTTTCAGAGACGTGCGGGAAATGTGTAAATAAATGCAGCGTGGAAACATTCAGCCAAACGTGTGGATATTAAACGGGCCATTCTCATTTTCTCCAAAGCGAATCCATCAGGAACAAGATAACCATAGTGTGTGTGTGTGTGTGTGTGTGTGTGTGTGTGGGTGTGTGTGTGTACGAGTTTGCCTGTACATGAGGGCCAAAACATCTTTAAATCTAGTGTTCTGCACATGTTTCTGTGGTGGGTTCTGGTAGGTTTAGGGGCAGAGGTCGGGTCAGGCCATAGAAAATATCATTACTGCGAGACACGGCAGGTGAAAACATCGTTTTTCCGTCAGTGGTCAATTTTGAGATTGTGGGCCAGTTTGCTCCCTTAACATGTGAGCTTTCATGTCAACATTACACATTGAGGTGGTTATTTCATTATATTTCGTCAACGTGCACCTTTAGATTTCTACACTCTAAAAAATGCTGGGTTAAAAACAACCCAAGTTGGGTTGAAAATGGACTAACCCAGCAATTGGGTTGTTTTAAGCAAACATTTAACCCAACCGCTGGGTTAAAACGACCCATTCGCTGGGTTAAAACAACCCAATCACTGGGTTAAAACAACCCAATCGCTGGGTTAAAATGACCCATTCACTGGTTAAAACAACCCAATTGCCGGGTTAAAACGACCCATTCACTGGGTTAAAACAACCCATTCACTGGTTAAAACAACCCATTCACTGGTTAAAACAACCCATTCACTGGCTAAAACAACCCATTCACTGGTTAAAACAACCCATTCACTGGGTTAAAACGACCCATTCACTGGGTTAAAACAACCCATTCACACAACCCAATCGCTGGGTTAAAATGACCCATTCACTGGTTAAAACAACCCAATTGCCGGGTTAAAACAACCCATTCACTGGGTTAAAACAACCCATTCACTGGTTAAAACAACCCATTCACTGGATTAAAACAACCCATTCACTGGGTTAAAACGACCCATTCACTGGTTAAAACAACCCATTCACTAGGTTAAAACGACCCATTCACTGGTTAAAACAACCCATTCACTGGGTTAAAACGACCCATTCACTGGTTAAAACAACCCATTCACTGGGTTAAAACGACCCATTCACTGGGTTAAAACGACCCATTCACTGGTTAAAACAACCCATTCACTGGGTTAAAACGACCCATTCACTGGTTAAAACAACCCATTCACTGGGTTAAAATGACCCATTCACTGGTTAAAACGACCCATTCACTGGTTAAAACAACCCATTCACTGGGTTAAAACGACCCATTCACTGGTTAAAACAACCCATTCACTGGTTAAAACAACCCATTCACTGGTTAAAACAACCCATTCACTGGGTTAAAACGACCCATTCACTGGGTTAAAACGACCCATTCACTGGTTAAAACGACCCATTCACTGGTTAAAACAACCCATTCACTGGTTAAAACGACCCATTCACTGGGTTAAAACAACCCATTCACTAGGTTAAAACGACCCATTCACTGGGTTAAAACGACCCATTCACTGGTTAAAACAACCCATTCACTGGTTAAAACGACCTATTCACTGGGTTAAAACAACCCATTCACTGGTTAAAACGACCCCTTCACTGGGTTAAAACAACCCATTCACTAGGTTAAAACGACCCATTCACTGGGTTAAAACGACCCATTCACTGGTTAAAACGACCCCTTCACTGGGTTAAAACAACCCATTCACTGGTTAAAACGACCCATTCACTGGGTTAAAACAACCCATTCACTAGGTTAAAACGACCCATTCACTGGGTTAAAACGACCCATTCACTGGTTAAAACAACCCATTCACTGGTTAAAACAACCCATTCACTGGATTAAAACAACCCATTCACTGGGTTAAAACGACCCATTCACTGGTTAAAACAACCCATTCACTAGGTTAAAACGACCCATTCACTGGTTAAAACAACCCATTCACTGGGTTAAAACGACCCATTCACTGGTTAAAACGACCCATTCACTGGGTTAAAACGACCCATTCACTGGGTTAAAACGACCCATTCACTGGTTAAAACAACCCATTCACTGGGTTAAAACGACCCATTCACTGGTTAAAACAACCCATTCACTGGGTTAAAACGACCCATTCACTGGTTAAAACAACCCATTCACTGGTTAAAACAACCCATTCACTGGGTTAAAACGACCCATTCACTGGTTAAAACAACCCATTCACTGGTTAAAACAACCCATTCACTGGTTAAAACAACCCATTCACTGGGTTAAAACGACCCATTCACTGGGTTAAAACGACCCATTCACTGGTTAAAACGACCCATTCACTGGTTAAAACAACCCATTCACTGGTTAAAACGACCCATTCACTGGTTAAAACAACCCATTCACTGGGTTAAAACAACCCATTCACTGGGTTAAAACGACCCATTCACTGGGTTAAAACGACCCATTCACTGGTTAAAACAACCCATTCACTGGGTTAAAACGACCCATTCACTGGTTAAAACAACCCATTCACTGGGTTAAAATGACCCATTCACTGGTTAAAACAACCCATTCACTGGTTAAAACAACCCATTCACTGGGTTAAAACGACCCATTCACTGGTTAAAACGACCCATTCACTGGTTAAAACAACCCATTCACTGGGTTAAAACGACCCATTCACTGGTTAAAACAACCCATTCACTGGGTTAAAATGACCCATTCACTGGTTAAAACAACCCATTCACTGGTTAAAACAACCCATTCACTGGGTTAAAACGACCCATTCACTGGTTAAAACGACCCATTCACTGGTTAAAACAACCCATTCACTGGTTAAAACGACCCATTCACTGGGTTAAAACAACCCATTCACTAGGTTAAAACGACCCATTCACTGGTTAAAACGACCCATTCACTGGTTAAAACGACCCATTCCCATTTATTATTAGTAGTAATATGCATTGCTAAGGACTTCATTTGGAAAACTTTAAAGGAGATTTTCTCAATATTTAGATTTTTTGGCACCCTCAGATTCCAGATTTTCAAATATTGTCCTATCATAACAAACCATACATCAATGGAAAGATTATTGATCAGCTTTTAGATGATATATAAATCTCAATTTCACAAAATTGACCCTTATGGTCCAGGGTCACGTGTGAGTGTGTATGTGTGTGTGTGTGTGTGTGTGTGTGTGTGTGAGACTGTCATGACACACAGTTTCCTGCAGGGGGCGCAGGACTGGAGCAACTCTCTTTATATTCCCTCAATGTCCCGATGCAGAAATCTGTGGGTGGCAAAGGTGACTTGACAGTGAGCACCCTAAAAATGACAGTGTTCACTTGATAATATTAGAACCCTTGCTGTGCTAAAAAACATCTTAAGGCATCGCAGACGTGCTCACTTCTTTTAGACGATGTCATGCATCCTTTTAAAAAGCGTACTTCACGTGTGCTTTAGTATGCTAGTCAACACATCAAAATAAGTGAACTTCAAATTTAAATAAAACATATTTAGTGTATTTCTTAGTCATACTGTAAGTGTGCACTTAAGTGTCCTTTATATGTTTTATATAGTCGACAAGTACAGTTGTTCACACTTAAATACACAAGAGCACATTCAAAACAATCAAATCTGTCTTTGCATCGAAATGAGAGAGAAATGTCTATTATTAGTATTAATCATTGAAATCGTTTGCGTTCTTATTATTCAGCTTCTTCTTCTTCCGCCATTGGAGTCTATGGCAGCCCATAGAAACGCTTACGGGAAAGTTATGAACACAGATAGAGGACTGGCCCAACCATAAGAGCTAGAAGCTAAATTATTTTTGGCTCAAGACCATTTGATTGCACCCTATGATGTCATTTTCCGTCCTGAAAATGTTCCCGCCATTTTTAATTATACGAAAAACCTACTTTTGCAAACTCGTCCTAGACGGTTCGTCCGATTTGTACGAAAATCAGAAATTTGCAGATTATCTTCAGACCATGGTGACAAAAAGAATTCAAGTTGATTCGTCAAATCGTTTTCGATAAAAGTGCGAACAAATTTTACGTAGCGGTTGCGAAAATACACTTAAGGCTATATCTTCGCAATGCTTTATCGTATTCAAACCAAACTTAGTACATGTCATCACGAGCATGACCTGAGGCAACATGCAGCGTTTCGGCACAGCGCCACCTACTGGTCCGGAGATATATGAAAAATGGCTATTTTTGCTTATAACTTCTGAACCGTTTGTCGAAAAATTATAAAATCGATTTTACCATGTCGGCCATTTTGTTTGTCAGGCATTTTGAATTATGTGCTAAAATGCTGTATTTTATGAACACATGAACGGATTGTTATGTAACTCGGTATGGTTCATCAGCACGATGCCCTGAAGGAGCCTGAGAAGTTTCGAAACAGCGCCACCTAGTGGATATTTTTTTCCCCAAACGCTTATAACTTTGGGTGTGATTGACTTATTTTCATGGGAGTAACTTTTTTTGTCTCCTGAATCCTTGCCGAGTTCAACGATACCAGACTTGCCAGGTTTCGGCGTATGGTTTGTGCAGTGTTGTAATTTAGCGCTTAAAAAACGTTAGCTGATATCTTTGAAACCGCTAGTCCGATCGAGACGAAACCAGCGTCAGAAGTTCAGAAACATAGGTCGATAGCTATATGCTAATACTCAAACATCAAAATATTGATAGTAAGGGGCAGTAAAATCCAATCAAAGTCAGGTGTCAGTCATTTTTTACGTGTTTTTTCATATAAATGTCTATAACTCCAAAACAAAATGAGATATTTTCACCAAAATTGACACACACATGTATGGACTCACTCCGAGGACACATATAAAAAATGGTGGGATTGTGCCTCTTGGTGGCGCTATAATAGAACAAAACATGAAATTCCCATAGACTACAATGCATTTTTCAGCCATTTTGTCTAAAATCATCTTCAAATGTGTTTAATTGCCGTTGATCTGACACTCTCAGCCATTTTGGCATGTGTTGTCTTCTTCTTTGCGCTTGGCCCTGATAATGACGCTTGCAGATATATTTATTAGTGTATTTATTAAAAACTGTATCCGTGCAGATAACATAATATTAGTGAAACTAACACATTTCAAATACCAAAAAGCACTACAATAGTTAAATGTAGTTTAAATAATGACTATTTTACACAATGTTTGTGTGTGTGATGTACTTTTTGGTGCATTACAGAAGCTTTCCATCATGCTAAC
>NC_137100.1:3095947-3158447 GCF_949357685.1 Gobio gobio | reverse complement strand
GATTGTGTGAGAGTGTGTGTGACTGTGTGTTTGTGTGAGTGTGTGTGAGTGTGTGACTGTGTGTGTTTGTGTGAGTGTGACTGTGTTAAATTGTGTGAGAGTGTGTGTGTGACTGTGTGTTTGTGTGAGTGTGTGTGTGTGTGTGTGTGTGTGTGTGTGTGTGTGTGTGTGTGTGTGTGTGAGTGTGAGTGTGTGTGTGTGTGTGATGGGTAGGTTTAGGGGCAGGGGCAGTATTGGGGGATAGAAAATACGGTATGTACGGTATAAAAACCATTACGCCTATGGAAAGTCCCCATAAAACATGAAAACCCAACATGTGTGTGTGTGTGGTCCAGTGGGTTAAACCACTTAACTGATATGCAGAAGGTTGCTGGTTCTATCCCAGCGGTCACCACCAGTGTGTCCTTGAGCAAGGCACTTTACTCCAGGGGGATTGTCCCTGTAATAAGGGCACTGTAAGTCGCTTTGGATAAGTGTGTGTGTGTGTGTGTGTGTGTGTGTGTGTGTGTGTGTGTGTGTGTGTGTGTGTGTGTGTGTGATGGGTAGGGGTTTCCTTTTTGGGTGAACTGTCCCTTTAAGTACCGACCCAGTCTTTTGATTTATTCATCCAAAATTAACTAATTCTGTATTAAACCGTAAATTCCATTTTTGAGATTCTGACTCTGAGATTCAAGTTTCCCGCATTGCAGAAATCACAGGGCCCTAATATAATCCCATGATATTGAATTTAAGACTTTCTGATCAAATTGAAGACATTTTTAAGGCCTTAAATTGTAGAAGGTCAAATGAAGACTTTGTAAGAGCCGCAGAAACCCTGTGACCTCTGACCTCTGACACACTTCAGACTACAGCACTGCAGCAAATCAGGTCTTCATGTTCTTCCTAAGGCTTCGCTGCTGCTTATAAAGCTCAATAAAACAGCACCGCGACTCAATATCCTCCGCTATGTCTTTGTTGTTCATGTGGCGGCTCATGCATGAAAACATCTCCTCTGTAAAGCACAAATATTGTAGTCATATTTGGAAACGTGAAGTAAAAGAGCACTTTAATAGTTCATAAAAACAACTACAGAGTCATTAATGAGGTTTCTTTCCAGGTGAGATTCTTCCCTAGATGTAGTAAACAACAAGAACAGAGCTAATGTCTACCTAAAAACATTATTTACACACACACACACACACACACACACACACACACACACACACACACACACACACACACACACACACACACACACACAGGTTTGTTTTGCTATCTAAGTGAGGACATACCATAGGCATAATGGTTTTTATACTGTACATTCTATTCCCTACCCAACAAAAACACACACACACACACACACACACACACACACACACACACACACAACCCCTAAACCTACCCATCTCTCTCACACACACACACACACACACACACACACACACACACACACACACAACCCCTACCCCTAAACCTACCCATCACACACACACACACACACACAACCCCTACCCCTAAACCTACCCATCACACACACACACACACACACACACACACACACACACACACACACACACACACACACACACACACACAACCCCTACCCCTAAACCTACCCATCACACACACACACACACACACAACCCCTACCCCTAAACCTACCCATCACACACACACACACACACACACACACACACAACCCCTACCCCTAAACCTACCCATCACACACACACACACACACACACACACACAACCCCTACCCCTAAACCTACCCATAACACACACACACAACCCCTACCCCTAAACCTACCCATCACACACACACACAACCCCTACCCCTAAACCTACCCATAACACACACACACAACCCCTACCCCTAAACCTACCCATCACACACACACACACACACACACACACACACACACACACACAGTAACTTTGATAGATAGGTGTGTCATGGATTACAATCAGCCAATCAGCTGTTAAATTTAAGAACACAATGCGATAATACCAGTTCAGCTCAACCAATGGCCATCAATGCTTCACTTAGCTCAGTCTGAGGGGTCAAAGGTCACATCAGCAATTAAAGAGAAAGCAGACCCTCCTCACTCAGACCTGAGCGCTAGCGTCCCGCACACACACTCGTGTAACAGCATGTGTGTGTGTGTGTGTGTGAACCACTCACCCCTGCTCCTCCATCATCTCCTGCAGCTCCGTGTGTGTGTGTGTGTGTGTGTGTGTGTGTGTGTGTGTGATGGGTAGGGGTTGTGTGTGTGTGTGTGTGTGTGTGTGTGTGTGTGTGTGTGTGTGTGTGTGTGTGTGTGTGTGTGTGTGTGTGTGTGTGTGTGTGTGTGTGTGTGTGTGTGTGTGTGTGTGTGTGTGTGTGTGTGTGTGTGTGTGTGTGTGTGTGTGTGTGTGTGTGTGTGTGTGTGTGTGTGTGTGTGTGTGTGTGTGTGTGAGTGTGTGTGTGTGTGTGTGTGTGTGTGTGTGTGTGTGTGTGTGTGTGTGAACCACTCACCCCTGCTCCTCCATCATCTCCTGCAGCTCCATGCACTTCAGCTCCACCCTCCTCTTCCTCTCATGGTCCAGGATCTCCCTCTGGGCCTTCTTCACCAGCACCGGCTCCGGCTCTCCCTCCTGAGGCTCCTGGAGCCGGGCCCCGTTAGAGACGTCCTCAGGGGAGGGAACCCTCGCCCCATCGTACATGGCCTGACACACACACACACACACACACACACACATTGTGTTCAGCATCAACAACATCATAAATGTTTCCTGAGCATCAGATCCTCATTTGAGAATGATCAGTGAAGGGTCATGTGACACTGAAGACTGAATAAATTCAGCTTTGATCACAGGATATAAATTACACTTTATTATATATTCACATTGATGATCTACACTGGAATAATATTTCATATTTTTACTGTGTTTACTGTATTTTTGGATCAAATAAATGCAGCTTTTGGTGAGCAGAAGAGATTTTGTCTAAACAAAAAATATTAAAATAAATTATATTAAAATAAATATTAAGAAATATATTTAAATTGAAAAGTAAATACATTTGATTAAAATAAATAATAAAAAAGTTAAGTAAATAAATTACACTAAAATAAATTTTAAGAAATATATTTAAATTGATAAGTAAATAAATTATATTAAAATAAATAAGTAAATTTTTTATATTAAAATAAATATTAAAAATAATGAGTAAATCAATTATATTAAAATAAATAATAAAAAGAATAAAATAAAAAGGAAATAAATTATTTTAAAATAAATCATAAAAATATTAAAATAAATAAATTCTATTAAAATACACATTAAGAAATATTAAAATAAATAATTAAAATATTAAAATAAATATTAAGAAATATTTAAATTAATGAGTAAATAAATTATATTAAAATAAATAATAATAAATAATAAATAAAAATAATTAAATAAATAAGCAAATCAATTATTTTAAAATAAATCATAAAAATCTTAAAATAAATAAATTCTATTATAATACACATTAAGAAATATTAAAATAATTTAAAAAAATATATAAAAATAAATATTAAGAAATATTCAAATGAATTAGTAAATAAATTATATTAAAATAAATATTAAGATATATTAAAATTAATAAGTTCATAAATTATATTAAAATAAATAATAAAAAGAATAAAATAAGCAAATAAATTATTTTAAAATAAATCATACAAATATTAAAATAAATAAATTCTATTAAAATACACATTATGAAATATAAAAAAACAAGTAAAAATATATATTAAAAAGAATAAAATAAATACGCAAATAAATTATATTAAAAATAAATATTAAGATATATTAAAATTAATAAGTTAATAAATTATATTCAAATAAATCATAACAAATATTAAAATAAATCATTACATTAAAAAAATATATATATATTAAAATAAATATTAAGAAATATTCAAATTGATCAGTAAATACATTATATTAAAATAAATAATGAAAAATATTGACATAAATAAGTTTTAAAAACCAATAAATATTATAAATGTAATAAAATAAATACATAAAATTATATTGAATTAAATACATACATAATTTGACTAAAATAAATAATAAAGAAAGAAATGTTATCAACCCCAGACATGTGAGCAGTGTATAATCAATGCAGAAAGTGCCGGTAAATCAAAGACTAAAGATATTATTACAACTAATCAGAAGCATTTGTTCTTCAGTCACAAACGTCTCTTACAAACATTACAAGCTCCACATTCAGACCTCACTGTGTTTGAGAAGATATGACACGACGACACACAGAAATCTGCCAACAGATGCACACACACACACACACACACACACACACACACACACACACCGATTGAATAACAGTCCATTGACACATGAACACCGGACAGTCACTTCTATCCACAGTGAAAGAATCCTGAATGAACTGCTATAATAAACGACAGCAGCTTCTGCTGGATGTAGGTCTGCATGATTTGATTGAATCATATTGGCTGTTGGCAATACACCACAAAAAATGAGAACGGGAGAGAATCTCCGTCTGGATGAGATCCCAGAACCTGAGAGACTAATGCTCTCGTATTTCAAAATGGACACTCAATTCAACAACTTCACTTCATCACTGTCACGGCAAACTTGCACAGGAGAGGCTTCACTCCAGCAGAAAGAGCTTTACGCTTATATGTTTGTTTTGTGAAGCTAACAATATGTTAAATGTTAATGTGTTTGTATTTTATTGAAGAAAATGTTATTCAACATCCACAGCCCAATATTCTCCAGCAAACTGAATGCAATATTATGTTCAAAAATTAGGACTTTAATTAAAATTTATTTTGATAATCGATTCATCTTTTGGTTATTTGATTAATTACAGTAGATAAAAATCTATTATTTCTGTATTTTATTTAAGAACATGTTAAAAAAACAAACTGTGTGCAATATATATATATATAACAATATTATGTTCAAAATTTTTGGATAATAATTTCTGTATTTTACTAATAACGCATGTTATTGACATCCATAATATTCTCCAACACACTGTGTGCAATATACATAACAATATTATGTTCAACATTTTACTTTTTTAATTATTTTTGGATAATAATTTCTATTTTATTAAATATTTATAAATAAATATTCATCTTTTGATTATGTATTTAATTAATTACTGTAGATTTTTCTGTATTTTATTTAATTAAGTAATGTTAATAATGTTATTGTTAAAAAAAGCAATAGTAACAATAGTAATAGTAACAATATTATGTCAAAAATGTTACTTTTTTATTATTTTTGGAAATAATTTCTGTATTTTACTAATAAAGCATGTTATTCACATCCATAATATTCTCCAACACACTGTGTGCAATATACATAACAATATTATGTTCAGAAATTTGACTTTTTTTATTATTTTTGGATAATAATTTCTGTATTTTATTAAAAAGCATGTTATTCACATCCATAATATTCTCCAACACATTGTGTGCAATATACATAACAATATTATGTTCAGAAATTTGACTTTTTTTATTATTTTTGGATAATAATTTCTGTATTTTACTAATAAAGCATGTTATTCACATCCATAATATTCTCCAACACACTGTGTGCAATATACATAACAATATTATGTTCAACATTTTACTTTTTTAATTATTTTTGGATAATAATTTCTATTTTATTAAATATTTATAAATAAATATTCATCTTTTGATTATGTATTTAATTAATTACTGTATATTTTTCTGTATTTTATTTAATTAAGTAATGTTAATAATGTTATTGTTAAAAAAAAGCAATAGTAACAATAGTAATAGTAACAATATTATGTCAAAAATGTTACTTTTTTACTATTTTTGGATAATAATTTCTGTATTTTACTAATAAAGCATGTTATTCACATCCATAATATTCTCCAACACACTGTGTGCAATATACATAACAATATTATGTTCAACATTTTACTTTTTTAATTATTTTTGGATAATAATTTCTGTATTTTATTAAATATTTATAAATAAATATTCATCTTTTGATTATGTATTTAATTAATTACTGTATATTTTTCTGTATTTTATTTAATTAAGTAATGTTAATAATGTTATTGTTAAAAAAAAGCAATAGTAACAATAGTAATAGTAACAATATTATGTCAAAAATGTTACTTTTTTACTATTTTTGGATAATAATTTCTGTATTTTACTAATAAAGCATGTTATTCACATCCATAATATTCTCCAACACACTGTGTGCAATATACATAACAATATTATGTTCAACATTTTACTTTTTTAATTATTTTTGGATAATAATTTCTGTATTTTATTAAATATTTATAAATAAATATTCATCTTTTGATTATGTATTTAATTAATTACTGTAGATTTTTCTGTATTTTATTTAATTAAGTAATGTTAATAATGTTAGTGTTAAAAAAGCAATAGAAACAATAGTAATAGTAACAATATTATGTCAAAAATGTTACTTGTTTATTATTTTTGGATAATAATTTCTGTATTTTACTAATAAAGCATGTTATTGACATCCATAATATTCTCCAACACACTGTGTGCAATATACATAACAATATTATGTTCAAAAATGTTACTTTTTAAATTATTTTTGGATAATAACTTTTGTATTTTACTAATAAAGCATGTTATTGACATCCATAATATTCTCCAACACACTGTGTGCAATATACATAACAATATTATGTTCAACATTTTACTTTTTTAATTATTTTTGGATAATAATTTCTGTATTTTACTAATAAAGCATGTTATTCACATCCATAATATTCTCCAACACACTGTGTGCAATATACATAACAATATTATGTTCAACATTTTACTTTTTTAATTATTTTTGGATAATAATTTCTGTATTTTATTAAATATTTATAAATAAATATTCATCTTTTGATTATGTATTTAATTAATTACTGTAGATTTTTCTGTATTTTATTTAATTAAGTAATGTTAATAATGTTATTGTTAAAAAAAGCAATAGAAACAATAGTAATAGTAACAATATTATGTCAAAAATGTTACTTGTTTATTATTTTTGGATAATAATTTCTGTATTTTACTAATAAAGCATGTTATTGACATCCATAATATTCTCCAACACACTGTGTGCAATATACATAACAATATTATGTTCAACATTTTACTTTTTAAATTATTTTTGGATAATAATTTCTGTATTTTACTAATAAAGCATGTTATTCACATCCATAATATTCTCCAACACACTGTGTGCAATATACATAACAATATTATGTTCAGAAATTTGACTTTTTAAATTATTTTTGGATAATAATTTCTGTATTTTACTAATAAAGCATGTTATTCACATCCATAATATTCTCCAACACACTGTGAGCAATATACATAACAATATTATGTTCAACATTTTACTTTTTTAATTATTTTTGGATAATAATTTCTGTATTTTATTAAATATTTATAAATAAATATTCATCTTTTGATTATGTATTTAATTAATTACTGTAGATTTTTCTGTATTTTATTTAATTAAGTAATGTTAATAATGTTATTGTTAAAAAAGCAATAGAAACAATAGTAATAGTAACAATATTATGTCAAAAATGTTACTTGTTTATTATTTTTGGATAATAATTTCTGTATTTTACTAATAAAGCATGTTATTGACATCCATAATATTCTCCAACACACTGTGTGCAATATACATAACAATATATTATGTTCAACATTTTACTTTTTTAATTATTTTTGGATAATAATTTCTGTATTTTACTAATAAAGCATGTTATTCACATCCATAATATTCTCCAACACACTGTGTGCAATATACATAACAATATTATGTTCAAAATTTTACTTTTTTAATTATTTTTGGATAATAATTTCTGTATTTTACTAAATATTTATAAATAAATATTTATCTTTTGATTATGTTTTTAATTAATTACTGTAGATTTTTCTGTATTTTATTTAATTAAGTAATGTTAATAATGTTATTGTTAAAAAAAGCAATAGTAACAATAGTAATAGTAACAATATTATGTCAAAAATTTTACTTTTTTATTATTTTTGGATAATAATTTCTGTATTTTACTAATAAAGCATGTTATTCACATCCATAATATTCTCCAACACACTGTGTGCAATATACATAACAATATTATGTTCAACATTTTACTTTTTTAATTATTTTTGGATAATAATTTCTGTATTTTACTAATAAAGCATGTTATTCACATCCATAATATTCTCCAACACACTGTGTGCAATATACATAACAATATTATGTTCAACATTTTACTTTTTTAATTATTTTTGGATAATAATTTCTATTTTATTAAATATTTATAAATAAATATTCATCTTTTGATTATGTTTTTAATTAATTACTGTAGATTTTTCTGTATTTTATTTAATTAAGTAATGTTAATAATGTTATTGTTAAAAAAAGCAATAGTAACAATAGTAATAGTAACAATATTATGTCAAAAATTTTACTTTTTTATTATTTTTGGATAATAATTTCTGTATTTTATTAAAAAGCATGTTATTCACATCCATAATATTCTCCAACACATTGTGTGCAATATACATAACAATATTATGTTCAAAATTTTACTTTTTTAATTATTTTTGGATAATAATTTCTGTATTTTACTAATAAAGCATGTTATTCACATCCATAATATTCTCCAACACACTGTGTGCAATATACATAACAATATATTATGTTCAACATTTTACTTTTTTAATTATTTTTGGATAATAATTTCTGTATTTTACTAATAAAGCATGTTATTCACATCCATAATATTCTCCAACACACTGTGTGCAATATACATAACAATATATTATGTTCAACATTTTACTTTTTTAATTATTTTTGGATAATAATTTCTGTATTTTACTAATAAAGCATGTTATTCACATCCATAATATTCTCCAACACACTGTGTGCAATATACATAACAATATTATGTTCAAAATTTTACTTTTTTAATTATTTTTGGATAATAATTTCTGTATTTTATTAAATATTTATAAATAAATATTTATCTTTTGATTATGTTTTTAATTAATTACTGTAGATTTTTCTGTATTTTATTTAATTAAGTAATGTTAATAATGTTATTGTTAAAAAAAGCAATAGTAACAATAGTAATAGTAACAATATTATGTCAAAAATTTTACTTTTTTATTATTTTTGGATAATAATTTCTGTATTTTACTAATAAAGCATGTTATTCACATCCATAATATTCTCCAACACACTGTGTGCAATATACATAACAATATATTATGTTCAACATTTTACTTTTTAAATTATTTTTGGATAATAATTTCTGTATTTTACTAATAAAGCATGTTATTCACATCCATAATATTCTCCAACACACTGTGTGCAATATACATAACAATATTATGTTCAACATTTTACTTTTTTAATTATTTTTGGATAATAATTTCTGTATTTTATTAAATATTTATAAATAAATATTCATCTTTTGATTATGTATTTAATTAATTACTGTAGATTTTTCTGTATTTTATTTAATTAAGTAATGTTAATAATGTTATTGTTAAAAAAAAGCAATAGAAACAATAGTAATAGTAACAATATTATGTCAAAAATGTTACTTGTTTATTATTTTTGGATAATAATTTCTGTATTTTACTAATAAAGCATGTTATTGACATCCATAATATTCTCCAACACACTGTGTGCAATATACATAACAATATTATGTTCAAAAATTTTACTTTTTTTTTTATTTTTGGATAATAATTTCTGTATTTTATGAAAAAGCATGTTATTCACATCCATAATATTCTCCAACACACTGTGTGCAATATACATAACAATATTATGTTCAAAAATGTTACTTTTTAAATTATTTTTGGATAATAATTTTTGTATTTTATGAAAAAGCATGTTATTCACATCCATAATATTCTCCAACACACTGTGTGCAATATACATAACAATATTATGTTCAAAAATGTTACTTTTTAAATTATTTTTGGATAATAATTTTTGTATTTTATGAAAAAGCATGTTATTCACATCCGTAATATTCTCCAACACACTGTGTGCAATATACATAACAATATTATGTTCAAAAATGTTACTTTTTAAATTATTTTTGGATAATAATTTTTGTATTTTATGAAAAAGCATGTTATTCACATCCATAATATTCTCCAACACACTGTGTGCAATATACATAACAATATTATGTTCAAAAATGTTACTTTTTAAATTATTTTTGGATAATAATTTTTGTATTTTATGAAAAAGCATGTTATTCACATCCGTAATATTCTCCAACACACTGTGTGCAATATACATAACAATATATTATGTTCAAAAATGTTACTTTTTAAATTATTTTTGGATAATAATTTTTGTATTTTATGAAAAAGCATGTTATTCACATCCATAATATTCTCCAACACACTGTGTGCAATATACATAACAATATTATGTTCAAAAATTTTACTTTTTTTTTTATTTTTGGATAATAATTTCTGTATTTTATTAAAAAGCATGTTATTCACATCCATAATATTCTCCAACACACTGTGTGCAATATACATAACAATATTATGTTCAAAAATGTTACTTTTTAAATTATTTTTGGATAATAATTTTTGTATTTTATGAAAAAGCATGTTATTCACATCCATAATATTCTCCAACACACTGTGTGCAATATACATAACAATATAATGTTCAAAAATTTTACTTTTTTATTATTTTTGGATAATAATTTCTGTATTTTATTAAAAACCATGTTATTCACATCCATAATATTCTCCAACACACTGTGTGCAATATACATAATATAATGTTCAAAAATTTTACTTTTTTATTATTTTTGGATAATAATTTTTGTATTTTATGAAAAAGCATGTTATTGACATCCATAATATTCTCCAACACACTGTGTGCAATATACATAACAATATTATGTTCAAAAATGTTACTTTTTAAATTATTTTTGGATAATAATTTTTGTATTTTATGAAAAAGCATGTTATTCACATCCGTAATATTCTCCAACACACTGTGTGCAATATACATAACAATATTATGTTCAAAAATGTTACTTTTTAAATTATTTTTGGATAATAATTTTTGTATTTTATGAAAAAGCATGTTATTCACATCCATAATATTCTCCAACACACTGTGTGCAATATACATAACAATATTATGTTCAAAAATGTTACTTTTTAAATTATTTTTGGATAATAATTTTTGTATTTTATGAAAAAGCATGTTATTCACATCCGTAATATTCTCCAACACACTGTGTGCAATATACATAACAATATTATGTTCAAAAATGTTACTTTTTAAATTATTTTTGGATAATAATTTTTGTATTTTATGAAAAAGCATGTTATTCACATCCATAATATTCTCCAACACACTGTGTGCAATATACATAACAATATTATGTTCAAAAATGTTACTTTTTAAATTATTTTTGGATAATAATTTTTGTATTTTATGAAAAAGCATGTTATTCACATCCGTAATATTCTCCAACACACTGTGTGCAATATACATAACAATATTATGTTCAAAAATGTTACTTTTTAAATTATTTTTGGATAATAATTTTTGTATTTTATGAAAAAGCATGTTATTCACATCCGTAATATTCTCCAACACACTGTGTGCAATATACATAACAATATTATGTTCAAAAATGTTACTTTTTAAATTATTTTTGGATAATAATTTTTGTATTTTATGAAAAAGCATGTTATTCACATCCATAATATTCTCCAACACACTGTGTGCAATATACATAACAATATTATGTTCAAAAATGTTACTTTTTAAATTATTTTTGGATAATAATTTTTGTATTTTATGAAAAAGCATGTTATTCACATCCGTAATATTCTCCAACACACTGTGTGCAATATACATAACAATATTATGTTCAAAAATGTTACTTTTTAAATTATTTTTGGATAATAATTTTTGTATTTTATGAAAAAGCATGTTATTCACATCCGTAATATTCTCCAACACACTGTGTGCAATATACATAACAATATAATGTTCAAAAATTTTACTTTTTTATTATTTTTGGATAATAATTTCTGTATTTTATTAAAAACCATGTTATTCACATCCATAATATTCTCCAACACACTGTGTGCAATATACATAATATAATGTTCAAAAATTTTACTTTTTTATTATTTTTGGATAATAATTTTTGTATTTTATGAAAAAGCATGTTATTGACATCCATAATATTCTCCAACACACTGTGTGCAATATACATAACAATATTATGTTCAAAAATGTTACTTTTTAAATTATTTTTGGATAATAATTTTTGTATTTTATGAAAAAGCATGTTATTCACATCCGTAATATTCTCCAACACACTGTGTGCAATATACATAACAATATTATGTTCAAAAATGTTACTTTTTAAATTATTTTTGGATAATAATTTTTGTATTTTATGAAAAAGCATGTTATTCACATCCATAATATTCTCCAACACACTGTGTGCAATATACATAACAATATTATGTTCAAAAATGTTACTTTTTAAATTATTTTTGGATAATAATTTTTGTATTTTATGAAAAAGCATGTTATTCACATCCGTAATATTCTCCAACACACTGTGTGCAATATACATAACAATATTATGTTCAAAAATGTTACTTTTTAAATTATTTTTGGATAATAATTTTTGTATTTTATGAAAAAGCATGTTATTCACATCCATAATATTCTCCAACACACTGTGTGCAATATACATAACAATATTATGTTCAAAAATGTTACTTTTTAAATTATTTTTGGATAATAATTTTTGTATTTTATGAAAAAGCATGTTATTCACATCCGTAATATTCTCCAACACACTGTGTGCAATATACATAACAATATTATGTTCAAAAATGTTACTTTTTAAATTATTTTTGGATAATAATTTTTGTATTTTATGAAAAAGCATGTTATTCACATCCGTAATATTCTCCAACACACTGTGTGCAATATACATAACAATATAATGTTCAAAAATTTTACTTTTTTATTATTTTTGGATAATAATTTTTGTATTTTATGAAAAAGCATGTTATTCACATCCGTAATATTCTCCAACACACTGTGTGCAATATACATAACAATATAATGTTCAAAAATTTTACTTTTTTATTATTTTTGGATAATAATTTCTGTATTTTATTAAAAACCATGTTATTCACATCCATAATATTCTCCAACACACTGTGTGCAATATACATAACAATATAATGTTCAAAAATTTTACTTTTTTATTATTTTTGGATAATAATTTTTGTATTTTATGAAAAAGCATGTTATTCACATCCATAATATTCTCCAACACATTGTGTGCAATATACATAACAATATAATGTTCAAAAATTTTACTTTTTTATTATTTTTGGATAATAATTTCTGTATTTTACTAATAAAGCATGTTATTCACATCCATAATATTCTCCAACACACTGTGTGCAATATACATAACAATATAATGTTCAAAAATTTTACTTTTTTATTATTTTTGGATAATAATTTCTGTATTTTATTAAAAACCATGTTATTCACATCCATAATATTCTCCAACACACTGTGTACAATATACATAACAATATTATGTTCAAAAATTTTACTTTTTTATTATTTTTGGATAATAATTTCTGTATTTTACTTAAAAAGCATGTTATTGACGTCCATAATATTCTCCAACAAACTTCGTGCAAATTCATAGATATAAAAATAAATATAAATATGTTAATGTGGGTTATGCTAGAAATTATGTGCAAAAAATATAACATTTTATATTTATTAAAAAAAAATTACCTGGAACAACTTTTGAAATATTTGGTCTCTTAGAGCTAAAATTATATTTTTTAATAACATATTTATATATTTGTTTTATTTGTTTGTTTACATTTTTAGGTATTCTTGACTGTATAAATCATAACTCAAATCATATTAATCTGACTTAAATATATTATTTTTCCACAGACATGTATAGAAAGTAGAGTGTAAAATATAATCACACGGTCAGATCTTGGTGTCCAAAGGCGTTACAGCCGCTTGTTTTCCAGTATGTGACGACGGAGGGTGGCGTTCCTCACGCCGTGGATTGTGGGTAAAGTCACGAAGCGGCGTAGAGCTGAACAGGTGGCAGAGCAGCAGGAGGCGTCATCACTGAATTCATTACTCGCTAAATCTCTGCCTCTAATATCAGCGACTTCACTCCTTATTCTCCCCACCAGTCTCTGAGTTCTTCCCTCGAGTCGGAGTTAGGGATCTTCAGCGGCTATAACAGCACACTGTGTTCATTTATACACTTCTCTCTTCCTAAATCATATTTAAGTGCCTTTTCTATAAAAATAAGTCCAAAGGAGCTTGAGATACAGATTGGAAACTAGACATTAACTAGCCAGCTTAACTTCAGCATCACTAAAATAAGTCATTTATGTGAAATAGCCACAAATAAAATACAATCCGATTTCTCATCAAATTATGTATGCTATTATTATTGAATATGCATGCTATTATTATTGAATATGCATGCTATTATTATTATTATGCTATTATTATTGCTTATGCATGCTATTATTATTGATTATTATGCCATTATTATTGATTATGCATGCTATTAATATTATTATTATTATTATTATGCATGCTATTATTATAGATTATGCATGCTATTATTATTATTAGGCGTGCTATTATTATTGATTATGGATGCTATTATTATTATTAGGCGTGCTAGTATTATTGATTATGCATTCTATTATTATTGATTATGCATGCTAGTATTATTGATTATGCATGCTAGTATTATTGATTATGTGCTATTATTATTATGCATGCTATTAATATTATTATTATTATTATGCATGCTATTATTATAGATTATGCATGCTATTATTATTATTAGGCGTGCTATTATTATTGATTATGGATGCTAGTATTATTGATTATGCATTCTATTATTATTATTAGGCGTGCTATTATTATTGATTATGCATGCTAGTATTATTGATTATGCATCCTAGTATTATTGATTATGTGCTATTATTATTATGCATGCTATTATTATTGATTATGTGCTATTATTATTATGCATGCTATTATTATTGATTATGGATGCTAGTATTATTGATTATGCATGCTAGTATTATTGATTATACATGCTAGTATTATTGATTATGCATGCTATTATTATTGATTATGCATGCTATTATTATTGATTATGGATGCTAGTATTATTGATTATGGATGCTAGTATTATTGATTATGCATGCTAGTATTATTGATTATACATGCTAGTATTATTGATTATGCATGCTATTATTATTATGCATGCTATTATTATTGATTGTGCATGTTATTATTATTATGCATGCTTTTATTATTGATTATGGATGCTAGTATTATTGATTATGCATGCTATTATTATTGATTATGCATGCTATTATTATTGATTATGGATGCTAGTATTATTGATTATGCATGCTATTATTATTATGCATGCTATTATTATGGATTATGTGCTATTATTATTATTATTATTATTATTATGCATGTTAGTATTATTGATTATGTGCTATTATTATTATGCATGCTAGTATTATTGATTATGTGCTATTATTATTATTATTATTATTATTATGCATGCTATTATTATTGACTATGCATGCTATTATTTTTGACTATGCATGCTATTATTATTATTATGCATGCATAATACTTATGCAAGAGTTGCATTATGGGCAAGTTTAAAGGCTTTAGCTATAGAAAAACGGTGCACTCATATTGCTATGAATGGGAGAAAGTGCAATGCACAACATGGCGGAATAAGCCCCACCTTCTGAACAAAAGAGCCAATGGCTGACTGTTAAAGTCACTGAGTCACTGCAGGATTATTTAGGGGGAATGTGGCACAGATGTTTTCCTGAATAAGCAGTGTGCTTCTAACTCTCTCTCCCGAGTATAATTAAATACTGCTGGATATGGTTTTGTTTTACTCCCATAGTCTCAGCTTCATTGTAATTTGTGCTGACATATTTTGCTCAGTTCAACAAAACAAAAAAAATTATGCTTACTTTTGAGTCAAAAATAGGCAATTAAGTGCACAATGTAGCGACTGTCAAATTACTGCCGGTAAAGCACAAGCTTCTTTACAAGTATCAGCCTTTTCCTGTGATACCGGGAGAGTTGCAGTGGAATTGAACTTTTACAGGTCGAGGTCAGCATGGCCAATAAGAGACAAACGTCAGTCAAGAATAAGTTGAGTATGAACTCGCTCTACACTAGTATTTTCAACTACTGTAGATTAATAATATATTACACATGAAATAATACTTACTGAGCTGAAACCTGCACATGAAATAAATAACCTGGATACTGCGGTCGAGTTGAACCGCCTACTAACTCAGCTCACGACCTCCGGGATTAAATCAATGTCAATGTAAACGTCCCTCTAGTGTACAATATGCATCAGATGGTGGGTGGCTGGTCAGCAAAGGTCAAGACTACAGCAGAAGCCGCTTTCTTAACAAAGTGGGTGTTGATAGTGACCTGTAATGGTCAATATTATTCTGTTTTGTTCGTGCCTACAGTTTGTTTCCAGGCTAAACAACAAGGTAGTCTAATAATACTCTTCTTTATATAACTTGCATGAATAAGACTAATCCCAGTTTCCTTTAAAAAGCTTTGGATTTATTAATTTAGCAGATGCTTATAATAATATACACTCACTGGCCACTTTATTAGGTACACCTGTTACCTTATTAGGTACTAACTGTGCGTTTACGCAACAATCAGAGTAGTCTGGCCTAAAATAAATGCACAAAATACAGAAACTAGATGGAAAAAGTGGTATTGTGTGCAGATGCTTTCAAGACACTCCCATTAGAAGATGTTTACCTCTAACTAACTCTACAGGTTTAAACCAACCAAGGATTTATTCTATCCAACAGAGAACACATCGACTGATACAGTAAAACCGACAACATTATTATTAACTGTGTTTACAAATGCTTTAGAAGCCTTGGAAGCAGAAGCTCACGATTATGGTAATGGGCGTTACATTTCTGACACACGCCTGAGGTGTTCGGCCAATCACAACGCACTGGGTCAGCTGGCCAATCAGAGCACTCTGAGCTTTTCAGAAGGAGGGGCTTTGTAGAAATCAGTGCCTTTCGGACAGACTGGAAATAGAGAAGCTGTAATAACGTACAGTATGTGAAAATAGGTTTGAAATCCGACTCCCTGTTACTGATACAGTAGAACTATCACTTCTACCACTAAAGACTGAGTTTCATCTAAGACCAGTTGCATTTCCTCAGCATCCCAGATAGCTTAGAAGAACTCGATGTTGCAACAGAAACTACTTTAGACACAGTTGCTCCTTTGCACTTAAAGAAGATGTAAGGGCGTGTTCACACTTGACATCTTTTTTGAAGCTGTCAGTGTCTGTTTTACATTAAAATCCTATGGGGTAAAACGTGTTTTCAAAAAAGTGGTGAGCGCTTTTTAAAACGCCAATGCCAACGTCTTTTTCTGCAGCTCAGAGCATCTTTTCAAATTGAAAAAAGTTAAACTTTTCCGATAAAAACGCCCTACGCCAAGCGCCTTTTTGACAGCTGACCAATGACAAGCGAGTAAGAAGACTCGTTTCCTTAACAACAAGAAAAATGGAGAAGGTGCCGGTAGACCGACTGACTTTGATTTGTAACAGGTCTTTAAACTGACTTTTGTTACGTCTAAAAAATGCCGCAAACCGTGCATCATCCAACCGGAGCTCCTGGACGAAATTATTTTAATTATTGTTTTCTTCCCCGTATAATGTCGTGCACCCACAAACATCGTTGTGAACCGAATTTCTCCTCCCTGTTAACTTCAAAAGCCAAGGCAAGAGCCAACTTTCTCTTTCTCAACATTTTTATCTCTGCACCACACAGCACTCTTGTTGCAGCTATTGTTATAGCAACAAAACAACAAAATTTCTTGTCAAAAAACGAAAATAGTCCAATGCCGTGGTACAACGAGCACACTCGGGCTCTCAAGAGAGCCGCCAGAAAAATAGAGCGCAGCTGGAAGAAAACAAAACTAGATGTTTATCGCATTTTGTGGAAAGACAGCATTATTGCATACAGAAAGGCCTTAAAGACGTCTAGATCTGCTTATTTTTCAACTCTCTCAGAAGAAAACAAACACAACCCTAGGTATGTATTTGATACAGTGGCTAAATTAGCGCGAAATAAAGCTTCAACCCGAGAAGTTTCCAAACAGCACAGCAGTAATGACATTATTAACTTCTTTACTAGCAAGATTGATAATATTAGAGAGAAAACTACTAATCTACTACAATATCACATCGGACAGAGCATTGTAGTGTCCCGGAGGAAAAATGAAATTCATTCATTACTACAGGAGAGGAAGAATTGTCTAAACTTGTTAAAGCATCAAAATCAACAACATGTATGTTAAACCCTGGGTCAAACATTCATGTTTATTTTGATGATTTAACAGCTTAGGAAGACAATACTTAAGCCACTGAACGTCCAGAATCAAGAGTGCCCTCAAGAGAGCAGCCAGAAAAATGGAGCGTAGCTGGAAGAAAACAAAACTATTTTGTGGAAAGACAGCATTATTGCATACAGAAAGGCCTTAAAAACATCTAGATCTGCTTATTTTTCGACTCTCTTAGAAGAAAACAAACACAACCCTAGGTATGTATTTGATACAGTGGCTAAATTAGCGTGAAATAAAGCTTCAACCCCAGACTTTTCCAAACAGCACAGCAGTAATGACTTTATTAACTTCTTTACTAGCAAGATTGATAATATTAGAGAGAAAACTATAACTATGCAAACGTCTACTACAATATCACTTCGGACAGAGCATTGTAGTATCCCGGAGGAAAAATTCCATTCATTCATCACTACAGGAGAGAAAGAATTGTCTAAACTTGTTAAATCATCTAAATCAACAACATTAGGCCAGAATGCATGAAATGTTTTCTGTTTTCAGTTGAAAACGGTGTTGTGTAAGCGGCCCCTAAATTAATAACTAATGATTTTTACAACAGAAATTAATCAAACAAAAACGTACTTAAGCTGGACAATGACTTTCTTCTAGAGCTGCTGTACCGCCAAAACAATCTTTGTTGCATTAATTTCCTATTATCACTGTAGAGCTGCTTTAAAACGCTTTATTAATGAAGGTGACTTTACTTGGAATGGACTAGAAAATAGAATAAAAATTTTTGGGTGAACTATCCATTTAAGTTAAGTTTGATTAATAGGCTGAAATGGATCAAGGGTGTGGATGATGAACATAGAAGCCCTGGAGAACTGAATTACACATGCAAATAAGAGAAAGGAAGAAGGAATAGAGCAGGATATGGCAGAATGAAAAGAAGGACAGAAGCAGCACAGAGAAGACGATCAATTCTGCTGCTTCAGACAGACAGACGGGATCGACTGAGCTCGTAGTGGCTTCTGGGATTAGTTATCCACACTCAGACCTCAAGCTCTTTAACTGGTTTCACCTCAGAACTTTCCTATAGCTCAAACAGTAGAGCATGGCGCTAGCAACGCCAAGGTCATGGGTTCGATTCCCAGGGAAAGCAAGAATTGACAAAAAATTTAAAATGTGTACCTTGAATGCAATGTAAGTCGCTTTGGATAAAAGCGTCTGCCAAATGCATAAATGTAAATGTAAATGTAGAACGGATCAACTGTAGAGCTAACAACCATTTCCCCGGAGAAACTCGAGAGATCTGAAACCACCTTTGCTTTGCTTAGTTTTCTCTACGTTCAGCGGATTTCCTCTCACTGTGAAACATACACTCTTCCGGCATTATTTTAATTATCCAATATTAACTCCTGTTTTCCCCGGGCAAATGTCAGGAGCTAACACTATCCGTTTTAGAAATGATTTCATTAAGTAGGGTTGTACAATTTCACACTGAAAAAATAGCTCTGCTCCAATATATGACAGCCACATATTAAAGAAGAATCCTAATGGAAAAGGAACTATATATACACACATAATACCATTCAAAGATTTGGGGTTGTAAAGATTTTCTAATGTTTTTGAAGTGCTCACCAAGGCTGCATTTATTTGATCCAAAAATAAAATAAAATCTTAAAATATTTTTGCAGTCTAAAAAAAAAGTTTTCTATGTGAATGTTTAGTAAAGTGTAATTTATTCCTGTGATCAAACTGAATTTATCATCATTACTCCTCATAATCTTCAGTGTCACATGATCATTCAGAAATCGTTCTAATATGATGATTTGATGCTCACAAACATTTATGATTATTATCAATGTTGAAAAAAAAATGTTCTGCTTCATATTTCTGTGGAAACTATACATTTTTGAATATGAATATGAAGTTCAAAAGAATATTATTGACATTTGTAACGAATTTAATAATAATAATTAATTTGTTACATTTATATAGCGCTTTTCTAGGCACTCAAAGCGCTTTACGTATAGAAGGGGGGATGATGCGACGGCAGCCATTTTGGGCCAGAACAGCCACCACACACCAGCTGATTGGTGGAGAGGAGACAATCAGTATAGGGGGATGATTAGGAGGCCATGATGGACAGAGGCCAATGGGCAAATTTGGCCAGGATGCCGGGGTTACACCCCTACTCTTTTGCCGAAGGACATCCTGGGATTTTTAATGACCACAGTCTCATCCGAAGGACCCTCCTGTTCAAAGCGGGATTCGAACCCGGGTCCACCGACATGAGAGTCAGACGCTCTAACAATGAGGCTAAAGGCTGCAACATCTAGTGTCAGTCACTAGAGCATCTCTTGAGATCAGAGGAGTGAGGTTTACTCGCACAGCGACTACTAGCTGACCTCCGTTACATACACTCACCTAAAGGATTATTAGGAACACCTGTTCAATTTCGCATTAATGCAATTATCTAATCAACCAATCACATGGCAGTTGCTTCAATGCATTTAGGGGTGTGGTCCTGGTCGAGACAATCTCCTGAACTCCACACTGAATGTCGGAATGGGAAAGAAAGGGGATTTAAGCAATTTTGAGCGTGGCATGGTTGTTGGTTGTTGGAGTATTTCACAATCTGCTCAGTTACTGGGATTTTCACGCTCAACCATTTCTAGGGTTTACAAAGAATGGTGTGAAAAGGGAAAAACATCCAGTATGCGGCAGTCCTGTGGGAGAAAATGCCTTGTTGATGCTAGAGGTCAGAGGTCATGGGCCGACTGATTCAAGCTGATAGAAGAGCAACTTTGACTCAAATAACCACTCGTTACAACCGAGGTTTGCAGCAAAGCATTTGTGAAGCCACAACACACACAACCTTGAGGCGGATGGGCTACAACAGCAGAAGACCCCACCGGGTACCACTCATCTCCACTACAAAGAGGAAAAAGAGGCGACAATTTGCACAAGCTCACCAAAATTGGACAGTTGAAGACCGGAAAAATGTTGCCTGGTCTGATGAGTCTCGATTTCTGTTGAGACATTCAGATGGTAGAGTCAGAA
This sequence comes from Gobio gobio, assembly GCF_949357685.1. Taxonomy (NCBI): domain Eukaryota; kingdom Metazoa; phylum Chordata; class Actinopteri; order Cypriniformes; family Gobionidae; genus Gobio; species Gobio gobio. The sequence continues at coordinate 3,136,871 of NC_137100.1, read as the reverse complement.
TTTGGCGTAAACAGAATGAGAACATGGATCCATCATGCCTTGTTACCACTGTGCAGGCCGGTGGTGGTGGTGTAATGGTGTGGGGCAGGGGTGTCCAAAGTCCGGCGCGCGGGCCAAATGCGGCCCGGGGATGAATTTCAAACGGCCTATTAAAATATATTATATGTGGCCCGCCACGGATCGTTTACAAATCATGCAGTTTCACAATGTCACCGCAAGGTGGCAGTACTAGATTTTAGGCCAGGGAAACAGCGCCAAAGCGGAAAGAAACAGTGCCGCTTCTGCTCTGTGCAACTCACAAGCTCTGACTCTGAACAAATGTTTTTACCTGCTGAGAGTCTCGATCACATGACCTCTAAACAGCCAATGAGAAGCGTTTGAGTTCGGTGTAGAGGTCTCCGGTACGAGCTGCGAATCTCTCTGTGATTTGATTTAATTTAAATCCAGTTAAACAGCGCTGACTTAATCAACAACACTAACGTGCAAATCAGCTGAGCCCATTCAAAATACTTTTCAAACAACAATTCGCATTTCGAATTTATCATGGATTTACTGTGGTAACACTACCTGTAACCATGGTCATTTGTCAGAAATGTAGGTTAATATCTAATTTTATTTAATTTGTAATGTAGACATGTATTAAATGAGTAATAAAGGCCAAATTGTAGACTATTTTTTGTCATAAACTTGCAGTTTTGTGAATTTTTTTATTTATATGACTAAATACCATTCTACATATAGAAATATAGAAATATGTGTGTGTGTGTGTGTGTGTGTGTGTGTGTGTGTGTGTGTGTGTGTGTGTGTGTGTGTGTGTGTGTGTGTGTGTGTGTGTGTGTGTGTATATATATATATGTATTTTTTACTTTTTGCCTTGTGTGCACTGCAAAAAATGCTGTCATTTAGTATTTTTGTCCTGTTTCTAGTCTAAATATATCAAAAAATTCTTAAATCAAGATGTTACGAGATAAGTTAAATGACATTAGATATTTTTTCTAGTTTTCTGGAAAATGTAATTAAATTGAAGTGAGTTTTTGTTTAAAACAAGCAAATATATCTGCAAATGGGGTAAGAAAAATTATGTTTCTGTTTGTAATCTTTAAGGAAGATTTTGGAAGATTCTTTTTCTAATCCATTGGCAGATAATTTAGTTTGTTTCAAGCAAAAACTCAATTCATTTAGATTTTTTCCCCCAGGAATCAAGAAAAAATATGTAATTTTCCTTAGTAAAAGCATCTTGATTTAAGAATTTTTAGATATTTGGGCTGGAAAAAAGAGAAATACCAAGTCAGAAAAGCATGTTTTGTAGTGTGGTTTTACCTGTGGTGATCTAAATAGAGCACTTATTCAATTTAAATAAGAATAGAGTTCTAACTCCGTAATAATATTAATATTTCACCCATTAAAACTTTTTGGTTGATGAACGTTTTACAGATATTGTTAAATATCTATACATTTCCTGTGTCCTATCTCAAGCTACTCTACAGTCAGCTCAAGCTTTTGTCATATATATATATATATATATATATATATATATTTGCAAGATGCTCTCCTATCAATATAGGCCAACATTTCTAAAGAATGCTTTCAGCACCTTGTTGAATCAATGCCACGTAGAATTAAGGCAGTTCTGAAGGCGAAAGGGGGTCAAACACAGCATTAGTGTGTGTTCCTAATAATCCTTTAGGTGAGTGTACATAATACTACTACTAATAATAATAATAATAATTGTTGTTCTTGTATTTTATTATTCAAATTATTTAAAACATTTAAAAATAAAGACATTACTATGGCAATAATACTATTGTGATGTCAAATAAAAACACATGTTTAATAATAACTACAATAATGAATATAATAAATAAGAAAAAGACACAATAACAACAATGCAAATATTATTATTTTGCAGAACAAAAGTACATTTACAGTACTAATATTCATGGATGCCCTAATATATATATATTTTGAAACACAGCTATTGTTTAGGCTGATGAAAACATTCTGTAAATAAATAATGAAGATAAAAAGTGCCCAGGAGAGACACGCTCTACTGTCCGTAACTGTATAAGACCCTCAATACCTGCAGTTAACTGCACCATCTCTCTTTATAAACACCATTACAGTTTCATCTCAGGCTCAAGACTTCTGCCATTGACTCTGAAGAGTGTGAAGAGTTTACTCGGGCGAAACCGCATCGGGTTGATTTCAGTGGCCTTTAAAGACGGGTCGATCTGACAGAATGAAGCGAATAAAAGACCCTGATATTGGAGCACGCTGTCCTCCTCTGGATGATTTTAGGCTTTATTGCCTTTCTTAAAGAGAGTGAAGTGAACAAGCGCTTCTGTTAAGGGCTCTCTTTAGCTTTAGGACACAAAAACGGCTTCTGGAAGTTTCTCATCCACAGAACCTGAAATAACCTCTGCGTCATTATGTGAGGACGGGAGGAAGTTGTTCTTTAAGCAGAATAATCCTCCATCCCATTCTCCACAGCTGATGGAGTTATGGAGGAAGGGATTGTTCACTTTTTCCCTTCAGGGCTGTTTTTTTCTATGGCTCAGAGGAGACAAAAATTGGGAGTCAGCGATACCTCATGCATTTAAAAGAGCAAAGAGTACGTCTAACACTCGGCAAACGAATCATAAAGTTCAGAAGAAATGTGTCAAAATTAATCAGAGACTGAACTGAATAAAAGACATCACAGGATAAACTACAATATGACTATTATTATTATTTTCATTGTATTATTTACATTATACAAAATGTATATTATTAATAATAATAAGTTATAATAATTCACTCTTACTATACAATAAAAATACTAATAATTTGATATAATAATTGGTAGTAATAATTTTATTAAACAAATATTTATTCATTTATCATTAACAATATTAATTAACAAATACAATATGACTATTATTATTATTATTTTCATTGTATTACATTATTTAAAAAATGTATATTAAATTAAAATTATTATTATTTCACTGTTAAATAGAAAACAGGTTTTTATTAATAATTATAATTATAATAATAGTAATTAATAATTCACTATTACTATACAATAATAATAATAATACAAATTGTATATAATAATAATTGGAAGTAATAATTGTATTCACTATTTTTATTTATTTAAGTATTCATTAACAATTCATAGTATTACTAATAATTATAACTAATAATAATAATAATAATAATAATAATAAAAAATGGTTATTATTTTATTTAAATTAGTAAAATTAAACAATAACAACATCAATTATAATTATTATTATTTTCATTATTATTATTTTCATTGTATTATTTACATTATTTAAAAAAATTATATCAAATTAAAATGATTACTATTGCAATAATACTATTTTACTGTAAAATAGAAAACAGGTATTTATTAAAAATAATACAAATAATTAATAATTCACCATTACTATACAAAAATAAAACTAATAATTGTACTCACTATTTTTATTTATTAATAATACTAAGTATTATTATTAACAATATTAATTAACAAATACAAATTACTATAATTATTTTCATTGAATTCTTTACATTATACAAAATTAATATTAAATAAATAATTATAAAATAAAATAATTATTTTATCATTTAAATCATAAATATTAAACAAACAAAATACATATTACTATTGCAATTATACAATTTTATTGTCAAATAAATTGTATTATAATAATAATAATAATACTTCAATATGACTATATAATATTATTAATACTTATTATTATTGTTGTTATTTTATTATTAATTATTAAAAAATAGACATTATTATTGCAACAATACTATTAATAATACTAACAATATTAATACTATTTACTAATACTAATACAAATTCAATAATAAAAATAAACAATAACAATTTGATTATTATTATTATTTTACAGAACAAAACTAATATTCATGGATTCAAATTACAAGCGTTAAACTTAAATGCATATTTCAAGTCAGAAAATATGGAAATATGGCTATCCCTAATGCCTAAATATATATGATTACGATTATTTGATCATCATTTGATGCATTACTCACAATCACTAGAAAATATGCAAATCTCCGTCTGAAATAAAACAATGTAAATCATAACTTAAGAAACCTTTTGCATTCTTACACAAGATGGTGTGTTTGCTGTGAACTAATAACACTGGCCGGGTTAAGTTGCACAGCGGGTTGTGTGTGAATAAGACCCAGCGTTTGGTAAATTTACCCATGAGTCTCTTCAGTCATGCCAACAGCGAAAGGAATTGGATCTCAAGCTGCGTAACCTTCCTGAAAAGAGGACGGGAAGCATCATATACCGCCTCAGAGCCCACACGGTCCCTGCTAAAGTAGATTATTCTGCTAAAATCACACACACACACACACACACACACACATTAGGCAGGGTAAGGTAAAGGGCGTCCTGTTGATATGACTTTCTAGTGTGTATTTTCCTGAGATAGCAGGGTAATTGTTTCAGCTTCAGGTCCAGAGAGTCTGAGCTCTGCAAACAAACATTCATCATATCGCCCAACACATTGACCCAGCACATCAATTCCACCTGCTGACACACACACACACACACACACACACACAATGTGTGAAGATATCAGCAGGTTTTGTAGAAAACCCTCTATACTAAAGGGAGGATGCATGATTTTACATGATTTTAACGAATGCTATCATTATACAGCATAATACCACTGCGCAAAGCTTTCAAAATGTCAAATGCGACCTTTAAAATGTCACATATCAACCCTAAATTGCACGTTGAAACTTAATATGATACTGAAGGTAATATGAGGGTTTCTAGAGCTCTGTTACTTTCAGTCTCACAGGATAATCAATAAGAAAACGCAGCTGTGCTGCTGTAAAGAGAGCCAATAAAATCACCAGTGTTAAAGAAATACAGCGCTAAAGCTGTTTTAACACTCGCATTAATGTGTGTGAGCAGGGTAAAGATCCTGAGATACATGTAAATCACATTTACTTTAGGAAAAAGACGTTTTGGTGAGAATACATATACTTAGCGTGTGTTTACACGACAACGATGTGAGTATTTAGAGGTTTTTTTTTTCCTGCATTAATTTCCCACATGTCTAGTACAATTATGTGGTTTTGCTTCATTAATTCAGTGTTTACTTTTTTCTTGATTTACCCCGAAAGAATGGAAGTGAAATGTGACAACATGCCCCATAGGTGGGGTACATTATAACATGTGAGGGGCACAATGACCAAATAACAGCTTAAAATGTTCTCTGATATAATCAAAAAAATATACAAGACTAACTAAAATATTTTGGCAACAAAACACAATTATTAACTTTTTAAAATCAAATAATGGAATTTTTTTAATCATTAGAAAATATAAGCATTATTTAGTTTGACTACAAACACATCGCTAAACACAGCATAGTTCAAAACATAATAATAATTCATAATTTCTTAACATTGACTCTCAGTCATTATTCACCCTTTTCTCATGGTTTCTCAAAATAATTAATAAAAGTATAGAATATAATGGGATATTTCTAATAAAGGCTCATTGTAACGCAGTGTTAACACACACCCCATCTGTGTCTTCCGCTGGTTAGATCAGCATTAAAGAACATCTCAACTGTTAAATAACAGATATGAGATTAAAATAATATCGGATTTGTCTTATTTTAAACACAAAAAACAGAGATGAAAACTAAACTTAAGCAAGAAATGTACTTTTGCTATGGTTAAATACATTCAGTAATATCTTCAAGAGATTTTTTAATTTTGGCACAATTTTTTCTCTAAATAATGTTGATATGGCAACTAGTAAATACACTAAGTTTGGTCATTCTGGCATGTGTGAAAAGGGTTAAAACATGTGTGTTACAGCTAACCCCGCGCTGCCCTACCCTTTATGTCTGTCTGTGGGTTTTGCAAATACACTCACCTGAAGGATTATTAGGAACACCTGTTCAATTTCTCATTAATGCAACTATCTAATCAACCAATCACATGGCAGTTGCTTCAATGCATTTAGGGGTGTGGTCCTGGTCAAGACAATCTCCTGAACTCCACACTGAATGTCGGAATGGGAAAGAAAGGTGATTTAAGCGTGGCATGGTTGTTGGTTGTTGGAGTATTTCACAATCTGCTCAGTTACTGGGATTTTCACGCACAACCATTTCTAGGGTTTACAAAGAATGGTGTGAAAAGGGAAAAACATCCAGTATGCGGCAGTCCTGTGGGAGAAAATGCCTTGTTGATGCTCGAGGTCAGAGGAGAATGGGCCGACTGATTCAAGCTGATAGAAGAGCAACTTTGACTGAAATAACCACTCGTTACAACCGAGGTCTGCAGCAAAGCATTTGTGAAGCCACAACACACACAACCTTGAGGCGGATGGGCTACAACAGCAGAAGACCCCACCGGGTACCACTCATCTCCACTACAAAGAGGAAAAAGAGGCTACAATTTGCACCAGCTCACCAAAATTGGACAGTTGAAGACTGGAAAAATGTTGCCTATTCTGATGAGTCTGGATTTCTGTTGAGACATTCAGATGGTAGAGTCAGAATTTGGCGTAAACAGAATGAGAACATGGATCCATCATGCCTTGTTACCACTGTGCAGGCCGGTGGTGGTGGTGTAATGGTGTGGGGGATGTTTTCTTGGCACACTTTAGGGCCCTTAGTGCCAATTGGGCATGGTTTAAATGCCACGGCCTACCTGAGCATTGTTTCTGACCATGTCCATCCCTTTATGAGCACCATGTCCCCATCCTCTGATGGCTACTTCCAGCAGGATAATGCACCGTCACAAAGCTCCAATCATTTCAAATTGGTTTCTTGAACATGACAATGAGTTCACTGAACTAAAATGGCCCCACAGTCACCAGATCTCAACCTAATAGAGCATCTTTGGGATGTGGTGGAACGGGAGCTTCGTGCCCTGGATGTGCATCCCACAAATCTCCATCAACTGCAAGATGCTTTCCTATCAATATGGGCAACATTTCTAAAGAATGCTTTCAGCACCTTGTGGAATCAATGCCACGTAGAATTAAGGCAGTTCTGAAGGCGAAAGGGGGTCAAACACAGTATTAGTGTTCCTAATAATCCTTTAGGTGAGTGTATCTAACCAATGAAAAGTATTAAAAAGAGCTTGTGACTAAACCTCACAACTCAATTCACCCATCGCTGCGAGTTTGATTGACAGGCGATCTGACCAATCACATCGCCGAATCTGCCGTTTTGTCCGACAAAGCAGTCAAGAGAGTTCGTAGATTAACGTCGGTGGACTTGAACTTGGAGAAACGGTGTGTACTGACGTCTTTCCGCGGTTGAAACAACATTTCTTTTAGTGTTCATTCATGTTTATTTCATGCTTATCAATGAACTAGAAGAGACAGAAGAGATAATCGGTTCACAAGCAGCGCTACAGCGATCACCACACATTAAAGAGACACAAAACGCTATTTATTGTTTAAATTTCTTTAAAAAAAGTTGAGACTTTGTTTCATATCAAAAGTAACTTGCTCTGTCCTGTCTGTCGGCGTGTTGTCAGTGTTTGCTCCGCGATGTGTTTTCTCTACGTAAGAACATGTGTGTGGTGTGAGAGCGCCTAGCAACAGTAACTAAAGGGGGCGGGTCTTTGCGATCTGGCTCCTCAAACTGTCAGTCAAACCTCATAGCTCCGCCTATCTCTATCGTGAATGAAGTGCTGCACACAGTTTGGAGCGTCTCTGCTTGTTTGCAATGCAATGCTAAATAAAGAATTGGTTGTGTGAGGTAGTACACCGTTTTTTACTCAAGAAACTACAAATAAAGGAACAGTGGAGAACCGGCGACAGGGTCATGGGCGGCTCATTGATGCCCGTGTGGAGCGAAGGCTGGCCCGTGTGGTCGGATCTGGAGCTCAAACTGCTCAAGAAGTTAATTCTGGTTCTGATAGAAAGGTGTCAGAATACACAGAGCATCTCAGTTTGTTGTGTATGGGGCGGTCAGGGTGCCCATGCTGACCCCTGTCCATCGCCCAAAGCACCAACAGATGCTAACATCTTGGTGCCAGATACCACAGCACACCTTCAGGAGTCCATGCCTCGACGGGTCAGGGCTGTTTTGCCAGCAAAAGGGGGACCAACACAATATTAGATCATAATGTTATGCCTGATCGGTGTATATTGAGTATTGCATAAAGTGACTGATTTCTATGGAATAGGAGGGTTGAGGCTTCGGCCCCCACTTCAACATAATGAGTCCAAACACACTCATCCTCACAGGCCAGATGTCTCTCCTTTCACACACTCTCACACACACAGATCTGGGCCACATCATCCATTAGCATACTTTGAAGAACAAAGTTTGTAAACAAGAGCTGTGAACAGAGGGAGCGAGTCAGAGTGAGAGGGATGAATAAATGCAAAATCCAAAAAGAGAAGTGCGTTTTGATTCCCCCCAGATTTCTCCGACACGCATCTTCATCAGAGCGAGATTAGATCCAGGCGCACCAGACGATTGCACTGGAAGTGTCTGCAAACGAGTAGCACTTCAGCTCCATTTCAAACCCAAACCGTCCACCGATGGAGACGGAGCGCAGTGCTATTTCTGCATTGTGTGTGTTCGCGGCGCTGCCCTAGAATCTGACCTCAAAAGGCAGAATACATTTACCACCCACTGTTTGAAACAGCCTTCATATCGAGTCTCAAAATGCCGTCTAGGTAGTCAGCTTTCCCGGGTTTGTCACGCAGGTCTGCTGATAATTGAAAATTACGCTCGATTGATTCCACGTCCAGGATCGTAAAACGCAAGCGGTGCCGCCGGTATCCATTTTCAACCTTAAAACTCAAACGTGTAAAGTCAAGTGATACAAAACAGCTAAACACACAAATCTCCAATGGGTTAGACAGATGAATAGAGAGAGAAGATGGAGGAGGAAATCAATGAGCGAGAAGAAAGCAGTGGCGGCAGGAGCAGAAGCAATCTGAGAGAAAGTAGAGGAAATGAGTCGTCTTTCCTCCTTCTACTCCCATTGCTGTATATTACTGTGTTTTTAATGGGATATTGAACTAGTTTACGATGTATGTGGGTGAGAGGTGTGAGAGAATGAGCTGAGAGAGGCTGCGTTTAAGGTGCTTTAAGACAAACCATGTGCAAATTCATCAGTCAACAACATTGCAGAGTATTTTCTCTTTAAAACTGAAGTGAAACAAAGACTCAAAAACGCTGTTTCCTACCGTAACAAACACGGGACAAATCCTTGAGCCCTGCATTTCTGCCCCTAGGGCCGGGCTTCGGGGCAATTTTCCCGTCATACCTTAAACGCGGGCCGGGCTTCGGGCCTTTTTAGGCTTCTCCTTCATTTTATATTTTAGACATTCAATAATTAAAAGAAACAATGAGATGTGCTGCGCTGGTGGAAACAACATGAGACCATGATATCGCTATGCAACACGCATCGCCGCAAATTAGTAAAGCAAGCCTGCCACAAGTGAAACTGAAAATAAGCTCAAAAGCACAACCATCTTCATTAAAACTAATGAGACTAAAGGCTCTCACCAGTGTTTTGGTCGCTCGTTCTCATAATGCGGTCTTTGATGTTGAAATGAGCTGATGAATAAAAAGCTCATATCGGTTGCTTTCGTTGACTCCGTTAAATGTGCATATAGCGCGGGAATTGAAGATCGGATTTATATTCATTTCGCGGAGAGGTGTAAGGCAAGACAACCTGCATGTTTTTTTTAATTTTTATTTGTTTAGATTGTGTAGCCCGTTTCGTTGCGATCTGCCAGCCTCATCTTGTCAAGAATGCCTTTTTACTGTGATGGTGGTGATGGTAGGCTAAACGTTTAAACGATGCTTTAAGTGTTTTTATAAGCAAGACAAGTCAAGTGTTGATTTGAGAGGCCGCTGGTCGCTTGGTCATCCCTTTAAAGAACAAAAACTTTAATTTAACAAACAAAAAAATGCTTCAAACATTTTTCTAAATTAACTTAATAAAGAAACAAAACGAAATATAACTACTTCGACATTAAAAACTGAACTATTTTAATGGCTGCAACTAATGTGTAATAAAAAAAACACGTCTCCAGTTGGACTCGGGCTGATCATTTTGATGAGCTGTCGGGCTAGGGCCTAGTTTTGGAATTCTAACCAATCCTGTCACGAGGGGGGCGTGGCTTTTCTCCACTGACTTTCTATGATTGTTTAGAAGGCAATATATACATTACATATGGGGTCTGCAGTGGTCAGTCTCTATCAAAAGTGCTCCAAGGAAGGAACAGTGGAGAACCGGCCACAGGCTCATGGGCGGCTCATTGATGCCCGTGTGGTCCGATCAAACAGACGAGCTACTGGAGCTCAAACTGCTCAAGAAGTTAATGCTGGTTCTGATAGAAAGGTGTCAGAATACACAGAGCATCTCAGTTTGTTGCGTATGGGGCGGCACAGCCACTGACCAGTGCCCATGCTGACCCCTGACCCCGCCCAAAGCACCAACAGTGGCACATGAGCATCAGAACTGGACCACGGAGCAATGGAAGAAGGAGGCCTGGTCTGATGATCACCTGTTCTTCTACATCGCGTGGATGGCCGGGTGTGAGTGTGTGGCTTACCTGAGGAACACATGGCACCAGGTGCACTATGGGAAGAAGGCGAGCCGGCGGAGGCAGTGATGCTTTGGGCAATGTTCTGCGGGGAAACCTTGGGTCCTCCATCCATGTGGATGTGACTTTGACACGTCCCACCTACCTAAGCATTGTTGAGACCATGTCCAGCCTTTCATGGAGACGGTATTCCCTGGTGGCTGTGGCTCTTTCAGCAGATAATGCGCCGCCACAAAGCACAAATGCTTCAGGAATGGTTTGAGGAGCACAACGAGTTTGAGGCGTTGACTTGGCCTCCAAATCCCCCAGATCTCAATCCAATCGAGCATCTGTGGGATGTGCCGAAAAAAGGGGGACCAACACAATTTTATGCCTGGTCATTATGTTATGCCTGATCGGTGAATGTTTCTCAGTTGGCAAATGTTTCAACTATGTAACGAGATAAACACATTTCTCCAGTGTCTTCATTTCAACAGTAATATAATGTAATAATAAAATACAACACTACCTCACAAACACAAGGAATAAATATAAATTAAAGCTGCGAGCAGCGATGACGGGCCCAAGCCGGTGGCACCGCCACGCCGGTGGCATCAGCATAACTGTGCACGGCAGGCAATATGCATTTAAACAGGATAATTTTTTTAAATCGCTCGAATATGTCACATTTACCGCAGCAGCTGGTGCCACTATCACCACAAGCCACACCCATGATGTCATTTAAATGTAGATGATTTTTAATGTCATGGGATGAAATAGATCTCTTTCAGATATGTGAAAAGTTATCTTTTCCTGCTCAAAATGTTATAAGTCCAGAAGGCCAGTATTTAATTCAAGGTATTTGTATAGTTCTTTTTTTACTTATTCACAAGTGATAGTTATTTGTGATAGTCTATGATATGAAAGGGGTAAATTATCATCATCAAGAGAGAAAGGCACACACACAAACTCACAGGGTGAGAGAGACCCCACACACACACACACACACACCCAGGGTGAGCCTGAGAGTGAGGGGGGAGGGGAAGGACTGAGAGAGAGGCAATCTGCACATTGAACAAGATTCACAAGATTTTAACAACAAAAATAAATAAAATCTAAATGGTGGGAGAAAGTTTTTTTTACTTCACTCTCCGAAAACATTATTTTGAATATATTTGAAATCACAGATGTTGGGTGATGAGAATTGTAACTCAAATATAATTTACAAAAACTAGTCCTGTCTGAATAGTGATATGTCAGTGAGATCAGCTCGGGCGCGCACACCGTCTATGGGTGATGTCACGTATTTTGCGAAATGCGCAGTTAGGTGATGTGTCGCCCTCCACACGTTGCGAAACAGACTCCGAAATGGGGAAATGTAAATTTGCGGACTCCTGGTTGGAGTAGGATGAGTTTAAACAATGACCGCAGGGTTTTTCTATGGTTTTTCCTGCATAGCAGCCGCCTCCGTCACATTTCGTGCCACCTCAGTCTGTCGACAAAACTCAAGACAGGCAGTCACTTGCTCAGATTAGGCATGTCGTGGTAATTAAATAATCATCAGAAATATATATTGTCACATGATCTTTCAGCAATCATTATTAGTATTTTATGATTTGCTAGTACAAAGTCATCTAAAGCCATTCCATAGCTGAATGTCTTTCCTCCGCTGTAGCTGTCCATCATTCTCCGTTCAGCATTCAAACTGCGCGTCGTGTTTGGTTACAGTCAGTCAGCTGCTCAGTAAAGCTCACCCCAAGATGATATATTCCCGTTATAATACTTAATATGCAGATAAAATAATTTATCTTCCTGGAGTTTATCTAGCGGTTTCTGAACGATGTTGTGCTCCCTACCCGGGTGACAACACAAGGCATCACACGCACAATAACCGGAATTTAAAACTGTGAAGAAACCGACCGATATACATAGTAGACTAGGATTTGTGCGCTCAACGCTCATCGTCTCTTTATGCCGTGAACTTTTTAATGTGCACTCGCGGTGCACTGCGCCCTCTGACTCCATGTTGCTTTAAGCGCATCATTCTGCACCCGGGATGCGCATAAGCACATTGTGCCGCGCTTTCATATATTTTCATAGTTTTGTGCACTTAAAGATGATTAAAAAAAATCTTGTTCTCACGTATCTATCATATATTTGTTGCCCCTTTACAGAGCTGCACATTACGTTTACAATAAACTATAAATCTTGAAATGTTATATTATTTGTGTAGGCCCATATAATTATTTACATTCATATATAAATTAAATATAAATTGTTTTTTTTATAAATGTATTTAATAAGAACACAAAGTAATTTGTACCTTTTCATTAACATTTTTAGATTTTATAAAATTAGTCCAGAGATGTTTTTTCAAGAATTACTTTTTGTAATTGCAAATTTTTTTAACTATCCACTCACCTAATTTAATATATATTTTTGTTATAGCTTATGATTATATATTTTTATTTTATTGCTCAACAGTAGTTCTCATCGCCGATGAGGTCTTTAAATATTTTGAGAAGGTCTTAAAAAAGTCTTAAAAAGGTATTAAAATTTACTTCAGGATTCCTGCATATACCCTGCATATGCATCATACGTGATCTTGGCAAACACAGCACATGACGTTTTTATTTAAAATTAGAAAGTTTTAAATTAGTTAAATTAGATTAGTTAAATTAGAAAGTTGTCCGGCTCGAAGAGAACAATATATGTACGGGGACACATGAAATGTCTACAAATGTATGTCCTCAGAAATCACAGAAGCACACACACACACACACACACACACACACACACACACACACACACACACACAGAGAGAGAGAGAGAGACAGAGAGAGAGAGAGAGAGAGAGAGAGAGAGAGAGAGAGAGAGAGAGAGAGAGAGAACAAGGTTTTTTTTAATCCTGCTTCAAAACTAAGACAATGCTGCCATCGTGTGTTCATTGAGGGAAGGGCAGCACACATTCCCCTTTTTTGTCCTTATTTAATCCCTCGGCATGGCAACACCGTTTGAGATATCCAAAATCCGTTCGCATTTTAGCATCTTCCGTATCTTTGTTTTATGTTGACCGAGTTTGGTGGAGATTGAATAAATCGCCTACGAGGAGAACGTAAAAACTCAGAGCCTGAATTATACCAATATTCACGTTCAAACCAAAATATCTGACTTCCTGTTGGTCGGAGCTAATGACTGTAAATTAGAAAGTTGTCCGGCTCGATGAGGTCAATATATATACTGAGTTTGGTGACTGAAGATAAAACTAACCCCCCCACTTTTGTCAAAAGGTGGCGCTATAGAGCCCCTCATCCCCACCCGTTTCTGAGGCTTTGTCCATGTGTACTGACTAACATCTCTGATGTGTGTGTTGAGTTTCAAGCAGTTTCAAGCAATTTCAAGCATGCTAAGAGCCCCAGAACAACACTGCTACCTTTTAGTGAGGGGAGGGCAGACAGAGAATAAATATTCAGAAGAAATATATTAAATAAAATAAATATATTGATCTGAAAAATAGTATGATTATTTTAAAGCTATTTGGTTACATTTTAATAAAACATTGTTTTAGTATGTTTTTAAACACACACACATACACGTTGTAATACCAGTGTAATACCCATGTCATTATACAAATTTGTGTCCTCATAAATCACAAACAAGAGAGAGAGAGAGAGAGAGAGAGAAACAAGTTTTTTTTAATCCTGCTTCAAAACTAATACAATGCTGCCATCGTGTGTTCATTGAGGGGAGAGCAGCAGACACAGAGAATTTCTGTTCCCCTTTTTTGTCCTTATTTAATTCCTTGCCATGGAAACACCGTTTGAGATATCCAATATCCGTTCACATTTTAGCATCTTCAGTATCTTTGTTTCATGTTGACCGAGTTTGGTGGAGATTGAATAAATCGCCTACGAGGAGAACGTAAAAACTCAGACCCCGATTTAACCAAAAGTTCACCTTCAAACCAAAATATCTGACTTCCTGTTGGTCGGAGCTAATGACTGTAAATTAGAAAGTTGTCCGGCTCGATGAGGTCAATATATATACTGAGTTTGGTGATTGTAGATGAAACGAAGCCCTTCACTTTTGTCAAAAGGTGGCGCTAGAGAGCCCCTCATCCCCGCCCGTTTCTGAGGCTTTGCCCATGTGTACTGACTAACATCTCTGATGTGTGTGTTGAGTTTCAAGCAGTTTCAAGCAATTTCAAGCATGCTAAGAGCCCCAGAACAGCCAGAAGATTATTAAACTTTGACACGTTGCCATGGCAACAGTATTTGAAATTTCAGGAATCCATTTCATACGTCTCTATCTGTCATGTTTTCACATTATACTGATGAAGTTTGAAATAAATCTGGTGAAAATAAGATGGTGATTCAAAGCATTTTTGAAAGTGACACACTTCCTGCTGCCAGTTGGTGGCGCTATAACTTTGACTCACAAAAGTCATATCCATGTGATCGGCCTCTTACAACGAACACACAGCTGAAGTTTCATCCAAACCAGTCAATGTTTGCACAAGTTAAAACACACTTCCTGTTTCCCTTTTCTCGCCATAAATTCGTTGCATCGCCACGGCCAGACTTTTCGAGATATCAAAAATCCGCTCGCAATTTAGCATCCTGGATATGTTCACTTAATGCTGACCGAGTTTGGCAATGATCGAAACAATGGCCTCGGAGGAGTATATTAAATTCCAGAGCATGCGTTTTCCGAACAACCCATAATAGCTCACTTCCTGTAGGGCTGACGCATAACTTAGAGCACGAAAGTTGTTCGGCCCGATGAGGTCTATATGTGTACCAAGTTTCAAACATGTACGTGCAAGTGTGTTTGATATATGGACCAAGTTTTCAGACCCCACTTTAGGGGGCGCTGTCGAGCCCCCCTGCCACGCCCGGGTACCAGCTTCAGCCCGGCTCTGATGGCCGCGCATTCCGACGCCTGTGCGAAGTTTCAAGAGTTTTCGAGCATGTTAAGTGCCCCAAAAGTACCCGAGAAGTCGAAAAAAAAAAAAAAAAAAAAAAAAAAAACAAAGAATAATCTGAGGAAGAACAATAGGGCTCTGCGCCCTTTCAGGGCTTGGGCCCTAATAAAGATGATAAATTATCAAGCTGGAGGATCATTGGTATAAGTTTGTCTTCGGGATATCAATGATACTAATATAACACTGATGCCCATCATCTCAGAAATACATAACCCAGCAGGAACATGGCACGTGTGCGAGAGCGAGGGACACGGGAGGACAACAGAAATGGGGCAAGAGCGAGACAAATAAAGATCAGCCAGACTCACTGGGACTTCACAAAGACAAAAACGATGAAGACCAAAGTAGAACAGCAACAATGTGCTCATTACAGCAGAGTCTCCTCTAATGAAACATTCATGAGTTCACATGTTCGTATCGTTGGGAATAAGCGAGGAGGAACATGATAATCAGGTTTGGCGGTGGGAGAGCTCATGCGTGACGCTCAGCTACGATTGGTCGGATTACATGTACAGTCTCCGCTCACGCCGCGGTTTAGATCTGGATTTAGAACAGAAACCCAGTCATTATCTTCATCAGCACTTCACACACTGCTTTTCACATCAGGTGGGAAGATAATTAATGCTGTTTGCTAAGTCAGCCCTCACTTGTGCTCATATTTAGGGTTCACGAGTCCACTGCCCATCCAGTCTTAATAGGTCAAAGTTAACGGTAAATAAACTTGGCTTGCTGTCCTCGAAGGAGGCTTGTCTCGAGCTCAACTATCTCTATCTATACTCATAATCAACTATCTATGCTCATAATGATGATTGACATGGCTGAATGATTAGGATCCGCCCCAAACCTACACTTGGGACTTCATTATAATAAATAAATAAATGATTTTTGCAGATTATTTGCACAATTTTCACCTGGTGTACAATGTAATTAGTGGCCAAGCATCGAAAGTCCTAGGGTCCTATTATATCCATTGGCGTTCCTAATATTATTATTCTTCATCCTTTCTGGAAGTCTATGGCAGCCCATAGAAACGCTTGCGGGAAAGTTATGAAATTTGGCACACAGATAGAGGACAGTCTGAACTGACACCATAGCAAATTTGAAGTCTCTAACTTAACCCAACGCTTTAGCCTCTCAAATCAACACTTGACTTGTCTTGCTTATAAAATCCATATAAAACACTTAGGGCCCTATCTTGCACCCAGCGCAATTGACTTTGTACACCGACGCATGTGTCATTCCTATTTTGCACCCGCGCAAAGCGCGCCTTTCCCTCCACAGAAGCACGTCGCTAAACTAGTGAATGAACTTGCGCTCCCTGGGCGGTTCAGCGCAAAAAAGGAGGCGTGTTCCGGCGCAAACAATCCCTGGTGCTATTTTGCAGTTCCATTAAACAATTGCGCCACTGACCAGAAAAAACCTAGTCTAAAGTCAGTGGCGCGTTGCGCGTTGTTCATTATGCTATTTTAAGGGCGCATGCTTGACCATAATGTATAGCGTGCACAACGCGCATACACTTTGCTCATGTAACCTACACAGATGCAACAGTTATTTTTGCAAATCATAAATTGTTACACTAAAAAAATATTAACACATGAGATGACGGAAATCATTGTGGTGTGCCACGAAGATGTGAAAAAATAGGCATAAATCTAGCTTACAAATGATTCAGGCTAATTGTAATAATTAAGGATAAGACCTGTTTGCCCAATAGTGGCAAGACATATATGTATATAAGGACATCTGACAAATTGGTTTGTCCGTCAAGAACCAGGAAAAAAAATCGACTGAAAAACTGAAAAAACTGAAAGACTGAAAAAAAAAAGACTGTGAAATCACCTTTACCATAATGTACAACATTACAACTTCACTTCTCTGTCTTTCCCTGCTCTTACAAGCACATCAGTCTCCTCGGCTGTGAACCGCTCCTGGCGTGCGCCTGGTAAATACGCCATAATAATAGCAATCCATAATGGAACTTGCGCACCTGCTTTTAAAGGGAATGTTGGATGACGCTCGGATTGGTTTATTCACGTTACGCCCAAACCACACCTATGAATAATGAAGCTACTTCAGACCAACCCATTTTAGATTTGCGCCGGGCGCAAGAGCCATTTATCCCGCAAGGAAAATAGCAACAGCGCCGAGACCTGCCCACAAAGTTACTTGCGCTTCGCGCGTTGACACTTGTGTTTCAGATCGTTAAAATAGGGCCCTTAAAGCGTTGTTTAAACGTTTAGCCTGCCATCACCACCATCACAGTAAAAAGGCATTCTTGACAAGATGAGGCAGGCAGATTGCAACGGCGAGCGCAAATGAAACGGGCTACACAATCTAAACTAATAAAAAAAACATGCAGGTTGTCTTACCTTACACCTCTCCGCGAAATGAATATAAATCCGATCTTCAAATTACAACATTTTTTGTAGTTTACACGGAGACGATATTCAAAAACTTGTACTTTGAAACCTGTTTTCAAAAGTTTGCTTTTTCAGGCTCCCAAAACACTGTTGACGTGTAAATGAACGGCCAAAACGCATAAAAAGTTTCCATTTTCTGTAAATGACCCCTTACACCTGATGTAAAATGTAATTAGGGACCAAGCACTGAAGGAACCTATTGTATCCGTTGGCGTTCCTATTATTATTCTTTTTCGCTCTGGAAGTTTTGGCAGCCCAAAGAACCGCTTGCAAATAAGTTTTGAAATTTGGCACACAGATAGAGGACAGTCTGAACTGACACCATAGCAAATTTGAAGTCTCTAACTCAATCCCTGTAGCGCCACCAACTGTCCCCACAACAACACCAACAACCATAGTTGCACTCACGTTTATGCGAATAACTTTTTAAACATAAGGGCTAGAAAAAAAAATGTTTGGCTTGATTTGTTTGCACCTCACCGGGGCCAAATCACATCAATTTGGTCAAAACACCAAACACTGTCTAGGAAAATCACATTTACTTTGGGAAAAAGACATTACTTTGGTGATCATACATATACTTAGGGTGCGTTTACACAACAACGATTTTTGCGTACAGACGACAACGTTGCCAAAACGATCCCCATTCACAAGGATCCGCGAAAGCAACTAAAATCGCTGTATTCTGCTGCCAGGCCAGTAGATGGCGATCACTTTGTAAAGAAACACTACACGCCTATAGACTGAACACGTAATACGTATGCGCATGACATCACCGTTTTCACAAATTCATATTTTTGTAGTTTACACGGAGACGATATTCAAAAACGTGCACTTTGAAACCTGTTTTCAAAAGTTTGCGTTTTCAGGCTCCCAAAACACTGTTGACGTGTAAATGAACGGCCAAAACGCATAAAAAGTTTCCATTTTCTGTAAATGACCCCTTACACCTGATGTAAAATGTAATTAGGGACCAAGCACTGAAGGAACCTATTGTATCCGTTGGCGTTCCTATTATTATTCTTTTTTCGCTCTGGAAGTTTTGGCAGCCCAAAGAACCGCTTGCAAATAAGTTTTGAAATTTGGCACACAGATCGAGGACAGTCTGAACTGACACCATAGCAAATTTGAAGTCTCTAACTCAATCTGTCTAGCGCCACCAACTGTCCAAATTTGCACTCACGCTTGCACTATTATGCTAATAACTTTTGAAACGTAAGGGCTAGAAACCAAATACTTTTCCTGATTCCTTGGCTTGATTTGATTGCACTTCACTGTGGCCACATCCCATCAATTTGGTCAAAACACCAAACACTTTCTACGAAAATCACATTTACTTTGGGAAAAAGGCAAACCGTTTGGTGATAATACCTATACTAAGGCGTTTACACGACAACGATGCAATAAAAACAGACATTTTTTTTCTTCGAGTTTTTTGCCTACAGACATTGCCAAAACGATCCCCGTTCACAAAGATCCGCGAAAGCGACTAAAATCGCTGTATTCTGCTGCCAGGCCAGTAGATGGCGGTCACTTTGTAAAGAAACACTACACGCCTATAGACTGAACACGTAATACGCATGCGCATGACATCACTGTTTTTTTGTAGTTTACACGGAGACGAAAATTTTTTCATTTTTCACTTTTAAACTTTTACAAAAGTTTGTGTTTTCAGGCTCCCAAAATTTTTTGTTGTGTAAATGAACGGCCTAAACGCATACAAAGTTTCCATTTTCTGTAAACGGACCCTAGTGTAGCGTTCACACCGGACACGATTCGCGCGAAGGTGGACGCTTGAACATTTTGAGTTTACTCGCTTCAATCGCGCGTGAAATTTGCTCGAATCGCGCGTGACATTCACTGCACAACAGACGCGAATTCGCGTCATGGGCGGGGCTTCTGCCAGCGGCTCGTCTCGTTGAGAAATGGCTGACATGGGCTGTGTTTACACGTCTTTTTTTGTTAAAATCTACTGTTAATGTGTGACAAAACGTAGTTTTAAGACTTTTTCAGTCGATAATGTAGTTGTTTAAAGCTCAAATATGTGGTTTATTTATATAAAGAGCGCCTATTTGAACATTTGATCTGGCGTTTTCGGAGTTATGAGCTCCAGTGGATCAGCGGCGCTCAGAGATCATTAACCCCGGCGAGATCAGCCTTTCCTCAGCCAGTCCTTCTGCCGCTGGCTCTGATGTCTCTGTGGCGTCTCCAGCTATAATTCGTCTTGTAACGGCCGATCTTTGCTCTCATGGATCTATAATTTGTTCCCTGGCAAATCTTTTAGGCTGAGGGCAAAGTGAAGTTTCATTACTTTATATTTTTAGGCTATAACTGTACGTTGCAGTTGTAACGTTAGCCTACTAGCACTGACTTTGAATGTTTGACTGCATTGTTTACTTTATTTCATGTATAGCTTATTATACATTACTTATACTTTTGTATTATTGATCATACATAAACTTGCATTTAACAAAAACTGTGTTGTGTTTCATGTTATTTAATGTTATCACAGTGATAATCATATTGTCTGAACCAGATATTAATATATAGATTTTCTCCTCATTGTTGTCACTACTAAAGCAAGCTCCTGATTGGTTAATGCGGCGCGAAATATCTGCCAAAGTTAAGATTTTTCAACTTGAGCGAATCGCGCATTCAAAACGCTCAATTCGCGTCCTTCGCACCGCCTCAATCGTACGAATCGCGCCGCAGAATGCGATTTCGCGTCTCTGCATTGACTTAAAATGTAAATCATTCGCGCAAATCGCGTTCGGTGTGAACGCACCTTTACACTAACAAGTTTGGGGCAAAGACTTTATATATAGGAAGACGGTTCACTCCGATTACTTAATAAATGGGAGAAAGTGCAATGCCCAATATGGCGAATAAGCTCCGCCTTCTAAATGAAAGAGCCAATCGTTGATTAGTAAAGTCATCACGTCACTGCAGCTGCCATTAGAAGCTACGGTTGCTATAGAATTACTATTGTGCATTAGCTTTGTCCAGGCTTACAAATTCTGTTTTTTGTCATGATTCGAGCGTTTAGAAACAAAATGTACGAGAAAGTTGTCAGATTTCATTAGTGATTTCAAATATGAAATTTAATCGTAAGCTTGGCGAATAGTTTTGGGGAATTTGATGTTTCCCCATTCAAAACTTGCATTTGCATTCCTGAGAGGCGTTTCAAAGATGGCCGCCAAGTGAAATGACTCGTCTTAAAGGGACTTTGTTTGGGATCACACCTTAATCACACAAAAAAATGCTAATAGCGTTTGAATAAATTAGCCTATTGTAATGAAACTGGCCTTAATAGATTCCTTTGGTAATGCTGAGAACACAGATACCAAGTTTGGCCGAAATTCATGTCCACCATTTTGATTTTCTTTTAAAACCTACTTTTTCGAACTCCTCCAAGACGTTTGTCCGATTTTTACCAAAATCGAACTGTATCATCTTCAGACCATGCCGGCAAAAAGTTATGGATTTCGTGTCGATAGACGAAACCATTATTGTAAACAGTGTTGGGGAAAGTTAGCCTGGATGCCAGCCGAATTTAGCCCCGCCCACAACAATTTTTGCTCGGGCAATTCGGTCTGGACTCGCTCCATAGAGGAGGAATTATGCCCGAACAGAAACTGTTCGGACCAATGAAATCATCAGGGCGGGCTTTAGACGATGATGGACAGATGATCAACAGTAGCGTAATCATCCACGTCATCGAAGGCTCTTGGGTTGAATTTGCTCTTATCCTAAACGGAGAACTTGTTCGTATATGCGTTCACCTTCACTAGTTCTCTCAGAAACGATGATCGTGTTGGTAAGTACTCTGTGTATCCTTAAATTATTTTATTACTGCCAAAGATCGTTTACACTCATCTTTTTCTTGTAACGTTACTTAATCCAGCGTGCGTGCAGACAGGGTTTCCAAGTGTTTTTGCAATGTCGCGCACAATTGCTACTCAAAACTATAGCCCAAAACTATAACTTTCCGGGGGGTTCTCCGGAAAAAAATGGCGTTTGGTTGGCAAAATATGTTATTTTGGCAAGGTTGTCTGCTAAAATTCGCATTCCTGGGTTTATATAATCACATAATTGGGGTCGCTTCAACCCGCGGACATGGAGAAAAACACGGACTTGGTAACAGTGCAGTTGAGTTCTGTTGACATTTGACAACTAACGTTACGCGTCGCTCCGTTGCTCTGATTGGTTGTGGGTCTATCCAATTGAGGTCTTTCCTGGCTCGGTTGAAACACGCCCCATAATCAAAGCTCAATGGAGCGGTACCAGACTCATATTCTGACTAGAATTGAGTATGGCCACGCCAGGCTAGGGGAAAGTTACTTTGAAAAGTAATGCATTACAAAAATTGCATTACTCCCTTAAAAAGTAACTAATTGAGTACTTTTTAAGAAAAGTAATGTGTTGCGTTACTTTTGCGTTACTTTTTCTCACCTGGGCTGGGCTTGTTTTTTTGTTTTCTTTTTTAATAGCAAAAAAAGTTATATTTTTGTGCAAATGTAAAGACCTCTTCATACCAAAATTGAAATAATAGGCCTCATGCTGTGGTAAAAATGTGCTGCCATTCTGGATAATGGAATAATAGGACGCAGGAGAAAAACGTTTTACCAAAAGAAAAACTAGAAAAACCTAAAAATCTAGTAATATTTACTCATGGTTTAACTGAATCATCGAAGGTCAGTTGCAAGACATTTGTCAATAAAGGTAGATTAAATGCATAAAAATATTTGTTTTATTTAACATTTATATATTTGAGGTTTGCATAGTATTCTGATTTAGCATTTGACTGATTTTATTCATTTTGAGGATTACTGAATCTTTATTGTGCAAATGAGATGAATAAATGCTCACATTTAGTCTAGAATTACAATAACAC
Organism: Gobio gobio; assembly: GCF_949357685.1. NCBI lineage: Eukaryota > Metazoa > Chordata > Actinopteri > Cypriniformes > Gobionidae > Gobio > Gobio gobio. The sequence goes on along the minus strand of NC_137100.1, from coordinate 3,114,015 downwards.
ATTTACACACAACGCCTCTACACTTACTCTCAATTTTTCTCAACATGGGGGCAGGAAAACTGTCAGTCAAATAAATGTGAAAATGTAACTTGAGTTACTTTTTTCAAAAAGTAACTCAGATATTTTGTTGTAAATTTGAAAAGTAATGCGTTACTTTACTAGTTACTTGAAAAAGTAATATTATTACGTAACTCAAGTTACTTGTAATGCGTTTCCCTGAACACTGATTGTGTACCGCATCAACAAAGTTGAGGCATGATGCCAAAATGACTCTTGAGGCTGTATCTCTGCAATGCTTTGGCATATTGACAACAAACTTTGCACGTGTGATTGTCACCTCACTCTGACCACACACACCACATCAAATCAGTCACAGCGCCACCTATTGGCTGACTTATCTTGCCTTCTTTGTGCCAGCTGCGATATAATTAATATCCTGTGATCAAAGCTGAATTTATCATCATTACTCCCGTCTTCAGTGTCACATCATCCTTCACAAATCATTCTAATATGAGGATTTGCTGCCCAAGACACATTTATGATTATTATCAGTTATTTGTGTGGAAACCGTGATGCAGAATTCTTTCACGTAAGTTCTTCTTCTCTATAAAGAAAATTGATTTGCAGCAAAACCTTTCAAGATAAACCTACAACACCGTATTTGAAATCCTTTTAGAGAAAATGAATGAGAAAAATACAGCTGCGCTCTACAGACATGATGCGTAATCGACTGTTTTCAGTCCAGGATTGGATTACATGGAGGGTGTCGATGTCTCATAGTGAACTGCTGGTGCAGACGGCCGTCTCTGTGTATCCACGGCAACAGCAGGAATATTTTGTAGTGCGTCTGACAGGAAGTTCAAGGACAGCCGACCAGAGTATCTGACAAAAGCCCAACGTGACGATGGTGCTGTGAGAAAGACTCTACAGTTCACAGATCATACATCTACAGCTAAACCTATGGCAAAACAATGAATTGTCATGTTTCACAGTTTCCACATGAAGCAGCACATCATCACATCAGAATGATTAGTGAAGGATCATGTGACACTGAAGACTGGAGTAATGATGATAAATTCAGCTTTGATCACAGGAATAAATGACACTTTATTATATATTCACGTCATATTTTTACTGTATTTTTGATCAAATAAATGCAGCCTGAGTGCACACATTCAATCCCACAATGCACCGCAATAACGAGTGTACAAGCAATGTATGCTCAACGGCTAGAGAATACCCATAATGCACTGTGACAGCCATTGAATCATTTATTCAAGAGATTTGTTCAAAAACACTGATTCATCCAGTAATGAAACAAGTGAAGTATTTATGAGTGAGTCATTGAATCATTCATTCAAGAGATTTGTTCAAAAACACTGATCCATCCAGTAATGAAACAAGTGAAGTCTTTATGAGTGAGTCATTGAATCATTCATTCAAAGAGATTCATTCAAAACACTGATTCCTCCAGAAATGAAACAAGTGAAGTCTTTATGAGTGAGTCATTGAATCATTCATTCAAGAGATTCGTTCCAAAACACTGAATCATCCAGGAATGAAACAAGTGAAGTCTTTATCAGTGAATCATTGAATCATTCATTCAAGAGATCCGTGCAAAAACACTGATTCATCCAGTAATGAAAAAAGTAAAGTCTTTATGAGTGAGTCATTGAATCATTCATTCAAAGAGATTCATTCAAAACACTGATTCCTCCAGAAATGAAACAAGTGAAGTCTTTATGAGTGAGTCATTGAATCATTCATTCAAGAGATTGGTTCCAAAACACTGAATCATCCAGTAATGAAACAAGTGAAGTCTTTATGAGTGAGTCATTGAATCATTCATTCAAGAGATTTGTTCCAAAACACTGATTCATCCAGTAATGAAACAAGTGAAGCCTTTATGAGTGAGTCGTTGAATCATTCATTCAAGAGATTTGTTCAAACACACTGATTCATCCAGTAATGAAACAAGTGAAGTCCTTATGAGTGAGTCACTGAATCATTCGAATGAATTCCCACGTCTGACCAGAAGATGGCGCCAGCATAGGAATCAACCTCTGGTCCAATGTGGGTACAGCGTAATAACACACAGGTGTGAATTAATTTTTTATTGATTACTAAGTAGTTTTTAAGGTTTATACTCGCTAGTTTCTATGGCAGAGTTCAAGATACACCAATGCAAAGATGCAAAGATGAGCTTCACCGGATGATCTAGCAGATGCACCAATAAAATGCATTAATAAAAGTGCCTAAAGGTTCTACAAAGGGTTCCAATCTGAACTCAAGAACCCTGTGTGCAAAAAGAACACAATCTAGTTAGCTACACTGAAATTTGATGTAGAAACAATTTTTTTACTCAGAATTATCAGACGTATATTTTCAGACAGATCTGTTTTCTCAATCCCGGTCATTAGTAGGCATGAAGTGTATGTCTCTTCTCTCATATGAAGAGATAATAAAAGATGATGAGGAGAGACAGATGGAGGCGAGCCCAGGGGAGAACGAGAGATCATTGTGATGTGAAATGAGCATTGAGAGAGAAACTGATGGAGAGATCAATCAGTGGACAGGTGAAAGCTGTTGACAGCTTATTTCCGGCTCGATCCACTCTGACCCTCAGCGTCTGTGATGCGGAAAACAACAATACAGCATCTCTCTCTCTCTCTCTCTCTCTCTCTCTCTCTATCTGTCCCGTAATTGAACATCCTCCAAGAAGGACAAATAAGCGAGTGAAGCAGAAAGAATGAGAAAACAGACCATCACAAATGTGATAGGTGAAGGTCTCTTCCATCTCAATAAGAATATGGCATTTGCAACCCATTCTGCTCCAGTAACGAGATGTGTTTAGATTAAAAAGGACATCGGACAAGTCTAGTAGAGCTGCTCAATTAATCGTTTAAAGATTGGATCTCGATTTAAACATCTTCACGATCGTATTAAAACTTTGACGAGTACGATCACAGCGAACATTCAGATCTGCGTTCCGATCCAGAGAGAGCCGCTGACAAACAGTCTTTACAACCGCACAGTATCATTATTTCTGTTTTACAATAATACATATGTGCAGTCATTTATGAGTGAGTCGTTGAATCATTCACTCAAGAGATTTGATCAAAAACGCTGAATCATCCAGTAATGAAACAAGTGAAGTCTTTATGAGTGAGTCATTGAATCATTCACTCAAGAGATGTGTTCAAAAAGACTGATTCATCCAGTAATGAAACAAGTGAGGTCTTTATGAGTGAGTCATTGAATCATTAAGTCGAGATTTGTTCCAAAACACTGATTCATCCAGTAATGAAACAAGTGAAGTCTTTATGAGTGAGTCATTGAATCATTCACTCAAGAGATTTGTTCAAAAACGCTGAATCATCCAGTAATGAAACAAGTGAAGTCTTTATGAGTGAGTCATTGAATCATTCACTCAAGAGATGTGTTCAAAAAGACTGATTCATCAAGTAATGAAACAAGTGAAGTCTTTATGAGTGAGTCATTGAATCATTAAGTCGAGATTTGTTCCAAAACACTGATTCATCCAGTAATGAAACAAGTGAAGTCTTTATGAGTGAGCCATTGAATCATTAATTCAAGAGATTTGTTCTAAAACACTGAATCATCCAGTAATGAAACAAGTGAAGTCTTTATGAGAGTCACTGAATCATTCATTCAAGAGATTTGTTCCAAAACACTGATTCATCCAGTAGTGAAACAAGTGAAGTCTTTGAGTGAGTCATTGAATCATTCACTCAAGAGATTTGTTCAAAAAGACTGATTCATCCAGTAATGAAACAAGTGAAGTCTTTGAGTGAGTCATTGAATCATTCACTCAAGAGATTTGTTCAAAAAGACTGATTCATCCAGTAATGAAACAAGTGAAGTCTTTGAGTGAGTCATTGAATCATTCACTCAAGAGATTTGTTCAAAAAGACTGATCCATCCAGTAATGAAACAAGTGAAGTCTTTATGAGTGAGTCCAAGAGATTCTTCAGTGATTCTTCAGTGTCACATGATCCTTCAGAAATCATTATAATGCTGATTTGCTGTTCAAGAAACATCAATGTTGAAAACAGTTCATATTTTTGTGAAAACCGCGATGCATTTTATTTTCAGGATTCTTTGATGAGTAGAAAGGCCAAAACAACAGCATTTATTTGAAATAGAAATCTTTCATAACATTATAAATGCCTTTAATGTTTAATTAAACGCATCCTTGCTGAATAAAAGGATTAATTTCTTCAACCCAACAGAGGAAAGCAAATAAACTGAATGAGTGATGACTTATTCTCATCTCTGATTCATAATCCCAGCGCTGTCATGTTGAGATGCTGATGAGATTATATCTGTACGCTCGATGACAGAACTGACGTGTCTAAACCACATCGCGTCTGTATCCGCATCTCTAGAGTCAGAAGAAACAGCGAGTGCGTATGGAACATGTGCTCAAATGATTATGTTATATAATAAAGATCCACACATAAAGACAGATCTCACATTTCAAGGAACACTTCAGATGAGACATAGTTCAACCAAAAATGACATTTCTGTTATCATTCACTCCAAACTTGTATGATATTTTGACTGTTTCAACCAGTTTTTGTTCATATTTGTGACCCTGGAGCACAAAACCAGTCCTGATCTCACTGGTATATCTGTGGCAATAGCAAACAATACACCGTATGGGTCAAAATTATCCATTTTTCTTTTATGCCAAATATCATTAGGATATTAAGATCATGTTCCATGAAGATATTCCTACCGTAAATATATCAGAAATGTATTATTATTAGTAATATGCATTGGTAAGGACTTAATTTGAACAACTTTAAAGGAGATTTTCTCAATATTTAGATTTTATTGCACCCTCAGATTCCAGATTTTCAAATATGAAGTCTTTATGAGTGAGTCATTGAATCATTCTTTCAAGAGATTCGTTCCAAAACACTGATTCATTCAGTAATGAAACAAGTGAAGTCTTTAGGAGTCAGTCATTGAATCATTCATTCAAGAGATTTGTTCCAAAATGCTGATTCATCTAGTAATGAAACAAGTGAAGTCTTTAGGAGTGAGTCATTGAATCATTCACTCAAGAGATCTGTTCCAAAATGCTGATTAATCCAGGAATTAAACAAGTGAAGTCTTTAGGAGTCAGTCATTGAATCATTCATTCAAGAGATTTGTTCCAAAATGCTGATTCATCTAGTAATGAAACAAGTGAAGTCTTTAGGAGTGAGTCATTGAATCATTCACTCAAGAGATCTGTTCCAAAATGCTGATTAATCCAGGAATTAAACAAGTGAAGTCTTTAGGAGTGAGTCATTGAATCATTCACTCAAGAGATCTGTTCCAAAATGCTGATTAATCCAGGAATTAAACAAGTGAAGTCTTTAGGAGTGAGTCATTGAATCATTCATTCAAGAGATTTGTTCCAAAACACTGAATCATCCAGTAATGAAACAAGATAAGTCTTTATGAGTGAGTCACTGAATCATTTATTCAAGAGATTTGTTCCAAAACACTGAATCATCCAGTAATGAAACAAGTGAAGTCTTTATGAGTGAGTCATTGAATCATTCATTCAAGAGATTTGTTCCAAAATGCTGATTCATCTTGTAATGAAACAAGATAAGTCTTTATGAGTGAGTCACTGAATCATTCACTCAAGAGATTTGTTCCAAAACACTGAATCATCCAGTAATGAAACAAGTGAAGTCTTTATGAGTGAGTCATTGAATCATTCATTCAAGAGATTTGTTCCAAAATGCTGATTCATCTTGTAATGAAACAAGATAAGTCTTTATGAGTGAGTCACTGAATCATTTATTCAAGAGATTTGTTCCAAAACACTGAATCATCCAGTAATGAAACAAGTGAAGTCTTTATGAGTGAGTCATTGAATCATTCATTCAAGAGATTTGTTCCAAAACACTGAATCATCCAGTAATGAAACAAGTGAAGTCTTTATGAGTGAGTCATTGAATCATTCATTCAAGAGATTTGTTCCAAAACACTGATTCATCCAGTAATGAAACAAGTGAAGTCTTTAGGAGTGAGTCATTGAATCATTCACTCAAGAGATCTGTTCCAAAATGCTGATTAATCCAGGAATTAAACAAGTGAAGTCTTTAGGAGTCAGTCATTGAATCATTCATTCAAGAGATTTGTTCCAAAATGCTGATTCATCTAGTAATGAAACAAGTGAAGTCTTTAGGAGTGAGTCATTGAATCATTCACTCAAGAGATCTGTTCCAAAATGCTGATTAATCCAGGAATTAAACAAGTGAAGTCTTTAGGAGTGAGTCATTGAATCATTCACTCAAGAGATCTGTTCCAAAATGCTGATTAATCCAGGAATTAAACAAGTGAAGTCTTTAGGAGTGAGTCATTGAATCATTCATTCAAGAGATTTGTTCCAAAACACTGAATCATCCAGTAATGAAACAAGATAAGTCTTTATGAGTGAGTCACTGAATCATTTATTCAAGAGATTTGTTCCAAAACACTGAATCATCCAGTAATGAAACAAGTGAAGTCTTTATGAGTGAGTCATTGAATCATTCATTCAAGAGATTTGTTCCAAAATGCTGATTCATCTTGTAATGAAACAAGATAAGTCTTTATGAGTGAGTCACTGAATCATTCACTCAAGAGATTTGTTCCAAAACACTGAATCATCCAGTAATGAAACAAGTGAAGTCTTTATGAGTGAGTCATTGAATCATTCATTCAAGAGATTTGTTCCAAAACACTGAATCATCCAGTAATGAAACAAGATAAGTCTTTATGAGTGAGTCACTGAATCATTCACTCAAGAGATTTGTTCCAAAACACTGAATCATCCAGTAATGAAACAAGTGAAGTCTTTATGAGTGAGTCATTGAATCATTCATTCAAGAGATTTGTTCCAAAACACTGAATCATCCAGTAATGAAACAAGATAAGTCTTTATGAGTGAGTCACTGAATCATTTATTCAAGAGATTTGTTCCAAAACACTGAATCATCCAGTAATGAAACAAGTGAAGTCTTTATGAGTGAGTCATTGAATCATTCATTCAAGAGATTTGTTCCAAAACACTGAATCATCCAGTAATGAAACAAGTGAAGTCTTTATGAGTGAGTCATTGAATCATTCATTCGAGATTTGTTCCAAAACACTGAATCATCCAGTATTGAAACAAGTGAAGCCTTTATGAGTGAGTCACTGGATCATTTATTCAAGAGATTCATATTATTATTATTAATATGCATTGCGAAGGACTTCATTTGGACAACTTTAAAGGTGATTTTCTCAAAATTTAAATTTTTTTCCCCCCTCAGATTTTCAAATAGTTGTATCTCAACCAAACATTGTCCAATCAAACCATACATCAATGGAAAGCTTATTTAAATCCGACCCTTATGACTGGTTTTGTGGTCCAGGGTCACAAATGATGACAGAGGTTTCATTTGCTTTTTGATACCAGCATCCAAACCGGCACAAACCTGTCTGAACAGGAAAAGGGAAATTCAAGTCTAAGCTGTTCTCTTAAGCAGGGAAGTCGGATCCTTGATTAAGAAGCTTTAGGAGGACATATCAGAAATAATCTCCAGTGTAAGAAGCAAATCTATGTCAGATCTATGTAAAGCCTTTATTACTGGGCTGCTGAAGTACAAAACTCATTTCTTCCCCCCGGAGGATCGTACGCTCTTTAACTGTCGACACATGTCATGAATAACTAACTAGAGCTCAGTTCAGACTGTATTACAAACGCCGACATGCCCTTTAACCTTTAGAGAGATCCAGAAACACCTCCTAATGAGAGAAGCCACAGAACCGCCAAACCTCCGAGGGTGACAAGGGCAAAATACAAGAGTGAAGGAGAGAAGAAGAATCAATACAGACAGATGAACTCCATCTATCTCACCGCAGAAACTGATGAAGGCTATGAAACACCAGCAGGAACTAAACACTTCTGGACTTGTTTTCCCGTGAATGCATCTTTAAAACAAGATTTGTTTCTTGAGACCCTACCAAATTCATAACTCAACTGCCCAGAAAATGACATTTGAGTGTTATGAATTATTGATGGAGACGAAATAGGACGCCATCACGAGTCTGTGTTCACATTTGCACAGCAGGACTGACTAACAAGAACTCAAAATCACACACTAGCACATATTGCTTACTGACACAACACTATATATACACAGTAGAGTTCAGTGTTTTTAAAGAAGACTCCATTAATAATGCTGTGAACTCCATTAAAGGGTTAGTTCACACAAAAATGAAAATTCTGTCATTAATTCCTCACCCTCATGTCGTTGGACACCCGTCAGTCCTCCGTTCATCTTCAGACACAAATGAAGATATTTTAGTGTAAAGCTGATGCTGAGAAAGGCTTCAGATAGGCCTCCATTGGCATTCAGTACATTTACACTCACAAGACCCATAAAAGGCACTAAAAACGTCATTACAAAGTCCATCTCACCACAGTGACTCTACAATCATTTTACGATGCGACGACAATAGTTTTTGTGCGCAAAAAAAAATCTAAATAACACCTTTATCCAACTTGTTCTTGTCTTCCGTGTGTGTCTCCACTGAATCTCACTGATTCATAACGCTTCAAAGCTTCATGAGGCCGTGTTTTGAAATCGTCATCACTATATAAGTCGTTATTTAGGGTTTTTTTGCGCACAAAAACTATTCTCGCCGATTCATAAAGTTATTGTAGAGCCACTGTAGTGAGATGATGGACTTTGTAACGACGTCTTTAGTGCCTTTTAAGGGTCTTGAGAGTGTAAAGCACATTGTGCCAATGGAGGCCTTTCAGAGCATCAGATTTACACTAAAATATCTTCATTTGTGTCTGAAGATGAACGGAGGTCTGACGGGTGTCCAACCACATGAGGGTGAGGAATTAATGACAGAATTTTCATTTTTGGGTGAACTAACCCTTTAAATGCCACGGCCTACCTGAGCATTGTTTCTGACCATGTCCATCCCTTTATGAGCACCATGTCCCCATCCTCTGATGGCTACTTCCAGCAGGATAATGCACCGTCACAAAGCTCCAATCATTTCAAATTGGTTTCTTGAACATGACAATGAGTTCACTGAACTAAAATGGCCCCCACAGTCTCCAGATCTCAACCCAATAGAGCATCTTTGGGATGTGGTGGAACGTGAGCTTCGTGCCCTGGATGTGCATCCCACAAATCTCCATCAACTGCAGATGCTCTCCTATCAATATGAGCCAACATTTCTAAAGAATGCTTTCAGCAGCTTGTGGAATCAATGCCACGTGAAATTAAGGCAGTTCTGAAGGCGAAAGCGGGTCAAACACAGCATTAGTGTTCCTAATAATCCTTTAGGGGAGTGTATGTGCATGTGTGTGTATTTATATATACATAATAATTACACACAGTACACACATATATATTATGCAAACACTAACTTTTCTTTTGTAAGCGATTAATCGCGATTAATCACTCATTTTTATACTTTCAGTTTTCATTTAAATTGAAAATTTCTATTTATCTTTTATTTTTTGGCTGCAAAAGCAACATTTATGATTGTCTTTCAAGTGTTTTAGAGCATCTGTTTCACACTCCTCTGGGAATTCTGTTCTCTGCTTATCCGGATCACAGGGAAAGGGAAAGCCAACCATCGTCCGCTCAAACTGGGCCACTGGGACACAGCTGCTCCACCAGTGAGGTCAGTCGTCCAGTAATAACCAGCTGACCTACATCCTGGAGGAGCTCCACCAAACACCAGCCGCACGCCGGACTCTCCGGAGAACTGCAGAGCTGAGGCTTTCAGGTTCTCAATCAACAACAAGAGCCTTTCAATCACAGTGTCTACACACACTGACCACTTCACATGATCGTCAATGATCGCGTCACCTTAGTTTTCTGAAAGAGAAGCAGGCATGAAATTTCCCTTGATATTCCACAACTGGATCTCAGCCGTTCTTTCTAACACACACACACACACACACACACACACACACACACACACACACACACACACACACACACACACGCCAGGGCCGTGCAGAGAGTTCTTCAGGGGCAGGGGCTCAAATGTAAAAAAGGGGCAATAATATATATATATATATATATATATATATCCTTATGCTCATCAAGCCTGCATTTATTAAATCAAAAATACAGAAAAAACAGTATCCTAATATTGTGAAATATTATTACATTATGTTCTTTTTAACTTTTTATTAATCAAAGAATCTTGAAAAGAGTATCACAGTTTCCATCATTGACATTAAATCCTCATATTAAAAATGATTTCTGAATGATCATGTGACACTGAAGAGTGGAGTAATGATGCTGAAAATCCAGCTGTGATCACAGGAATAAATTATATTTTAAATTATTATAAAATAGAAAACCATTATTTTAGTAATATTTCACAATATTGCTGTTTTTTATCAAATAAATGCAGGCTGAGACTTATAATGCTGCATAATATTCAAAAATGGTAAGTTAATATAATAAAGTCCTTTCACGTAACAATTTCGCCAGCCTGCACTTCATATAATAGGCCTGTAGGTGCCGGTGACACTTGGGTTTTGTTAACTTTGATAGTTTCATGAAATAGTAAACGGTGTATCAATATACATAAATACAAGTGAATTTAACACTTACCATTAATGCGACTTTTGCTGCTGTGGTTTAGTGCAGGGATTTGTTTGTTGTCAGTTAAAATCCATTTAGTTCAAAAATGACACAAACCGCAGGAAATCGTTCCACAAACGTTAGTTCGTCTGTCCATGTAATTTTCAGCCGATTTATGAATAAGAACAGAAAATTACCGCTTCACATCGCCCAATGGAATTTGAACTTGCTTTGCCAGATCACGATTGGTTGGTGTATATGACAAACGGGCATTGGTGAATTGTGTAATAGGCTACTTATATAATATATAGATTTGTAATTAAATCAACACATTAGCTCTGATTATGGATGGAAAAAAAAATATTGGTTTACTTTTTACCCGCGAGGCCAAACACTCTCCTTTACGCCAGGACCATATTTGGCTCGAGAGCCGTTTCCGAACAGTGGAAAATCAGCTGTCAATCAAAACGCACGCGACCCATAGCAACGCGTTACGGCAACGCCTCAACAGAAATTGTCCGACTTTTGAGCCGTTCGTTACTATTGTATACATTGTCATGTTATAATAATCACATTTATTTAGTTTTATTGACCATGATATTATCATTGATATTTGTCTGAGAGGGGCACTTTTGATTCATTTTGAAAAAGGGCAGGGGCTCGAGCACCCAAAGCCCCCCCCCCTCTGCACGTGCCTGACACACACACACACACACACACACACACTCACACACTATGGCAAGTCGTTTTGACTTTTAATCAATCGCAGGATATGTATTTGTGATATCAAAAATTCAATTTTCACTAGTTAAGATGTTAATTCTTGATATCAGAAATTCCATTTCCACTAGTAACAACATAAATACTTGATATCAACAATTACATTTTCACTAGTTAAAATGCTAATTTTTGATATTGTTGGATTAAAAATGTATACATTGTTTCTAATGTAATAGAATATAACTGAAAACATTATCTATATTTGTGTTTTACATTTTGAAGTGACCTTGAGGAAATTCTAAGGAGATCACGTCAGGCTGTGTAAGTGTTTGAGACATTACGTTTTTTGTCTTTATGCACTTCCTGACTATTTACCATGACAAGTTTAGAGCAATACTGCCTGAGTGATTGGATTAGCATCTATGCATTTGAATGACACTGTTATGCTGATTGAATTACGGCTGATGAGACAGGAATGTTTGGGGTGTGTCCCTATTTTCCTATGTCTCCTCCCCTGCTGTATAATCCCTCCCCCTGAAATGTAGATAAAATATAATGTTCAACTGGCTTTAGTCAGACTTGGAACCTCAGCGGAAAGACGGCACGTTTTTCTCAATAAAGAATCCTGTTGAAAAACCTTTCCAAGTTCTCCTGGTCTCTACTTCAAGAAACAACAGAAGTTCACAACAATATCAAGAATTTAATTTCCACTAGTAAAAACTCTAATTGTTGATATCAGTAATTGTATTTTCACTAGTGAAATGTCACCATAGGCAGCCATTCAAATTCAATTGTTGATATCAAGAATTGATTTCTTACTAGTAGAAATTCCAATTTCAGATATCAGAAATACAATTCTTACTAGTCAAAATGCACATTTTTGATATCAATAATTACATTGTTACTAGTGCAAATACCTATTCTTGATATCAACAAATGAATTGTTACTAGTAAAAATTTTCATTTTTGATATCTGAAACTGTATTTGTGATATCAATATAATTTCAGATATCTAAAATGTCTAAAATCACATTCATGATATCAGAAATTAACATTGTTACTAGTGACAATCGAATTATTGATATAAAAAATTAACATTGTCAATAATAAAAAATCTAATTTCTGATATCAAGAATTAACTTTGTTTATATCAAGAATACATATCCTGCGATTGATTAAAAGTTAAAACGGCTTGCCACACACACACACACACACACACACACACACACACACACACACACACACACACACACACACACTTCATGGCGTTTCATTGACACAGGTGGCGGAAGGCTTGAGGAATACAAATGGACGAGGGGCGAAGGCTTTCTGATTGGTTGAATTCTTCCCGATTTCCAGGAGATGTCCAGGACAAAACAAAGCCGTCGTGAAGCCAAACCCCCTCGTGGAAAAAAGAAAGCTGTTGTGTTTATATCTGTGACAATGAGCGCTTATCAGGATCAGCTCGTGTCTGTTATATATATCGACTTTACACTTTACACAAACAAACTGTGATTGGCTGCTTTAGATGTCAGTCAGATGGCGTCTAAATGGTCCTTGGCCAATGAAAACACTACATCAATTTTTGGTCACATTATTATACAGCCAAGAGAGCTGAATAATCAACTACACTCTCCTAATACACAACACCAGGAGTATTTCTATTCAATTAATGTAAATATTAATATTATAAGTGTGACATTTTTTTTAAGCGCATTTAACAATAAATAACAAGCATGATTTAATCTCTTAAATGTCTTAGTGTGTGTTTTGGTCATCACTTAGACTTTAAAAAAAAAAAAAAAAATCTAATTTCAGCTTTTTATCTCATAAATAGGAATTTTAATCATAATTTAGATTTTTAGGTCATAATTTCAACTACTCATCTCACAATGACTTAGCATGTCATATTTTCAACATTTGATCTTATAGTTATGACTTAGCATGTCATATTTTTTACTTTTATCTAATAATGAGGACTTTTAAAATCATATTTTTGACTTTTTATCTTATAATTATGATTTAGCAAGTCATATTTTTGACTTTATCTTATAATGAAGACTTTTAAAATCATATTTTTGACTATCTAATAATGAGGACTTTTAAAATCATATTTTTGACTATCTAATAATGACGACTTTTAAAATCATATTTTCAACATTTTATCATATAATTATGACTTAGCATGTCATATTTTTGACTTTTATCTAATAATGAGGACTTTTAAAATCATATTTTCAATATTGTGTCTTATAATTATGACTTAGCATGTCATATTTTTGACTTTTATCTTATAATGAGGACTTTTAAAATCATATTTTCAACATTTTATCATATAATTATGACTTAGCATGTCATATTTTTGACTTTTATCTAATGATGAGGACTTTTAAAATCATATTTTTGACTATCTAATAATGACGACTTTTAAAATCATATTTTTGACTATCTAATAATGACGACTTTTAAAATCATATTTTTGACTATCTAATAATGACGACTTTTAAAATCATATTTTTGACTATCTAATAATGACGACTTTTAAAATCATATTTTCAACATTGTGTCTTATAATTATGACTTAGCATGTCATATTTTTGACTTTTATCTAATAATGACAACTTTTAAAATCATATTTTCAACATTGTGTCTCATAATTATGACTTAGCATGTCATATTTTTGACTTTTATCTTATAATGAGGACTTTTAAAATCATATTTTCAACATTTTATCATATAATTATGACTTAGCATGTCATATTTTTGACTTTTATCTAATGATGAGGACTTTTAAAATCATATTTTCAACATTTTATCTCACTATTATGACTTTTAAAATCATATTTTCAACATTTTATCTCATAATTATGACTTAGCATGTCATATTTCTGACTTTTATCTAATGATGAGAACATTTAAAATCACATTTTCAACATTTTATCTCACTATTATGACTTAAAATCATATTTTGACTTTTTATCTAATAATGAGGACATTTAAAATCATATTTTCAAAATGTTATCTTATAATTATGACTTAGCATGTCATATTTTCAACATTATATCTAATGATGAGGACTTTTAAAATCATATTTTCAACATTGTGTCTTATAATTATGACTTAGCATGTCATATTTTTGACTTTTATCTAATAATGACGACTTTTAAAATCATATTTTCAACATTGTGTCTTATAATTATGACTTAGCATGTCATATTTCTGACTTTTATCTAATGATGAGAACATTTAAAATCACATTTTCAACATTTTATCTCACTATTATGACTTAAAATCATATTTTGACTTTTTATCTAATAATGAGGACATTTAAAATCATATTTTCAAAATGTTATCTTATAATTATGACTTAGCATGTCATATTTTTGACTTTTATCTAATAATGAGGACTTTTAAAATCATATTTTCAACATGTTATCTCTTAATTATGACTTTATGATAATTGAAATGAGCTGATCAGTAATATAGTTGATATATTTAGTGTCCCCGACAGAGGAACCAAAACTCTGGAGAAATAAACCGTGGGATAAACCAGGCTCAGTCGCTCAGTTCTCCTCTGGCCAATGAACAAACAGTGTATGATTATGATTCAGGAAACATTACAGGTCAGAAGTCATGTTAGATCGGAATATTCGAAGGACGCATTTGTTTTCCATTATACTTTGATGAATAGAAAGGTCAAATGAACAGCATTTACATGATATTATAAAAGCATTTACTGTCAATTTGAGCAATTTAATACATCCTTGCTTAATAAAACTATTAATTACTGACCGGTAGTGTATGTAGGGAAATGTAAATATTGCTTTGTATTTTTCTCCTCGCATGTTGAAAGCACCATCATTTAAGGTATTTTAGAGCAAATAAATAAATAAAGGAAAAAGTGTTGAAACCTGATCGTCTGCTTTCTCTCTTCTGGCTTAAGGTTTGATAATCTGTGATAAAACAACACACACAACATCCATCACGTATAAGCGATTTAACCCTCGCAGAACACGCGTGTGATTTAACCCTCGCAGAACACGCGTGTGATTTAACCCTCGCAGAACACGCGTGTGATTTAACCCTCGCAGAACACGCGTGTGATTTAACCCTCGCAGAACACGCGTGTGATTTAACCCTCGCAGAACACGCGTGTGATTTAACCCTCGCAGAACACGCATGTGATTTAACCCTCGCAGAACACGCGTGTGATTTAACCCTTGCAGAACACGCGTGTGATTTAACCCTTGCAGAACACGCGTGTGATTTAACCCTCGCAGAACACGCGTGTGATTTAACCCTTGCAGAACACGCGTGTGATTTAACCCTTGCAGAACACGCGTGTGATTTAACCCTCGCAGAACACGCGTGTGATTTAACCCTCGCAGAACACGCGTGTGATTTAACCCTCGCAGAACACGCTTGTGATTTAACCCTTGCAGAACACGCATGTGATTTAACCCTCGCAGAACACGCGTGTGATTTAACCCTCGCAGAACACGCATGTGATTTAACCCTCGCAGAACACGCGTGTGATTTAACCCTCGCAGAACACGCGTGTGATTTAACCCTCGCAGAACACGCGTGTGATTTAACCCTCGCAGAACACGCGTGTGATTTAACCCTCGCAGAAAACGCATGTGATTTAACCCTCGCAGAACACGCGTGTGATTTAACCCTCGCAGAACACGCGTGTGATTTAACCCTTGCAGAACACGCGTGTGATTTAACCCTCGCAGAACACGCGTGTGATTTAACCCTCGCAGAACACGCGTGTGATTTAACCCTTGCAGAAAACGCATGTGATTTAACCCTCGCAGAACACGCATGTGATTTAACCCTCGCAGAACACGCGTGTGATTTAACCCTCGCAGAACACGCGTGTGATTTAACCCTCGCAGAACACGCGTGTGATTTAACCCTTGCAGAAAACGCATGTGATTTAACCCTCGCAGAACACGCGTGTGATTTAACCCTCGCAGAACACGCGTGTGATTTAACCCTCGCAGAACACGCGTGTGATTTAACCCTCGCAGAACACGCGTGTGATTTAACCCTCGCAGAACACGCGTGTGATTTAACCCTCGCAGAACACGCGTGTGATTTAACCCTTGCAGAACACGCGTGTGGTTAGTCATGTGTCCGGCTGTGATTGTGACAGATATCAGAGGCTGTGAGAGTGAGATTATTATTCAGCTCTGCGCCTGCAGCTCACATCAACTCATCTCCATTTGCTGGAAAAGGTCAGCCATTCTCTCCACCTCAGGCCAGCTGTTGACCTCACGTTCTCTCTCTCTCTCTCTCTCTCTCTCTCTCTCTCTCTGCACGGATGGATGATCATCACACAGTCAGTATTCTAGCAGGTTCCTCTGGGATCATCCTATCATCACAACCTTCACAGCTCCTGCTCGACTGCTTTTTCCTTCTACAACACAAAAGATTTCTTGGGTAAAAGCATAAAGCTGCTTGTGTTACGGAGGCCAGCCAGTAGTAAACCTCACTCCCCTGATCTCAAGAGATGCTCTAGTGACTGACGCTAGGGGTTGCAGCCTTTAGCCTCATTGTAATGTGGCGTTCACACCGGACGCTGATCGCGCGAAGGTGGACGCTTGAACATTTAGAGTTTACTCGCTTCAATCGCGCGTGAAATTTGCGCGAATCGCGCGTGACATTCACTGCACAACAGACGTGAATTCGAGTAATGGGCGGGGCTTCCGCCAGCGGCTCGTCTCGTTGAGAAATGGCTGACATGGGCTGTGTTTACACGTCTTTTTTTTGTTAAAATCTACTGTTAATGTGTGACAAAACGTAGTTTTAAGACTTTTTCAGTCGATAATGTAGTTGTTTAAAGCTCAAATATGTGGTTTATTTATATAAAGAGCGCCTATTTTAACATTTGATCTGGCGTTTTCGGAGTTGTGAGCTCCAGTGGATCAGCGGCGCTCAGAGATCATTAACCCCAGCGAGATCAGCCTTTCCTCAGCCAGTCCTTCTGCCGCTGGCTCTGATGTCTCTGTGGCGTCTCCAGCTATAATTCGTCTTGTAACGGCCGATCTTTGCACTCATGAATCTATAATTTGTTCCCTGGCAAATCGTTTAGACTGAGGGCAAAGAGAAGTTTCATTACTTTATATTTTTAGGCTATAACTGTACGTTGCAGTTGTAACGTTAGCCTACTAGCACTGACTTTGAATGTTTGACTGAATTGTTTGCTTTATTTCATGTATAGCTTATTATACCTTTTACTTATACTTTTGTATTATTGATCATACATAAACTTGCATTTACCAAAAAGAGACTGTGTTGTGTTTCATGTCATTTAATGTTATCACAGTGATAATCATATTGTCTGAACCAGATATTAATATTCAGATTTTCTCCTCATTGTTGACACTACTAGAGCAAGCTCCTGATTGGTTAATGCAGAATGCCATTTCGCGTCTCTGCATTGACTTAACATGTAAATCACTCGCGCGAATCGCGTCCGGTGTGAACGCACCATTAGAGCGTCTGACTCTCATGCGGGCGGACCCGGGTTCGAGTCCCGCTTGGAGAGGGTGGATCGAACAGGAGGGGTTACACATGCAACCCATTTTACTTGCACAATAACTGCAAAGGGTGAATTATACGTCACTGAGAGCCTGTCCCAATTCGAAGGCTCCTTCAAATGCATCCTTCGTTTTCCGGGATGCAGAAGATAGAACGAGAGGATCCTTCACAGCCTAGCCT
>NC_137100.1:3080947-3085947 GCF_949357685.1 Gobio gobio | reverse complement strand
ACTAAACCCTGTCCATCATTCATAAGAACAGCGATGCGCATAAGAAGCTCTACAAGATACTGCTGTGTTCAGAATGATACACATACTCCAGTATTACTCCATACTAACTCATGTGGAAATACAGAAATATAGCAAAGACACTGCAAAATTAATAAACAAGCACTAGAACCTACTCGAATAACATATCGAATGTTTTTGATGGATTTTATGACGTTCACCCTTTTGGGTAACACTTTATTTTAAGGTGGTGTAGTTACTACATGTACTTACTATAGTAAAAATATGGTAACACTTTATTTTAAGGTGGTGTAGTTACTACATGTACTTACTATAGTAAAAACAGGGTGACGCTTTATTTGGTTACACTATTTTAAGGTGTCATTGTTACAGTGTAAATATATATTTATGTACTGAGTAATATTTAGTAACTACATGTACTTACTATAGGGTTTGGTTGAGGGTTAGTTGCATGTAATTATGCATAATTTACTGTTATTACTATAGTAAGTACATGTAACGTGTGTAACAAGGACACTGTAAAATAAAGTGTTACCCTATATTTTAAGGTGGTGTAGTTACTACATGTACTTACTATAGTAAAAACAGGGTAACACTTTATTTTAAGGTGGAGTAGTTACTACATGTACTTACTATAGTAAAAACAGGGTGATGCTTTATTTTAAGGTGGAGTAGCTACTACATGTACTTACTATAGTAAAAACAGGGTGATGCTTTATTTTAAGGTGGAGTAGTTACTACATGTACTTACTATAGTAAAAACAGGGTGATGCTTTATTTTAAGGTGGAGTAGTTACTACATGTACTTACTATAGTAAAAACAGGGTGATGCTTTATTTTAAGGTGGAGTAGTTACTACATGTACTTGCTATAGTAAAAACAAGGTGACACTTTATTTTAAGGTGGAGTAGCTACTACATGTACTTACTATAGTAAAAACAAGGTGACACTTTATTTTACTACATGTACTTACTATAGTAAAAACAGGGTGACACTTTATTTTAAGGTGGAGTAGCTACTACATGTACTTACTATAATAAAAACAGGGTGATGCTTTATTTTAAGGTGGAGTAGTTACTACATGTACTTACTATAGTAAAAACAAGGTGACACTTTATTTTACTACATGTACTTACTATAGTAAAAACAGGGTGACGCTTTATTTTAAGGTGGAGTAGTTACTACATGTACTTACTATAATAAAAACAGGGTGACGCTTTATTTTAAGGTGGAGTAGTTACTACATGTACTTACTATAGTAAAAACAAGGTGACACTTTATTTTACTACATGTACTTACTATAGTAAAAACAGGGTGACACTTTATTTTAAGGTGGAGTAGCTACTACATGTACTTACTATAATAAAAACAGGGTGATGCTTTATTTTAAGGTGGAGTAGTTACTACATGTACTTACTATAATAAAAACAGGGTGACGCTTTATTTTAAGGTGGAGTAGTTACTACATGTACTTGCTATAGTAAAAACAAGGTGAGACTTTATTTTAAGGTGGAGTAGTTACTACATGTACTTGCTATAGTAAAAACAAGGTGACACTTTATTTTAAGGTGGAGTAGTTACTACATGTACTTGCTATAGTAAAAACAAGGTGACACTTTATTTTAAGGTGGAGTAGTTACTACATGTACTTGCTATATATTCCCCCGGATGCTGATGCCAAGCTTGCTATGAAAGAACTTCATGCAGCCATCAGTAAACAACAGACTGATCACCCGGAAGCTGCGTTTATTGTTGCAGGTGACTTTAATCATTCAAACTTAAAGTCAGTGCTACCCAAGTTTCACCAGCATGTTTCCTGCCACACCAGAGGAAACAAAACCTTAGACCACGTGTACACAAACATGGCGGGAGCTTACGTTGCGACACCCCTCCCCCACCTGGGACAGTCAGACCACATCTCTTTGTTCCTCATCCCCAAATATTCACCCCTCATCAACCGTGTGAAGCCATCAGTGAAGACCATCAAGGTGTGGCCTGCGGGGGCAGACTCCACACTCCAGGAAAGGTTTCTAAACACAGACTGGAGTGTGTTTGCTTCTCAAGCCACCAGTGGCGCTCACACGGACATTGACTCCTACACCTCCTCTGTATTGGATCATATCAATACCACCATTGACAGTGTTACAACCCAGAAACAGATCACCACATACCCAAATCAGAAGCCTTGGATGAACAGGGAAGTGCGACTCCTGCTGAAGTCACGCAATACTGCCTTCAGATCAGGAGATGCACAAGCCTACAGCGCATCCAGGGCAAACCTGAAGAGGGGCATCAAAAAGGCCAAGCACTGCTACAAGCTAAAGATAGAGGGTCACTTTTCCAACTCTGACCCTCGACGCATGTGGCAGGGCATCCAGGCCATCAGTGACTACAAACCCCCCCACTCCACCCCCGCAGCCACTGATGTCAACTTCCTGAACGAGCTAAATCACTTTTACGCTCGTTTTGAAAGAGACAACAGAGAAACTGCCACCAAGCTCAAACCCTCAGCTGACCCACCAATCACACACTCCTCCACAGATGTCTGCAAGGCACTGAGCCGGATCAGCGCACACAAGGCTGCTGGACCAGACAACATCCCTGGTCGTGTTCTCAGGGCATGTGCGGAGCAGCTCGCTGGGGTTTTTTACAGACATTTTCAACCTGTCTCTTGCCCAAGCAGCTGTACCTTCATGCTTTAAACGCACGTCCATTGTGCCAGTGCCGAAACACTCTAACCCGAGGTGCCCTAATGACTACCGCCCTGTAGCACTCACACCCATCGTCATGAAGTGCTTTGAGCGGCTGGTCCTGGAACACCTAAAAGACTCTATACCATCCACATTGGACTCACACCAGTTTGCCTACCGCAGCAATAGGAGCACAGAGGATGCCGTTTCCATGGCACTGCACTCTGTGCTCACTCACCTGGACAATAAAAACACTTACGCACGCATGCTGTTTGTTGACTTCAGCTCAGCATTCAACACTGTCATCCCAACCAAGTTAAAAGCCAAACTTGGAGACCTGGGCATCAATACCTCAATGTGTAACTGGATTTTGGACTTCCTAACTGACAGACCCCAGAATGTTCGTTCAGGATCCACCTGCTCCACATCCATCACACTCAACACTGGTGTACCACAGGGCTGTGTGCTAAGCCCGTTTCTCTACTCCCTCTTCACCGCCGACTGCAGGCCTGTGTATGGATCTAATTCTATCGTCAAGTTTGCGGACGACACAACGGTGATTGGTCTCATCAGCAACAACGATGAGACTGCCTATAGGGAGGAGATCCAGCACCTGGCCACATGGTGCGCTGATAATAACCTGCTCCTCAACACCACCAAAACGAAGGAGCTCATCGTGGACTTCAGGAAGGAGTCAAGAGGCACACACGACACCATCCACATCAATGGAATGGCTGTTGAACGTGTCTCCAGTTTCAAGTTCCTGGGGATCCACATCTCGGCGGACATGTCGTGGACGACCAACACCTCCAGCCTGGTCAAGAAGGCTCACCAGCGCCTCTTCTTCCTGAGGACACTGAGGAAGAATCAGCTCTCCTCGGCCATCCTGGTGAACTTCTACCGCTGCGCAATAGAAAGCATCCTGACCAACTGTGTGGCAGTGTGGTATGGGAGCTGCTCTGTTGCGGAGCGCAAGGCACTGCAGCGGGTGGTGAAAACTGCCCAGCGCATCACAGGAACTCCACTGCCTGCCATCGAGCACATCCAGAGGAAACGCTGTCTGCATCGAGCTCGCAGCATCCTCAAGGACTCCTCTCACCCAGCCCACAGACTGTTTTCTCTCCTGCCCTCCGGCAGGCGTTTCAGGATCCACCGGACCAGGACCAGCAGACTTAAGAACAGTTTTTTCCCCAGAGCTGTCTCTTTACTGAACTCAAACCCCCGCTGATCCACTCCCCTCATATACTGATAACTCTCCTACCTCACATCCACCTTCACTTTGTTATTTGCACTACCGACTCTTTATTACAGTAACAACTGTTTACATATTCATTTTGCACTACCACCGTAACTGGATTATGCTCATTTGCACTGCCGACTGTTATTTACAGTACCAACTGTTTACATTTGTATTTTGCACCGTACTTCTAACTGTAATATGCAATCACTTCCACTGCACTTTTACACTTTTTTTCGGATAGCTTCTGTCCATAATTTATTGCACTACCTTAATCCGCTGCCATATTCCTCATTTTAGCCTAACATATCATTGTATACCTCTATCTGTAAAATTCTGTTTATAGTAATAGCCATCTGTATATTATATTATATTCATAGTACATATCCACCTGTAAATTCTGTTTATAGTATTAACCATCTGTATATTATTCACTGTACATATTCACCTGTAAATTCTGTTTATAGTAATAACCATCTCTCTATTTATAGACATATTTATATATACTCAGTACATATCCATGTCCTGCACTTATGCAAACGTTGTATATCCTGCACTTGCTGCTATTGCACTTCTGGTTAGACCTAAACTGCATTTCGTTGCCTTGTACTTGTACTTGTACTTGTGTAATGACAATAAAGTTGAATCTAATCTAATCTAATCTAATCTATAGTAAAAACAAGGTAACACTTTATTTTACAGTGTCCTTGTTACATATGTTACATGTACTTACCATGGTTATAACAGTAAATTGTGCATAATTGCATGCAACTAACCCTCAACCAAACCCTAATCCTACCCTAACCCTATAGTAAGTACTTTACATGTAGTTACTTAATATTACTCAGTACTTAATGTATAATTACAGTGTAACAATGACACCTTAAAATAAAGTGTATCCCCCTTTATTTTAAGGTGACATAGTTACTACATGTACTTACTAAAGTAAAAACTATAGTAGATACGTAAAATTATGCCTCAGCCAAACCCTAACTCATACATGTAGTTAATTAATATTACTCAGTACTTATGCTAGAAATTACAATGTAACTACA
>NC_137100.1:3070947-3075947 GCF_949357685.1 Gobio gobio | reverse complement strand
TCTTCAGAGTAAAAGTTTCTGTTCATCATGCAGTAATTTTTATTTGTCTACAGATTTTATTTGTTTCATTGATTTCATTGTTGGTTGATTACTGTAAGTGATTATGGTAAGAAATACTCTTAGTAAGTATTGAAATAAATATAGTAGGTTATAGTAGGCCGACAGTATTTGTCTACATTCTCCTATCTCAAAACAAATCAGGAATAATGTTGTGAGTTTCTCACTATTTTTTGTCACCTAAATTATCTCTTACATACAGTAAGAATGTCTGGCTAAAAATCTATTTTTTTTTTTTTTACAAATGTGTTTTTTATTTATCACAGCAGTGTGAAACTGGCTGCAATAGTGTATGATCATTGATGACTGTGTTGGTTAAATGAAAACAAATAGCATTTTCACAAATATGTGTGTATGTTTTGACTGAAGCGTGTCATTTTGCAAACAATCTAGGAATTTTGCTACTTGAGTGTGGTGTTTGGATAATTGTGATTATATTTTGACAAAAAGAACTCTGTTTTCAAAATTGCGTGTAAACAATTGAAAAAAACTGTAAAATAGATTAAAGAGAATAAGACTTTATATTTAGTTGAAAATCCTTTGCTTGCAATAACTGCATCATGACCAGTGTTATGGGTAACGCATAACAAGTAACTTGAGTTACGTAATAATATTACTTTTTCTAAGTAACTAGTAAAGTAACGCATTACTTTTCAAATTTACAACAAAATATCGGAGTTACTTTTTTAAAAAAGTAACGCAAGTTACTTTTTCACATTAGTTTGACTGACCGCTCTCCTGCCCCCATGTTGAGAAAAATAAGTGCAGAGGCGCGTGTGTGTGTGTGTGTGTGTGTGTGTGTGTGTGTGTGTGAACATGATGGTTATTGTAGTTCTAGACTAAATGTGAGCATTTATTTATCTCACTTGCACAATAAAGATTCTGTCCTCCTCAAAATGAATAAAATCAGTCAAATGCAAAATCAGAGTACTATGCAAACCTCCAATAATTAAATGCTAAATAAAACAACTATTTTTATGCATAATCTACCTTTATATTTAATTTACCAATGTCTTGCTGCTGACCTTTGATGATGAAAATTACTAGATTTTTTGTTTTTATTGGTAAAACTTTTTTCTCCTGCGTCCTATTCTCTCATTATCCAGAGCTGCGCCCTCTAGTGTTCATGCGGGAATCTGCATTTTTACCATTTTTATTATTTCAATTTTGTTATGAAGAGGTCTTGCACAAAAATATAACTTTATTGTTATAAAAAACAAAACAAAAACAAGCCCAGCCCAGGTGAGAAAAAGTAACGCAAAAGTAACGTAACGCATTACTTTTCTTAAAAAGTAACTAAGTAACTCAATTAGTTACTTTTTAAGGGAGTAACGCAATTACTTTTCAAAGTAACTTTCCCCAACACTGATCATGACCCATTGACATCACCAAACTTTTGCATTCTTCTTTTGTAATGCTTTTCCAGGCTTCCACTGAAGCCTCTTTCAGTTGTTGTTTGTTTTGGGGGGGGGTTTCTCCCTTCAGTCTCTTTTTTTAGCAGGTAAAATGCATGCTCTATAGGGTTTAAGTCTGGAGATTGACTTGGCCAGTATAAAACCTTCCACTTTTTGCCCCTGATGAACTCCTTTGTTAGCCTGGATGCCAGCCGAATTTAGCCCCGCCCACAAACATTTTTGCTCGGGCAATTCGGTCTGGACTCGCTCCATAGAGGAGGAATTATGCCTGAACAGAAACTGTTCAAAGTGCAATGCCCAATATGGCGAATAAGCTCCGCCTTCTAAATGAAAGAGCCAATCGTTGATTAGTAAAGTCATCACGTCACTGCAGCTGCCATTAGAAGCTACGGTTGCTATAGAATTACTATTGTGCATTAGCTTTGTCCAGGCTTAAAAATTCTGTTTTTTGTCATGATTCGAGCGTTTAGAAACAAAATGTACGAGAAAGTTGTCAGATTTCATTAGTGATTTCAAATATGAAATTTAATCGTAAGCTTGGCGAATAGTTTTGGGGAATTTGATGTTTCCCCATTCAAAACTTGCATTTGCATTCCTGAGAGGCGTTTCAAAGATGGCCGCCGAGTGAAATGACTCGTCTTAAAGGGACTTTGTTTGGGATCACACCTTAATCACACAAAAAAATGCTAATAGCGTTTGAATAAATTAGCCTATTGTAATGAAACTGGCCTTAATAGATTCCTTTGGTCATGCTGAGAACACAGATACCAAGTTTGGCCGAAATTCATGTCCACCATTTTGATTTTCTTTTAAAACCAACTTTTTCGAACTCCTCCAAGACGTTTGTCCAATTTTTACCAAAATCGAACTGTATCATCTTCAGACCATGCCGGCAAAAAGTTATGGATTTCGTGTCGATAGACGAAACCATTATTGTAAACAGTGTTGGGGAAAGTTAGCCTGGATGCCAGCCGAATTTAGCCCCGCCCACAAAATGTTTTGCTCGGGCAATTGGGTCTGGACTCGCTCCATAGAGGAGGAATTATGCCTGAACAGAAACTGTTCGGACCAATGAAATCATCAGGGCGGGCTTTAGACGATGATGGACAGATGATCAACAGTAGCGTAATCATCCACGTCATCGAAGGCTCTTGGGTTGAATTTGCTCTTATCCTAAACGGAGAACTTGTTCGTATATGCGTTCACCTTCACTAGTTCTCTCAGAAACGATGATCGTGTTGGTAAGTACTCTGTGTATCCTTAAATTATTTTATTACTGCCAAAGATCGTTTACACTCATCTTTTTCTTGTAACGTTACTTAATCCAGCGTGCGTGCAGACAGGGTTTCCAAGTGTTTTTGCAATGTCGCGCACAATTGCTACTCAAAACTATAGCCCAAAACTATAACTTTCCGGGGGGTTCTCCGGAAAAAAATGGCGTTTGGTTGGCAAAATATGTTATTTTGGCAAGGTTGCCTGCTAAAATTCGCATTCCTGGGTTTATATAAGCACATAATTGGGGTCGCTTCAACCCGCGGACATGGAGAAAAACACGGACTTGGTAACAGTGCAGTTGAGTTCTGTTGACATTTGACAACTAACGTTACGCGTCGCTCCGTTGCTCTGATTGGTTGTGGGTCTATCCAATTGAGGTCTTTCCTGGCTCGGTTGAAACACACCCCATAATCAAAGCTCAATGGAGCGGTACCAGACTCATATTCTGACTAGAATTGAGTATGGCCACGCCAGGCTACTCCTTTGTTGCTTTGGCACTGTGTTTTGGGTCATTATCTTGCTGCATGATGAAGGATCTCCCAATCAGTTTGGTTGCATTTGACAAAATGTTTCTATACACTTCAGAGTTCATTTTGCTGCTGCCATCATGTGTTACATCATCAATGAAGATCAATGAGCCCGTCCCAGAAGAAGCCATGCAAGCCCAAGCCATGACATTACCTCCAGATGAGCTTGTGTATGTTTGGGGTCATGAGCAGATCCTTTTTCTCTCCAAACTTTAGCCTTTTCATCACTTTGGTCTCATCAGTCCATAAAACTTTGCCCCAGAATGTTTGAGGCTTGTCTCTGTAGTTTTTGGCAAATTCCAGCCTGGCCTTCTTATTCTTCTTGCTAATGAGAGGTTTGCATCTTCTGGTGTAGCGTCTGTACTTTAGTTGATGAAGTCTTCTGCGGACTGTGATGCCTTCACTCCTGCCCTCTTGAGGAGTTGTTTTAGGGTCTTTCTTTACAGCTCTCACAATGTTTCTGTCGTCAACAGCTGATGTTTTTCTTGATCTACCCATTCGAGGTCTGTTACTTAGTAAACCAGTGGTTTCTTTCTTCTTCAGGACATTCCAAATGGTTGTACTTGCTATGGTCAGTCCCTCCAGAAAAACGCGATTATGCGATCGCATGATTTAACGCATAATCAGCCAAAGTCCGCATATTTATGCGGGGCCGCATTTTTTCAAATACGCCGCACTTTCGTCACGTAAATTGCCTATTTCCGTGTGCAAAATATGCGGGGCTATCATGATTTCATAATCCCCACATTTTCGTTGCATATATTTAGGTCATATATAATAGCAGAAAGTTGAAAAATTTTCGTTTACTTCACACACATTTCCCCCTATTGCCATGAGAACGTTTTGAAGTGACGTAATTACCCGACGTGAACGTCCTCGAAAAGCTGCAAACCCTGTGGTGAAACCAACGCTATCTCACAACCAATTCGTATGTATTTGTACGATGTGGCTAATTCGTACAAATTTGTACGACCTCACTCGTACGAATTTGTACGTTTTGTCTAATCCCCAGTGACGGTTAGGTTTAGGGGCGGGGTTTGAGGTAAGTCATTCGTACAAATTCGTACGAATTTGGCAACTCGTAAAATATGTACGAATTGCCATGAGATAGGGTTGGTGAAACCTAGATATCGGTGAAACCATGATGAAGCGCGCAAATTCCCATCTGCCAACAAAAATAACCGCAAAAGACCGCGCGAAGCAGTTTCCCGGTGTGTTGACCGATTTCAAAACACGGCATCATGAAGCTTCAAAGCGTTATGAATCAGCGAGTCGATTCAGCGGTTCGGATCGCCAAAGTCATGTATTTTAGCAGTTTGACACGCGATCCGAATCATGAATCGACTCGCTGATTCATAACGCTTCGAATCTTCATGATGCTGTTTTTTGAAATTGGTCATCACTATATAAGTCGTTATTTAGGTTTAAGCACAAAAACTATTCTCGTCGTGTGGCATATTCCATTTGTAAAGCTACAGAACTTGTTTGACTCAATGTTTTGTGAATTTGAGCCGTGTGTTTATTAAGGTCTTCAATAAAACAAGATGAAAACAAGATCAATAAAACTTAAATATTCCCAGCACTTTCTGTGATGTAGTGCTTTTTTTCTCTTTTTCATCAAACCGCAGTTTTTGCAAGTTCCCGCAATTTTTTCGCATAAAATTGCATAAATATCCCGCACTTTCCATCGCATTTTTTAAGAAAACGTGCCGCATAATCAAGGATT
>NC_137100.1:3018447-3065947 GCF_949357685.1 Gobio gobio | reverse complement strand
CACTGAACTCTTTTTTTTTTCTTGGTCTACCTCACCTGTTTTTACTATTTGTTAAATATAGTTTTTTTTAGTTCAATAAATGTTCCTTTTTTAAATGGTAAATTTTAAATTATCATCATGATCATTGTGTCATTTTTATGTTGTAAATTGAGGGAGCAAAAGCAGTATCGGCTCCAAATATCGGCTCAAGAAAATCGGCAGCCCGTATCGCTCATCGGCTAAGGCTGATGGAAAAAAAATCGGTATCGGCACTAAAAAATCCATATCGGTCGATCCCTAATCAGTACAGCTTCAAAAGGGCTTTAAACCACATCAAACGGTACCAGACAATGAATAAGGGTCTTATCTAGCGAAACAATCGGCCGTTTTTTTTTAAATAAATAAAGTTTAAGTTTTATAAGCACAAATGCTCGCCTCGCCTTGTGTCACGTAAAACGCAATTACGTTGAAAAGGTCGCGCTAGACGCAGGCGGAAGAACCGAGTCGGTGTTTACAAATGAGCTGAAGGAGAAGCGCATCCACATATTCAAACGCCTTTCCGCCTGCGTCTAGCGTTAAAAATATCCCAAGTTGGGTTGAATATGGGCTAACCCAGCAATTGTATTGTTTTGACCCAGCGGTTGGGTTAAATGTTTGCTTAAAACAACCCAATCTCTGGTTTAGTCCATTTTCAACCCAACTTGGGTTATTTTTAACCCAGCATTTTTTAGAGTGTAGGTGCACTTCACTTAATCTCTTGTAGAGCAACACCAGCGGTAATTCAGGAGAAAATCTCCCAATGCTCCACGTGAAACTTCAGTCTTTCCACCTTTTACCATCGTGTCAATTCTCAATATATTTTGATTAATATGCGCGAGGGAGAGCAAGACAGTCTGAAGACGGCGAGAGCTGCCCTGTGGACGCCTGTCTGTAAATAATGCAGCGGAAAAAAATATCGGCAAAATCTCAAAAATAATCGGCCGATATATCGGTCTAACACTAGTCTAAAGCCCTTTTGAAGCTGTACTGAACCTCTCATTTGGACCTTGAACCGTTTGGGGTCCATTGACTTCCATTATATGGAGAAATATCCTGAAATCATTTCATCAAAAATCTTCATTTCTTTTCGACTGAAGACAGAAAGACATGGACATCTCGGATGACATGGGGGTGAGTAAATTATCAGCGAAAGTTTATTTGAAAGTGAACTAATCCTTTAATGTGTTTTAATTACTTTTCCCTTGAAAAAATCAAGTATTTGTCACACATAGTCTGTCTATGGCATCTTAGGCCGTTTTCACACCTGAAAGTCCGAACCGAAGGTCATGTTTAGATACATTTTATACATTTGGTTAGTTTTCGTTTGGTTTCACATTGCAATTATTCGAGCGCACTAAAGAACTTTACATATCGTACTCGCGTCCACTCGTCATCATCATGTGTGTGGAATCTGGACATTGATTGATTTGTAAACAGACGTGCGTCTTTGAAAAGAGTGAATGAACGGACGCATATCGTTGCCACTATTGAACTATTGCTTGACTATTTTCTTTTTGTTTCGTTTAAAAGTGGACATTTCAAGCTTTATATACACATATTTCTCATGTGTGTGAGGCTGAGTTTGGGTTTATTTGAGACGCGCTCCAATTCATGTGCAAAGCATGTGATCGCTCCCGCAATTATTGTCTGCTATAGACTATTTGCTTCTTATTTATTAAATCCAGGCAATTATCAGATTAAACGCTTATTAAAATTAAGATACAATTTATACAAAACGAAATTCACATTAAAGAAAGGCTTTCTAAGCAAAATCATACAACATTTCTTTCAAAATCATTGTCTTCTGACATAATGCGCATCTTTTCAATTTTCCTTATCAATATAGCCGAGATGAAATTTAAAAATAACTAGGGCTGTCAAAAGATTAATCGCGATTAATCGCATCCAAAATAAAAGTTTGTGTTTACATAATATATGTTAATGATTATTTATATATAAATACACACACATTCATGTATATATTTAAGAAATATTTGCATGTATACACATTTATATAATCTATAATATATATAAATATAAATGTTTTATATATAAAAATAATATTTTTTTCTTAAATATATACATGCTTGTATGTGTATTTATATATAAATAATAATTAACAGAGTACACACACATATATTATGTAAACACAAACTTTTATTTTGGATGCGATTAATCGCGATTAATCTTTTGACAGCCCTAAAAATAACATTATAATATTTAAACATAAAGAGGAACTTCCTGTAAATGCTCTGAAAGTATGAATGCTTTCACACTAGAAACGAACCGAAGCTCTTTTCGTCGGACCAGATTTCGTCTCTTTGGTCAGGAGGAGGTTTCACACTTGTCATTTTAATTCGGATTAAACTGAAAAGGTCGAAAATCCGGACCAAACAAGATAGGTGTGAAAGCGCCCTTAGTTTCACTCTCACAGACGTTTAGTTTGTGTTAACCAGTTCCCACCCTCATTATGGTCTGGATATAAGTTCCTGTGTCCAGTCTCATAAATGTCACGTGGTGTTTGTTTGCCTGCCTGCCTTCTGTTGGAGTTTATTAAAGACTGTTATAACCTGAACCTTCATCTTCGGACCACAAAATGGCCGCCCTCTCCCCCTATGACGACGAGACCCTCAGGACACTACTTACACACCCTTGCTTCATTTAGTATTCGCAGACCCATGAATATACAAATTAGTCTCCGCCTCCGCTCACTCAAGCTACATGATCTTTTTATGTCTTTAAAGGTGCAGTGTGTAAATTTTAGCAGCATCTAGTGGTGAGGTTGCGAATTGCAACCGCTCACCCCTCCCTTTCAAAACACATAGAGAAGCTACGGTGGCCGACACAGGACAAAGATGTCGTCATCTGAGACAGCAGTAGGGTTGGGTATCGTTTGGTTTTTTTTCGATTCTGGTGCCAAACCGATACTTTTAAAGCGGTACCGGTGCCTAAACGGTGCCTGAACGATACTTAAAAAAAATAAAAAGGCTACAAAACGAGGTGGATGACATTAAATGGCTTTTTATTTTTTTATTCAAATTGAACCATTTATTAAAAGTTTAATGTATACTTAAATGTATGAATATAAATAAATAAATACAAAACACAATTTACTTATTTACAAATTATTTTTGACTTATTTACAAATTCACAGTAAAACCTAAGCCACCTAACCCAACTACAATAAGCCTAATATAACTCTAACTAACAGCTACAGTAATAACAGCAGAGTCTGTATTCTTGCTCTGCTACAAACCAGCTTCGAGCGTCAGCTTTATTTTGAAATATGATCATATTCTCTAAATATTTTAGAACGCATCGCCTTAATGTTTCCATGGCGACGCGTCATGTTTCTCAGCTGTATCGGGTTTATTTCGCTTTTTCTTTTTATTCAAAATATTCACAAACTTCTTAACTGTGTCATGAACTATCTGATGTTCAAATGTGTGAGTGAATGTGTGTTAGTTGATCTATAAAGCGCAATGAGCGACGCCATGTTAGTTTGCGCCTCAGAATCGGATCTGTCGGATTTACAACACTTGAGTTCATTCTCGTCTCACGAAATACATGAAAGTAAGTGACCAGTGAACTGGAAGAAGAATAGAGTAAACGATATAGCTACTGTATAATGTGCATGTATCTGATGTGAATAAAACACGTAACGTTAGTCAAATTATAACCGCCTGAAAGGATTGTCATTGCCTCTTTCATAGACATCAGTGTGTGTTTTTTGCTAATAGCCTACTTGAGCATTTAAATGTCTGAAACCTGAAATAAACATGATGTGGTTGAAAACACTGAATAGTCGTCACATTTGTAATGTGACGAGCGCTGAGCGTCTGTCTCTGGCTCAGCCAAAGCGCGAATGCACGTTTGAATTTTGGCACCGAAATGAGGAACCGAAATCTGCGTTGTGATTCGGTCCGGTACATACCGGTTAAATAAGTACCAATGCCATATTGGCACCGGGTTTCGATACCCAACCCTAGACAGCAGAGAGTAGCTAGCGCTCTGTAGAGAAGTCTGTCCCTTTAGGGCCACCGTAGAAACATGGCGGCGCAAAATGGCGGCTTCACTGTAAGGAGACCCGCGGTGTGTGTAGATAGAAACGGCTCATTCTAAGGTAATAAAAACATAACGGTACATTATACACCACTGAAAAGATAGTTATGTATATTATATTGCATTTCTGTCAATAGAGCCTCATAAATATTACACACTGCACCTTTAAATGTGAAAAAACCCACAGGAACCTGCTTTTTATTTGCACACATACTCCTAAATATATTTCACATATAATTTTAGTAGTAAATGCGAGTCCCGCTCGCGCTGGAATGATTGTGAGGTGTGAGGGAAGCAGATGTGAATGTGTTGAAGAGAAGCCGGTCACTCACTGGGTCTGAGGGCGGGCAGAGAGCAGTGCTGGTCCAGCCAGGAGAGAGTGCTGCGACACAGCTCATCAACGCTGGCCGTGGAAACCATCCCATTAAACGACTCGAACAGCGGCTCGATGATGATGCTGAACTACAGGAACGCCTTCAGTTCAGGAAAATATGAGCACCAGAACAGACAGACGAGACACTACAGGCATCGTTTATCATGCATTTTGAGATTTTGAAAGTGTTTATTTTATTACCCTTTATCTATTTGCATGTGTAGATTTCAATTTTAATACACATCTTTAAAGGCGGCGAGTTTGAGTCAGAAATCTCCACTTCTGCAGCTTTACACTCACCTAAAGCATTATTAGGAACACTAATGCTGTGTTTGACCCGCTTTCACCTTCAGTACTGCCTTAATTCTACATGGCATTGATTCAACAAGGTGCTGAAAGCATTCTTTAGAAATGTTGGCTCATATTGATAGGAGAGCATCTGCAGTTGATGGAGATTTATGGGATGCACATCCAGGGCACGAAGCTCCCGTTCCACCACATCCCAAAGATGCTCTATTGGGTTGAGATCTGGTGACTGTGGCGGCCATTTTAGTTCAGTGAACTCATTGTCATGTTCAAGAAACCAATTTGAAATGATTGGAGCTTTGTGACGGTGCATTATCCTGCTGGAAGTAGCCATCAGAGGATGGGGACATGGTGCTCATAAAGGGATGGACATGGTCAGAAACAATGCTCAGGTAGGCCGTGGCATTTAAACCATGCCCAATTGGCACTAAGGGGCCTAAAGTGTGCCAAGAAAACATCCCCCACACCATTACACCACCACCACCAGCCTGCACAGTGGAAACAAGGCATGATGGATCCATGTTCTCATTCTGTTTACGCCAAATTCTGAATCTACCATCTGAATGTCTCAACAGAAATCGAGACTCATCAGACCAGGCAACATTTTTCCAGTCTTCAACTGTCCAATTTTGGTGAGCTCATGCAAATTGTCGCCTCTTTTTCCTCTTTGTAGTGGAGATGAGTGGTACCCGGTGGGGTCTTCTGCTGTTGTAGCCCATCCGCCTCAAGGTTGTGCGTGTTGTGGCTTCACAAATGCTTTGCTGCAAACCTCGGTTGTAACGAGTGGTTATTTCAGTCAAAGTTGCTCTTCTATCAGCTTGAATCAGTCGGCCCATTCTCCTCTGACCTCCAGCATCAACAAGGCATTTTCTCCCACAGGACTGCCGCATACTGGATGTGTTTCCCTTTTCACACCATTCTTTGTAAACCCTAGAAATGGTTGTGCGTGAAAATCCCAGTAACTGAGCAGATTGTGAAATACTCCAACAACCAACAACCATGCCACGCTCAAAATTGCTTAAATCTCCTTTCTTTCCCATTCCGACATTTAGTTTGGAGTTCAGGAGATTGTCTTGACCAGGACCACACCCCTAAATGCATTGAAGCAACTGCCATGTGATTGGTTGATTAGATAATTGCATTAATGATAAATTGAACAGGTGTTCCTAATAATCCTTTAGGTGAGTGTACATACACCAAAGTATACTATAATGAGCCTATACGGACTACCAGCACATCCAGGAACTTAACTGTTAATTTCGTCAACGCCCCTTTTTAGGGGAAAATAAACTAGACTTCCATACAAAATAGCGGCACAAAACAACATCCATACACAGCCGGCAGGCTTGAATAACTTAAAGGGTTAGTTTGCGCCGCTGCAGCCATGGTACGGCCGCAAAGATCCACGACTATTACGCAGGAATGAGAAAGTAGTTCCTAGCCATATAGGTGTAGAAAATCGCAACTTTTCATTTTCAGTTGGTCTTAGCACAGGATGTAACTGTAAGAGTCAAGTTTTAAATAGGAAAAATATTGAAAGTGTCTTTGGTCATTTTTTGAATGAGATGCTAATGGACTGATCAGAATCAATGATGTATGCTAAGCTATGCTAAAAGTGCTACCGCCAGATACAAAGATCGGCTGAATGGATTCAAAAACGGTAAAACTCAATTATTTAACTCTAGGGGACTTGTAAAATGAGCCTATTTTCAAAAAAAGTGGAGTGTTCCTTTAAGAGACGAGGGACGACCCTTTTGGATCGTTTTTCCCGTTGCTAAACTAGCTAAAGTGTATTCGGAAACACCCTAAGTGCACATGTGCTCAGATTGTTAAAATCGGGCCCGTTGTGTCAGAAGACATTGATTTATCCACTGGGGTTGTATGGATTACCGTCACGAGTCAAGCGGCAGCCATTACATGGACTCCCTAAAAATCTTTGTGTTTATCTGAAGAAAGAAAGTCCTACACCTCAGGGAAGTCATGAGGAAGAGTAAATGATGAGAGAAGTTTCATTTTTGGATAGACTATCCCTAGTCTTGGTTTCATATTAGGAAGAGACACAAAGCTTTGTTGCAGTGTTAATTTCGTTGACGAATAATTTTCATCAACAAACTTTTTTCACTGACGAAAACGAGACGATAACTAAATAAAAACTAGTGTTGGTTGACACAAACTATGATGAAAATCAACTGTCATTTTCGTCAAACAAATAAAAACGAGACGAAGATGTTAGAGAGGGACGATTAGGGAAGAGATCCAGTCAGAACTGATGTCCTGAGTAACAGATGCTGATCTAACCGCTGGAAAATCCCCAATCCAGAGCGACTCACAGTCAATCAATAACACACATTTATGCCAGGCAATTGTTTATGAACTAATGCTGATGAATAATGACAATGTTTACTTTACCATGTTTATATAGTAATGTGTTTTAGACATATTTTATCTCCTCATCTGAACTTGAATGAGCTCCTGAAACTGCAATAATAAGGCGGAGACATTTCAAAATAAGAGTCCTGGTGTATTTCGAGCTTGTTTATAATTAAAAGTCACGCATTATATATTCGTTTTTGCTTACACAATAAACTGTATTTAATTTCATTCCCATTTAATTCATAGTCAGGAGGAAAGACCAGTATTTGACACATATTCAATAAAGTATCAGGGTTATAATAGTTCACTAAAACCATAAAAAAAAAACGTCATAACTTGAAATTAAATAAATGTTAACTACATGGGCATCACTAGGCCCTTTTTATACCTTTATACCTTTTTCATACAAACATATGAAACTAGCGGGAGGCTTTGGCTTCGTCTCGTCTTTAAATGTGCGTTAATCTGCGTGTTCTTCAATCCGCTGTGGCGGCAAATAGAGCGCGCGTCAGAAGCAGAGGTGTGTGTGTTGATCGGAGATCTCATTGGTCTGTCACCGCTCGTCAATGTCAAAATATTTGAGAAAACCAATCAAATCAGAGTAGGTTGGCTTTATGTTCACAGAAGCTGCTGAGGCTGAGAGCGCGAAAATTAGCAGCGCGACTCGATGTCAAGTGCGAGATATGAAGCCAAACTAAACATTTCATATTTCACAGCTGCTTCTTTAAGTCAGAAATGTTAAACAAATTACAAAAATATTCAGGCAAATGAATAAACTTGTGTCTAATTTCGCCATTTTGATTTGAAATAGACCTATGTAATGTCATTTATAATTTAATTAACAAACAAGAAATATTAACAAAGTAATATTAGTAATAAATGTGTGCATATTGTAAATTTAATAATTCCATGTGTAGCTCTCAGTAAATAAAAAAGCTCAGATTTTTTCAGCCTGTATAGGGCATAAGATTAGTAATGAATGTGTGCATATTGTGAATTAATTTAATACATTTAGTTAGGCTACCTATCTTTCCTGTTAGCCTTCAGTAAATTAACATGTCTACAAAAATGAATCGTAAAACATATAAATATCAGTTAAAGATATGTTAACTTTCTTCACAGACAAAAATGGAAAACTTGATCAGTCATATCTGCCCACTGACATGGTTTTCAAGCTATTGGTATCTAATTTTTTGGCGTTCAGAACATTTTAAAATGCTCATGTAGATCATAAAAATCAAAATTTTCCCCCACAAACCCCCCTAACCTCACATTTGGGATCTCAGTGATTATAAACCTGCCTACATTGTGATTAAGGGATGTACAATATGGTCATGCAGAATGAGGCATTAATATTTTCTTTATAGGTATAAGTAATAATAAACAGACAATACCCTAATATGCATACTAATAAGGTACAAGTTAATAGTGAGAATTGGACCCTAAACTAAAGTCTTACCAATTTTTTTTTTTCATATCCTCACTGGGGGCTGAGCCCCCCTAAAATGAAAATCCTAGAAACGCCCCTGGTTAACTGAAACTTATAAATAAATAAACTTATTTGAAGCTTTAGCTTAACCTGATATGGCCTACAAACTAAAACAGAAATACAAAACTATATAGATGTTTTAAAAAAGAACAAAAAAGTGAAGTGAGCTCTCTTTCGTGTATTTTTAATGTCAAAAACAAATTATGTCAAAATGTCAGTTCAAGTGACAGTCGTTATGTAATGCTTAAAGTATTATAATTTAACTAAACTCATTAGATTTTAGGAGACTAAAATTAGACTAAAACCAATTCAGGCGACTAAAATATGACTAAAACTAAAATGGCATTTTAGTCAAAAGACTAGGACTAAAACTAAATCAAAATATGCTGTCGAAATGAACACCGCTTTGTAGGATACAATCCAGAACTTCCAGTCCTGCAGCGTCTGAGTCCTCACGTACTCTCTGAACTTCTCTCTCATGTGGTCGAACCGCTGTCGTGTTATTGGGACGCCGGTCGCAGGAAGCTGCTGCTGACACACACTACATACAGACAGTTCACACACACATTTACATACAGACAGTTCAAACACACATTTACATACAGACAGTTCAAACCAGGGCCGGCCTGTGGCATAGGCGGAATAGGCAAATGCTAGGGGCGCCACTCATCCATAGGGGCGCCAAAATGTATTACTGATACTATTTTATTCATATTATATTTGAAATATGACCCAATAAAGCGCAAGTCCCCCGCCTCTTTCCGGTCCGCCTCATCAATCTCACCGCCGAGCTACTTGAAGTGCGTCAGAAATATAACGCGCGATCAGTTTAACTTATGGAATTTGTTGTGTCGCGTCGCCTCTCGCCGCATCTAATGTAGACAGGATTGCTTTCATTTTTTAGGGTGCTTGGCCACTCGCTCCAGGTGAAAGTTGCCTGATAATTCATGACGGATTGCCGAATTGTAGTGTCATAAAAAACAGAAGCCCTCTGATGCAGGCAAGATAAGGGAAACACTGCAAAAATGCTCTTCTTGTGTAGTATTTTTGTCTTGTTTCTAGTCTAAATATCTAAAAATTCTTAAACCAAGATGCATTTACTAAATAAGTAAAATAATATTTTTTCTTAAGTGAGTTTATGCTTGAAACAAGCTAAATTATCTGCCAATGGGGTGAGAAAAATAATCTTGTTTCTGATTGAAATCTTATTTCTGTCCCAAACAGAAATAAGATAATTCTTCTCACCCCATTTGGCAGATAATTGTGCTAGTTTTAAGCTAAAACCCACTTCATTTTGATTTTTTCCCCCAGAACACAAGGAAGAAATTATCTAATGTCATTTTACTAGTAAATACATCTTGATTTAAGAATTTTTTGATGCTTGGACTGGACACAAGAAAAAAAAGTACTAAATAAGAACAGCATATTTTGCAGTGTAAAGACAGAGGTATAGTGGTGTAATGAATGAATAGTTTATTTAATTGCATAGTAGTAAAATACTAATGTACGCTAATTAATTCCAGTTTTACCTTAAACTATATGCAAGCAGCTGTTCTGGGTTCTCCAGTGGCCACAGATAGTGTATTTTGTCACAAAAAAAAATCGTATCTGATTTTTAAACGCATGTAATATCACTTTTTTAATAGCCTAATGTTTTTATTCTACAGTTGTGCAGTTTTAAGGGGACATATGGACATTTTAAAAAGTATTTAACGAAATTAGTAATTATATTTATATACAGGTTTATTTAAAATAGCAACATTTTATGTAATTATGTATCTAAATTTCTCAGTTTAATTCATGGTGAAAACATGAATGTGCATTTTAGTGGAAGTTTGCTGCCATCTACTGGAAAACAAACACTTTTGCTAGTTCTCAATAGTTTGTGCATGAATGCTAGATGCAATTACTTGTTATTTGTGTTTAGGCTGTAATGTGGCATAGGTTTCTGCAGGGTTTGTGAAGGTGCATTTATAAGACCAATTAAAGAACATTTAAGGAATAAACTGAAGGGAACACAGCGACAATAACACGTCAATATGTTCTCTTAGGCCGCATTTACACTGCAGGTCTTGGTGTATTTATCTGATTTTTTTGACGACTCGCTTACATCATCTTTTAACCACTTCAGCTCTGCAGCATATTTCGATTTTTTTTAGAGAAAAAGGCTTATCTGAATTTAAAAGAGCGCTCTAACCACATGCATTGGAGTAAATTGATAAAAAGGGTCTCATTTTACAGAAAACACTCAAATTTTTAACACAGTGGTGGAATATTGCATATATTCTATTGTATTTATTCACAATTTTAAAATAAACATATATAAAAAGTCATATTTTTATTTCTTTATCTATAATTTTTATCCCTTCAGAAAGTCTCTATTGATTCCCCTAGTTGTCATTAAACAGGAAAAAAAATATTTTCTTGATATCTCCTTCCAAAAAAAAGTTATTGAGATGAATCTGTCCAAACTATCTAATAACTCCTCCTCATCTGCATTGATTTAAGCCTGCCGCTGGGAAATCGAAAAGAAGGCTCCGCCTCCTCAACTTTGTAAAGGGAGATCTCAGGCTCTGATTGGTCTAGAAGCATGATCGACGTGTCTATAGAGAGCTGAGATACTCAGCTTGTTTGACGTATGACGCAATACATGATGACGTCATTAAAAATCGCGGCTAACAAAGACGATCAAAACTAAGGATATTTAGAGTATTCGTCTGAGTCACATGTTTTGATCTGGACATCGGTGACATATCACAGTGTGGTTTGGCCATGCTTACTCACACACATGTGCAAATGGTCTCATTTAGAAGAAAACAAGCTAAGGAACGAGCTCATATAGCGTTTGAGGCTAGTAGCTCCACAACGAGTTAGTGACCCGAACAGGAATATCACTCATGTGTTTGCTTGTTCAAAGGAGTCATTTCCATCTTCGTGATTCTTTTGATAATAACGTTACTGTAAAGTGTTGGATCGGTGGAATAAACTACACAGAGATATTCTTGAGGGTAAGAGCTTTCATTTGATATATGACATGTCTATTTTTGGTGAGTTTGTGTGATATAAATATGAAATTTAATTAGGGCTGTCAAAAGATTAATCGCGATTAATCGCATCCAAAATAAAAGTTTGTGTTTACATAATATATGTGTGTGTGTACTCTGTTAATTATAATTTATATATAAATACACACACAAGCGCGTATATATTTAAGAATTTTTTTAAATTTTTATATATAAAACATTTATATTTATATATATTATAGATTATATAAATGTATATACATGCAAATATTTCTTAAATATATACATGAATGTGTGTGTATTTATATATAAATAATAATTAAAAGAGTACACACATATATCATTTAAACACAAACTTTTATTTTGGATGCGATTAATCGCGATTAATCTTTTGACAGCCCTAAATTTTATATTATTCATATGATTTTCGGGGGGGGGGTCAAATTCAGACCTTATTATCGTTTTCTATGTAACATAAATGCAAAAGTGATTGGGTTATCAAGAAATAAACTGCACAGTGATATTCTTGAGGGTGAGAGCCTTCATTTGATATATGTATCGATCTAGAAAATCACAACTTCTCATTTTCCGTCGGTCTTAGTACACGATGTGACTACAGAAGAGTCAAGTTTTAAATAGGAGAAATATGGAAACTCTTTGGTCATTTTTTGAGCGAGATGCTAACGGTCTAATCAGATTCAATGATCTATGCTAAGCTATGCTAAAAGTGGAGACCCGGAGATCGGCTGAATGGATTCAAAAACTTTTTAACGTCGGAAAATGAGCCTATTTTTCAAAAAAAGTGGCGTGTTCCTTTAAGGCCTTAAATTGTGGAAGGTCAAATTAAGGCTTAAAGGGTTAGTTCACCCAAAAATGAAAATTCTGTCATTAATTACTGACCCTCATGTCGTTCGACACCCGTCAGACCTCCGTTCATCTTCAGACACAAATGAAGATATTTTAGTGTAAATCTGATGCTCTGAAAGGCCTCCATTGGCTCAATGCACGGTTCACTCTCAAGACCCTTAAAAGGCACTAAAGATGTCGTTACAAAGTCCATCTCACTACAGTGGTTCTACAATAACTTTATGAATCGGCGAGAATAGTTTTTCTGCGCAAAAAACCCCTAAATAACGACTTACATAGTGATGACGATTTCAAAACACGGCATCATGAAGCTTCGAAGCGTTATGAATCAGTGAGTCGATTCATGATTCGGATCGCGTGTCAAACTGCTGAAATTTGGCGATTCAAACCGCTGATTCGACTCACTGATTCATAACTAGGGCTGAACGATTAATTGCATTTGCGATAATATCGCGATATGCTATAACGCGATTTCCTAACCGCAAAGGCTGCGATTACAGTCTGGTCACGTGACACGCGAGAGTAAAGTCTGCAGAAGAAGCATCAACTTGGCACGTTACACATATCATATGCCTGGCCTAAAAGAAAAAAAAAACTATTTGTGTTTGATCTATCTAATATGGTCTATCTATCATACTATAGGCTACTATCATCTCTCCAATGATTCTGGATCGATTCTGAGCTTAGATTTTAACTGCAGGTGCGCGGTGGCACTGCGTGTGTTTTAGAAACACCCATATTCTGATTGCTCACACACACACACACACACACACATACACACATACACACAATCACGCACGAACCATAAAATAATATTTCATAACGTTCGGAAAGGTTGACGGCGCGAATTGCAATGACATTCGCAGGCTTCTTTGCACAGGATAAGCGCTGTGA
Source organism: Gobio gobio (assembly GCF_949357685.1). NCBI lineage: Eukaryota > Metazoa > Chordata > Actinopteri > Cypriniformes > Gobionidae > Gobio > Gobio gobio. The sequence goes on along the minus strand of NC_137100.1, from coordinate 3,052,542 downwards.
GAAACTGATGTCACGCTTACAGTGTGTGTTCTCGCCCGCCGGTATTTTCCTTACAAACGCTCAACGAAGGCTTCATTCATGTCGTTAGAAACTCACTGACAGAAGGTTTTCCATTTCAAATGCTCACGCGGCGCTTTGTGAAGAGTGCTCGCGAGCGCGCGTCTATGCGCGTCTCAAAATGCTTTTATGACGCAAAATTAATGCAAACACCATCAGTAATGTCTTAATGAATTAAACAGACAGGGCAAAAACATCTTATATTTCAAAAGAGATCTGTGCATTAGTGTGAATGCAGGTCTCCCGCTGTCTATGATGATGTCATGATTAATAATCAAACAACAGTAAAGCGGAGCAAGAGAAAAATCACTCACAGTTCAGACACTCTTAAATACTGAAAGCACTCTTTGTTCATTGCTTGTAATATGTTTTTTTGTTTCTCTTTATGATTTACTACTTTATGTTTTGCAGCTATATTAGTTTATATATTTAAAATTATTAACATGCAATTGTTTTAATTAAAATGTTATAATGTGTAGTTATTTTAAAAAGCTTATAATTACATATATCATAATAAAAAACATATTAATTATTAATATTAATCTTATTAATTTATTAAAAACTTAAAAAGGAAAAAGTTCAAGAATTGTTTTGGAATCGGATCGTGACTCCCAGAATCGGAATCGGATCGTGAGGTACCAATTAAAGATTTCCACCATTACTATACAATAATGTATTGTTGAATAATACAGAAGATAAAGAGTTTAAAAAATAATCGCATATTAAATCGCAATCGCAATATTGGTTAAAAAAAAAAAATCGCAATTAGATTTTTTTCCAAAATCGTTCAGCCCTATTCATAACGCTTCGAAGCTTCATGATGCGGTGTTTTGAAATCGTCATCACTATATAAGTCGTTATTTAGGGTTTTTTTGCGCAGAAAAACTATTCTCGCCGATTCATAAAGTTATTGTAGAACCGCTGTAGTGAGATGGACTTTGTAACGACGTCTTTAGTGTCTTTTAAGGGTCTTGAGAGTGAACCGTGCATTGAGCCAATGGAGGCCTTTCAGAGCATCAGATTTACACTAAAATATCTTCATTTTCATCAGTCTGTTGGTTTTTAATTATCATATCAAGAAAACATGCATGCGTCCTTTTGCCTTTTTAAGAAAGCATTTAATTTAAAAAAAATTTTTGCTGCATCGTTTTTCACCTAGACATATTTAACAGCGCTTCGTCAGAAGTAACATCCCGCCTTTCACAAATACAACAACAGCCGTTTTTAAAATCTTATCCAATGGTTGAAAAGAAAGGAGTAAACACTAGTAGGTTGTAACGGCTGTCAATCAAAATGTGGAGCGGTGATTCGTTCCATGTAGAAAATGAATGGATAATTCGGTAAATTGGTTATATTCTTAATATATAATATAAATATATTAGCCTGGCGTGGCCATCCTCAATTCTAGTCAGAATATGAGTCTGGTGCCGCTCCATTGAGCTTTGATTATGGGGCGTGTTTCAACCGAGCCAGGAAAGACCTCAATTGGATAGACCCACAACCAATCAGAGCAACGGAGCGACGCGTAACGTTAGTTGTCAAATGTCAACAGAACTCAACTGCACTGTTACCAAGTCCGTGTTTTTCTCCATGTCCGCGGGTTGAAGCGACCCCAATTATGTGATTATATAAACCCAGGAATGCGAATTTTAGCAGGCAACCTTGCCAAAATAACATATTTTGCCAACCAAACGCCATTTTTTTCCGGAGAACCCCCCGGAAAGTTATAGTTTTGGGCTATAGTTTTGAGTAGCAATTGTGCGCGACATTGCAAAAACACTTGGCAACCCTGTCTGCACGCACGCTGGATTAAGTAACGTTACAAGAAAAAGATGAGTGTAAACGATCTTTGGCAGTAATAAAATAATTTAAGGATACACAGAGTACTTACCAACACGATCATCGTTTCTGAGAGAAATAGTGAAGGTGAACGCATATACGAACAAGTTCTCCGTTTAGGATAAGAGCAAATTCAACCCAAGAGCCTTCGATGACGTGGATGATTACGCTACTGTTGATCATCTGTCCATCATCGTCTAAAGCCCGCCCTGATGATTTCATTGGTCCGAACAGTTTCTGTTCAGGCATAATTACTCCTCTATGGAGCGAGTCCAGACCGAATTGCCTGAGCAAAAAATTGTGGGCGGGGCTAAATTCGGCTGGCATCCAGGCTATAAATATATAAGACTGGCAATGAACTAATTTCATGTTGCTTTATATTTTATTTGTTCATTATTGGACTTGGTCAGATCTGATGCCTGCTGCCTTTGGGCTCAGTGATGTTGAATTTAAATGACATGTAAAATGTTACATTGTGATGTAATGGTGTTTTCTGGAAGGGACTAAAGAACAAAGTATTCTTATCGTCTGAAAGGCAGAATACATATCTTTTAATTAAGTTAGATAGACATTGTGTAACAGTTTCAGGTTATGTTTTAGTGTCGGTAACATGTCCCACACAAACTTAGTAATTGGTTTGTTTGATGGTGGTCACCCTATTTGTGTCTGAAGATGAACGGAGGTCTGACGGGTGTCGAACGACATGAGGGTCAGTGATTAATGACAGAATTTTCATTTTTGGGTGAACTAACCCTTTAAGACTTTTCTAAGACCCGCGGAAACCCTGATTAATGTTAAAGTGTGTCACAAACGCAGCTGAAGCACACTCACTTGATGGCGGAGTTGAGCACCAGGATCTCGTCTCTCAGCCTCTGGGCCTCCTCGTGGAGCTGAGCTCTCTCCTGCTGCATCTTACTGATGTACTCCGCTGTCTTCTGCAGTGTGGTCGCCTTACTGATCTGAGAACAGTGGCAACGAGAGAGCGGAGCATTAGGCTGAGGTGGAGGAAGACAGTCTCGGTGTGTGTTCAATCTTAGTGAAGCTGAGGGTTACAAACAGCATCAGTCTGAAGTCTCAGAATACGTCTCTTCTATATCTTCTGCATGCTTTAAATAAGTACTTAAGAAAATAATATACTTAAAGGGACAGCTCATACAAATATGAAATTTACCCCATGATTTACTCTCCCCCAAGTCATACCCTCATATGATGGATGGATGCACTTTTATGATGGATAGATGCACTTTTATGATGGATAGATGGTGGATAGATGCACTTTTTTGATGGATAGATGCACTTTTATGATGGATAGATGGTGGATAGATGCACTTTTATGATGGATAGATGCACTTTTTTGATGGATAGATGCACTTTTATGATGGATAGATGCACTTTTTTGATGGACAGATGCACTTTTATGATGGATAGATGCACTTTTTTGATGGATGGATGCACTTTTATGATGGATGGATGCACTTTTTTGATGGACAGATGCACTTTTATGATGGATGGATGCACTTTTTTGATGGATGGATGCACTTTTATGATGGACAGATGCACTTTTATGATGGATAGATGGTGGATAGATGCACTTTTATGATGGATAGATGCACTTTTATGATGGATAGATGGTGGATAGATGCACTTTTTTGATGGATAGATGCACTTTTATGATGGATAGATGCACTTTTTTGATGGACAGATGCACTTTTATGATGGATAGATGCACTTTTTTGATGGATGGATGCACTTTTATGATGGATGGATGCACTTTTTTGATGGACAGATGCACTTTTATGATGGATGGATGCACTTTTTTGATGGATGGATGCACTTTTATGATGGACAGATGCACTTTTATGATGGATAGATGGTGGATAGATGCACTTTTTTGATGGATAGATGCACTTTTTTGATGGATAGATGGTGGATGGATGCACTTTTTTGATGGATGGATGCACTTTTATGATGGACAGATGCACTTTTATGATGGACAGATGCACTTTTATGATGGACAGATGCACTTTTATGATGGGTAGATGCTTTTTATGATGGATAGATGCACTTTTATGATGGATAGATGCACTTTTATGATGGATAGATGCACTTTTATGATGGACAGATGCACTTTTATGATGGACAGATGCACTTTTATGATGGATAGATGCACTTTTATGATGGGTAGATGCACTTTTATGATGGGTAGATGCTTTTTATGATGGATAGATGCACTTTTATGATGGACAGATGCACTTTTATGAGGGATAGATGCACTTTTATGATGATGGATGCACTTTTATGAAGGACAGATGCACTTTTATGAAGGATAGATGCACTTTTATGATGGATGGATGCACTTTTATGATGGATGGATGCACTTTTATGAAGGATAGATGCACTTTTATGATGGATGGATGCACTTTTATGATGGACAGATGCACTTTTATGAAGGATAGATGCACTTTTATGATGGATGGATGCACTTTTATGATGGACAGATGCACTTTTATGATGGATAGATGCACTTTTATGATGGGTAGATGCACTTTTATGATGGGTAGATGCACTTTTATGATGGGTAGATGCACTTTTATGATGGGTAGATGCTTTTTATGATGGATAGATGCACTTTTATGATGGATAGATGCACTTTTATGATGGGTAGATGCACTTTTATGATGGGTAGATGCTTTTTATGATGGATAGATGCACTTTTATGATGGACAGATGCACTTTTATGAGGGATAGATGCACTTTTATGATGATGGATGCACTTTTATGAAGGACAGATGCACTTTTATGAAGGATAGATGCACTTTTATGAAGGATAGATGCACTTTTATGATGGATGGATGCACTTTTATGAAGGATAGATGCACTTTTATGATGGATGGATGCACTTTTATGATGGACAGATGCACTTTTATGAAGGATAGATGCACTTTTATGATGGATGGATGCACTTTTATGATGGACAGATGCACTTTTATGATGGGTAGATGCTTTTTATGATGGATAGATGCACTTTTATGATGGATAGATGGTGGATAGATGCACTTTTATGATGGATAGATGGTGGATAGATGCACTTTTATGATGGATGGATGCACTTTTATGATGGATAGATGCACTTTTATGATGGATAGATGCACTTTTATGATGGATGGATGGTGGATAGATGCACTTTTATGATGGATGGATGCACTTTTATGATGGATAGATGGTGGATAGATGCACTTTTATGATGGATAGATGCACTTTTATGATGGATGGATGCACTTTTATGATGGATAGATGGTGGATAGATGCACTTTTATGATGGATGGATGCACTTTTATGATGGACAGATGCACTTTTATGATGGGTAGATGCTTTTTTATGATGGACAGATGCACTTTTATGATGGATGGATGCACTTTTATGATGGACAGATGCACTTTTATGATGGGTAGATGCTTTTTTATGATGGACAGATGCACTTTTATGATGGATAGATGCACTTTTATGATGGATAGATGCACTTTTATGATGGACAGATGCACTTTTATGATGGACAGATGCACTTTTATGATGGGTAGATGCTTTTTTATGATGGATAGATGCACTTTTATGATGGAGAGATGCACTTTTATGATGGGTAGATGCTTTTTTATGATGGATAGATGCACTTTTATGATGGACAGATGCACTTTTATGATGGATAGATGCACTTTTATGATGGACAGATGCACTTTTATGATGGACAGATGCACTTTTATGATGGGTAGATGCTTTTTTATGATGGATAGATGCACTTTTATGATGGACAGATGCACTTTTATGATGTATAGATGCACTTTTATGATGGATGGATGGTGGATAGATGCACTTTTATGATGTATAGATGCACTTTTATGATGGATGGATGGTGGATAGATGCACTTTTATGATGGATAGATGCACTTTTATGATGGATAGATGGTGGATAGATGCACTTTTATGATGGATGGATGCACTTTTATGAAGGATAGATGGTGGATGGATGCACTTTTATGAAGGATAGATGCACTTTTATGATGGATAGATGCACTTTTATGATGGATAGATGCACTTTTATGATGGACAGATGCACTTTTATGATGGATAGATGCACTTTTATGATGGATAGATGCACTTTTAAGATGGGTAGATGCACTTTTATGATGGGTAGATGCTTTTTTATGATGGATAGATGCACTTTTATGATGGACAGATGCACTTTTATAATGGAGAGATGCACTTTTATGATGTACAGATGCACTTTTATGATGGATGCATGCACTTTTATAATGGAGAGATGCACTTTTATGATGTATAGATGCACTTTTATGATGGACAGATGCACTTTTATGATGGGTAGATGCTTTTTTATGATGGATAGATGCACTTTTATGATGGACAGATGCACTTTTATGATGGATAGATGCACTTTTATGATGGACAGATGCACTTTTATGATGGACAGATGCACTTTTATGATGGACAGATGCACATTTATGACGGATAGATGAAATTTTTGAGCTTCAAAATCAAATCCTATATTCACAAGCTTGGAAGAGCCAGGACAATTTTTAATATAACTCAGATTGTGTTCGTCTGAAAGAAAAATAGTCATACACACCTAAGATGACTTGAGGGAGAGTAAATCATGGGCTAATTTTCATTTTAGGGTGAACTAACCCTTTAAGTGCATGTATATACTTCTAAGATTTGAAGTGCACATAAGCACACTCAGGAGGCTGATGTGAGTTACCTTTATACTGGGCTGTGAGCTGAGAGTGGTCACCAGACTGTGAAGCGTGTCAAAGCCGAGCTTGATGTTGAACCGTCTCTTCTGCTCGGCTGAAATGTGTGTGATCCGTCGCGTGTCTGTCTGTGAAACCACACGACATGAGAAACACAACATAACCCGTGTGGTTATTAAACAAACATGTGCGGGGGGTTTTTACTCTTGTGGACTCCATCTTGGCTTGTCCGGGTGAGTCCTCTGGGTTTTTCTCCGGTGGATTCGTAGGTGAAGTCTGACCCATGTGTCCTGAAAAAGTCACTAACAATACGCAAGGAAGCTTATTTCATTACTTTTGGAATAAGTTATCACCTGTGATATTGAACACACTGCAAAAAATGCTTTTCTTACTTAGTATTTTTGTCTTGTTTTCAGTCCAAATATCTAAAAAATCTTACATTAAGAAGCATTTACTAGACAAGCAAAAGTTTTTGTGTTGTTTTGGGGGAAAATAACTCAAAATGAAGCAAAATAATCTGCCAATGGGGTAAGCAAAATAATCTTGTTTTCTGTTTGAATTAAGATTATTTTCCTTACCCCATTGGCAGATTATTCTGCTTATTTTAAGCAAAAACTCCCTTAATTTTGAGTTATTTTCCCCCAAATCAAGACAAAAACTTTTGCTTGTCTAGTAAATGCTTCTTAATGTAAGATTTTTTAGATATTTGGACTGAAAACAAGACAAAAATGCTAAGCAAGAAAAGCTTTTTTTGCAGTGCAACTGTGTGACGAGATCCACACACACCTGTTAAACTGCTCCTGTCACTCGCGTGCATTTGAACCGGCGAGAGCTTTTCCGTTTTGGGGATGAGGAGTGGCGTTTGTTGCGTGAGAAGAGAGGAAATGGAGCCGCCATGGCCTGACATCGGTGCGATCGAGGCCCAGGGGGGATTGTGGGAAATCTGTGATCCTCCACGACTGCTGCTTTTTGGCTGTTATGGAGGAAAAATGCACTCTTTATCATCCAAGATATGAAGAGTAACGTGTTTTGGTTATTCATTATTTATGTTTGCATGCTCAATAGTCAAAAGAAAGACGTTTTTTGAGCGTACCTGAGTTTAGAGTACAAGTTACAAGAAAAAAAAAACACATTTTTTAAAGTATTGTCCGCCTTTTGCTGACCCGTCGAGGCATGGACTCCATTAGAAGGTGTGCTGTGGTATCTGGCACCAAGATGTTAGCAGCAGATCCTTTAACCCTTGTGTTATGTTGCGGGTCAATAAGACCCGTTTTGATTTTTAAGTAGTCAGAAATATCAGTTAACCTATGTTTTTTTTTTCTTTAAATTTTGTGACTTTTTCTCATTTAGGTTCATGAACATGCATGCAAAGTTTCAACACGCTGAAATGTTTTGAAATATACACACACATTTACTGTTACGTTCGTGATGTTCACGGGTCAATTTGACCCGCATGTTTTAATGTTCTAAGGCAATTGTAGACAGTGTTGGGGAAAGTTACTTTGAAAAGTAATGCATTACAATATTGCGTTACTCCCTTAAAAAGTAACTAATTGAGTTACTTAGTTACTTTTTAAGAAAAGTAATGCGTTACGTTACTTTTGCGTTACTTTTTCTCACCTGGGCTGGGCTTGTTTTAGTTTTTTATATAACAAAAAAGTTATATTTTTGTGCAACGGTAAAGACCTCTTCATACCAAAATTTTAATAATAGGTAAAAATGCAAATTCCCGCATGAACAGTAGAGGGCGCAGCTCTGGATAATGGAGAATAGGATGCAGGAGAAAAAAGTTTTACCAATAAAAACAAAAAATTTAGTCATTTTCATCATCAAAGGTCAGCAGCAAGACATTGGTAAATTAAATATAAAGGTAGATTATGCATAAAAATAGTTGTTTTATTTAACATTTCATTATTGGAGGTTTGCATAGTACTCTGATTTTGCATTTGACTGATTTTATTCATTTTGAGGAGGACAGAATCTTTATTGTGCAAGTGAGATAAATAAATGCTCACATTTAGTCTAGAACTACAATAACCATCATGTTCACACACACACACACACACACACACACACACACACACACGCGCCTCTGCACTAACTCTCAACATGAGCTGTCAGTCAAATTAATGTGGAAAAGTAACTCCGATATTTTGTTGTAAATTTGAAAAGTAATGCGTTACTTTACTAGTTACTTGGAAAAAGTAATATTATTACGTAACTCAAGTTACTTGTAATGCGTTACCCATAACACTGATTGTAGAGACCCAAAATAATAACATTTCTTGGTTATATTTTGCTATATTAGTTTTCTACTAACCTATGAAGCTAAAAAAAAATTGCTTTTACCCATTTTTTTCAATACAGAAATATTTTTTGTATGCCAAAAATGGTAAAAAATTAGCTATCATTTCTTTGAAATACTATCTAACCTACATTGTTTTTCTAGAAATTGTGATAAAGTATTGTCCGCCTTTTGCTGACCCGTCGAGGCATGGACTCCACTAGAAGGTGTGCTGTGGTATCTGGCACCAAGATGTTAGCAGCAGATCCTTTAAGTCCTGTAAGTTGCAAGGTGAGGCCACTTGTTTGTTCGGCACATCCCACAGATGCTCGATTGGATTGAGATCTGGGGAATTTTTTACTTTTGATAGAGACTGACCACTGCAGACTAATGCAAAGCTAAGTTCCTCCAGTCTCTCTTGTCTAATGTCTGTCAGTGTGTGTGTGTGTGTGTGTGTGTGTGTGTGTGTGTGTGTGTGTGTGTGTGTGTGTGTGTGTTATTGTGCTGTAAACATTTCATTGTGCTATCAGAAGAGCTTACCGGAGAGATGGGAGATGTTGGTCTGTGGCCTTTTAACCCCGTAGAAGGAGCATCGAAACTCAATGATGTTCTTCCTAGAGAGAAGGTATTAAAAAAAAAGATCTGTAACATGCGGTTAGACTACAAAAAATATCATTTAGACCAGGGTTTGTCCAAATACGGCCCGGGGATGAATTTTTGCAGCCAAATGCGGCCCGCAGCTCATCTATTAAAATATATTATACAGGGCTCGACATTAGGCCGGTTCACACGCTTAAATCTGTCACTCACTCGTCCGAGTAAAACATTTGCTTGTCCGGATTTATTTTGTAAATATAATCTATACTGAAGCAATATTCTCACCAGTGTTCAATCAGCTTTGACATATTTAAATATGCATATGTCATATTTTTACTTTTTATAAAGGTAATTTTTCCATAATCTTATTAAATATAGGATATGCTTCGGCTTTCATTTTATATTCTTAAATTTGATCAATTAATTAAATTAGAATAAGACACTATAGGCCAATCAAATTAAATCATTTACACTGAAAAATTACAACTGCATTAAATAATGTTATGAGATTATTTTAAATATTTTTGAATATACAAATAAGAAATGTTGGAAAGATGAAACTAAACCACCAGTAGGTGGCGCTGTGACCGTCTGAATGAGTGAGTCATTGAGTCGATTCAGTGAATCATTCAAGAATGAGGTGGTCGTTTACGAACAGGTCATTGAATCTTTGATTCAACCGATTCATTCAAACTGAATCATTCAGTAACACACACACTGTTGCTGTGAGAGACGTTATGGTTCTGTTGTGATCTTTGTTTGGAACTATTTTCACAGCTGAAATAGAACAAAATCAGTCCATATTGCTTCTAAAATGTAAGTGACTTAATGTTAAATTGTTTATGGAGCTGGCGTATGAAATCAGCCTCATGTTCAGTCGTGATGGTATTCAGGAAAACACACTCTTGTTAGTGTAATGTTGCTTAACTGTATCATATGTCATAAATATAAAAACTACACAATTTGAACTGTGTATGTTAACTGAGTTTCTGTGTATGAGCGGCTAGACATCTACGGCTGAATAAGATTAATCTAGTGGCTTTAGATTTTAGACCAGGGAAACTGCGGCCAAAGCGGAACGAAACAGCACTGCTTCTGCTCTGCGCAACCTTTCTTTTACTGTCTATGTGCGCAACTCATGATCTCTGACTCTGAACAAATGTGTTTACCTGCTGAGAGTCTCGATCACATGACCACTAAACAGCCAATGAGAAGCGTTCCAGTTCTCCAGTACGAGCTGCGAATCTCTCATTTAGTATTTTTGTCTTGTTTCTAGTATAAATATATCTAAAAATTCTTAAATCAAGATGAATTTACTAGATAAGTTAGATATTTGTTCTTGTTTTCTGGAAAATAAAATGAAATTGAAGTGAGTTTTTGGTTAAAACAAGCAGATGTATCTGCAAATGGGGTAAGAAAAATAATGTTGCTGTTTGGGACAGAAACAAGATTATTTTTCTAATCCATTGGCAAATAATTTAGTTTGTTTCAAGCAAAAAGTCAATTCATTTTGATTTCTTTCCCCCCAGGAATCAAGAAAAAAATATGTAATATGTAATAAAAATATGTAATTTTCCTCAGCATCTTGATTTAAGAATTTTTAGATATTTTAGAATTTTTAGATATTTGGGCTGGAAAAAAGACAGAAATACCAAGAAAGAAAAGTATTTTTTGTAGTGTGGTTTTATCTGTGGTGATCTCAATAGAGCACTTATTCAATTTAAATAATAATAGAGTTCTAACTCAGTAATAATATTAATATTTCACCCATTAAAACTTTTTGGTTGTTGAAAGTTTTACAGATATTGTTAAATATCTATAAATGTCCTCTCAAGCTACTCGACTGTCAGCTCAAGATTTCGTCAAATCTGTCATATTTCCAAGAAACAAAACATGTCTTTTTATATATATATATATATTAGGGCTGTCAAACGATTAATCGCGATTAATCGCATCCAAAATAAAAGTTTGTGTTTACATAATATATGTGTGTGTACTCTGTTAATTATTATTTATATATAAATACACACACAAGCATGTATATATTTAAGAATTTTTTTTTTTATATATATATAAAACATTTATATTTATATATATTATAGATTATATAAATGTATATACATGCAAATATTTCTTAAATATATACATGAATGTGTGTGTATTTATATATAAATAATAATTAACAGAGTACACACACATATATTATGTAAACACAAACTTTTATTTTGGATGCGATTAATCGCGATTAATCTTTTGACAGCCCTAATATATATATATATATATAATTAGAAAAGGGACCGGCCCCCAGGTATGTCCACAACATCAAATCTGGCCCCCTTTAAAAAAAAGTTGATACCCCTGATTTAGACACATCCATCAGTTTATGAAAAACAAACAAAAATACACTTGCAATTGAAATCACATTATACATGTTAAAAACAATAGTATTATTTAAGTATATGATAATATCTACGTACGCTCTTGAGATCTGGAAGAGAGCAGATTGGCCAGGCAGCTCGTCTGAGTGGGCGGAGCTGTGGATGAAGTCATCACCCTGGGAGCCAATTGGGCGCCTCCTGTCTTTTGTTTGTGCTTCCCCCTGCCAGAAGCCACGCCCACCTGCTGTGGCACAGAGAAGCAGTGAGAGAGGGCGGCCGAGGGCAGAGATGGGGTTTCCGTCATGGGCTGGAAACTCAAAGACATGCAGGTGGCAGGTGGAAACATCTCCGCCACGCTGCAGTACCCGTGCCCATGCTGGGCTTCTGATGGTAGGCTGGTCATGGCAGAGCCGGTGTGGGTGATGACCGTGGACGTGGCGGCCGTGCAGGTCCGTGATTGGCTGGATGAATATCTGTGTCTGAGGCAGGTTGGTGGGTAAGGACTTTCCGGAGCAATCTCAGTGTTTGTCATGTGACCGCTGAACGGCGTCTGCTGACTGAACGGGGCCATGTTCAGAGACTGATGGAAGTCGCCCGTGTATTCTGTGTGACCCTTGAACTTGGGATCGGAGGTTTCAGCGCTGGGGTTGAAGGTCATGTCGGGGTTTATGGTCTGCCGAGGATAACTGGGTCCAGGCAGGTTTACAGATGGGGAAGGCTGGGATACGTTTTCAGCTGAGAGAGGAGGCTAAAAATGAAAACAAACTAAAGTTATTTGACAAAGTCTTATTAATTTGGGGAAATGTATTTTGAAAAAACAATACACGTCAAACTAGTGATGCGAAACGTTCATAAAACACGTTTTAGCTCACTTCATATCGTCAGTCGAGTGTTTGTGAGCTGACAATGCATTATTTTATAGTATTCTATACAGTGATGAAGTCTATGTCAATCAGCACTGTGTACTTTATTATTACGAACATACCCAAGAAGGCTTGAAGACCTCAGACACTATATATTGTCGCAGTCGTGTGTTAATTGTCTTCATGTTTAATCAGTCAAAGCGTTTCTATCTTCTGTTTATTCAGCTACAGCGCTAACTTTTTTGTAACACAAGTTTTCTGTCAAATATAAATAAAATTATTATTATATTGTTATATTTATTCTTAAATACTCTATTTTTAATAATAAGAAAATGTTATTGTAATAGTAATATTTTATTTAGCAATAATAATAATCATAATAAATAAATATTATTAGTAATATTAATATATAAACACAACTTTATATACACATACTTTTCAAAAAAAAAAATGCAATTCAAACTGCAATTTTAACCAGAATAATCGCAATTAGATATTTTCCCCAAATCGTGCAGCCCTAATTTAAATAAAAAAATTAATGTAATACAGTTCTTTATTTTTCATTTTTAGATGTAATTTATTTAAAAAAGAATTTAAACATAAACGTTGAAATTTATGCTTATAACTATGCCTACAATATAATTAATATAATATAATTATATAATTCTATTCTATTAAAAATAATAATATAATTAATATAATATAAAATATAATATATAATATAATATAATATAATATATATAATAAATATAATAAATATAATATAATATAATATAATATAATATAATATAATATAATATAATATAATATAATATAATATAATATAATATAATATAATATAATATAATATAATATAATATAATATAATAGCATGGTTAAAAGAGTGGTATACATTTCAACATTAACATCTTTTTTTTTTTTAAATGAAAAAAATTAAGATGTAAAAAATTGTGTATATATATATATATATATACGTAATCTTTAATTTTTACAATTATTTTCTTTTTAAAGATTTTAATGTTTGAAATGTGTACCACTCTTTTACTAATTATATATATGTATATATGTATATATGTATATGTATATATGTATGTATGTATGTATATATGTATATGTGTATATGTATATATGTATATATGTATGTATGTATGTATGTATGTATGTATGTATGTATGTATGTATGTATGTATGTATGTATGTATGTATGTGTATATATATATATATGTGGCCTCAGCACTAAATTTTTTGCTGCTTATTGCGCTTACACAGTCAAACACACACAAAATAATGTCAAATAATGTGTAAAAATATCTATATGTCAAAACTGTGGCCGGTTAAAATGCTGAGTGGCTAGTAACTTTGGAAAACCACTAGCCACAGTGGCTGGTGAGCAAAGAGTTAAATCTCAAAGCCCTGTTTATATAAAAATATATATATATAAATAATAGTATTAATCAGTGTTCACAAAACTCTATGCAAAACTAGCAGATGAGGGAGTGTTTGAGAAAACATTTTTGGAGTGTGTTTAAACTGTGCATGAGTGTGGTACCTGTGTTAGCAGAGATCCGGTGTGTATCATCTGACTGGCGAGCGCAGAGGAAGGCGCTGAAGGAAACGCCGCGCTGGACGAACTCTCAAAGAAGCTGCAGTCCGAATAACCCACGTGCTCCGACGGCTGCCCACGGAAACTCAGGAAAATATCTAGAAAGCAAAGAGGTTAATTCTGCCAGTGTGCCAAAACAAGCATCACTACTGCAATGAGATCAACACACAACACACACACACTGAAATCTCCACCGACTGAAAGTGTCCATGGTTTGGTCTCTCGCACGGCATATAAACTATTCCCCCCCTAGACCTGCCAAACCCACATGCAACCAATCACAATGCCTGCTGGGAGAGGTATTTTCCACCTTGGATAATGTGGCCATTCAATGCCAGACCTTAGTTTCTCACACGGTCACAATCGGGTCACATGCTTCAGTCTGTGTTGACATCTGTGAGAAACCTGGCAGTGCCACCATGAGTGAGACGGGCAGAGAGCATGACCATGCCTCGTGATTGAGTCCTGCCAGCTGACCACAACACACACTGCCAGGAACATGACAGTCATACGCGGGCACACACACACACACACACACACAAGTCCATTAGAGAGGCCTTGATCCAGAAACTAGGGGTGTGTGCGTCTCCTGAATATCGGCAATTGAGTGGCACTGGACTAGGACGGCACATGACCTGGAGTTTGCCAAAAGGCACCTGAAGGACTCTCAGACCATGAGAAACAAAATCTTCTGGTCTGATGAAACAAAGATCTGGAGGAAACCATGAACCGCTCATCACCTGGCCAATCCCATCCCTACAGTGAATCGGTGGTGGCAGCATCATGATGTGGGGGTGGATTTAATAGGACAAACTGCGAAAACGTGAGTAAAACAAATGTTAAACGTTCCTTACAACTTACCCAACGTCCAGTGATCCATGGCCATCAGACTCCTGAACTCAGTCACGTGACTCACTTCACCCCCGCACACGCATAAACATACGGTCTTTCAACATTAACATCCACATACTGCAATTGCACTGCACTTTACTTTACGTCCCTATTGTTACTGCGTAACAACCTGTATAAACCTTGCACATTATACTTCCTATATATACATACTATATATTTTATGTTAACCACTTATTTTTAAGTCACAGTTTATCTCACTTATCATCCACATATTTTTTATATTTTTATTTTTATCTTATTTCCTATTTTTATCTTTTACTTGATTTATTTATAATTCTACTTATGTTAATACTTTTTATTCTAACTTTATTCTATTTCTATTTAATTTCTTGTAACTGTTATTTGCACTGTCCATGGAGCGGACCTGTTTACATTTCACTGCCAGTTGTATATTGTGTATATAACTGTGTATGTGACAAATAAAACTCTTGAATCTTGAATCTTGAATCTTGATATTAGGGGTGTAACGGTACACGTATTCGTATTGAACCGTTTCGGTTCAGGGCTCTCGGTTCGGTGCGCGCGTGTACCGAACGGTTATGAATGCAATATATGAATACAGTCCGCTTGTTTAAAGCGCGGAACACACTTCAGTCCTAGTTCCCACACGAACATATTGAGTATTCAGTCCATTTTATCACAAAATTCAAACGATAAATGCCGTTTTAACGCTCTTTAATGTGACGTGACTGATAGACGCGTATCAGTTCAACTTCAAGCGGCAGCGTGCGGCGCGCGAGTGAACGCGATCAGGAAGAGATGATTGCGTTCACTGGCGCGCCGCGCGCTGCCGCTTGAGAAGGAATAAATATAAATGAATATATTAAGGTATGTTGAGGATACATTACAACTTACTGAAACGTATCATATGTTGTGTAATCACTCCATCAGTGTTTCAACCGCGGAAAGACAATAAAACATTTTGTAAACAAGGTCGTGTAGAATCACGTTTACCTCAGAGGTCATTCAGTGTCCACAGCTGTTAGTTTACTAGAGAGATTAACTCTTTCACTGAATACATGCACTATATTAGCCTATATATATTCATTATATACTACTTAGCCTGTTAGTGATGTCTTGTTTATATAATGTATGTTTAAATAAATCTGTCATGAAAATTACAGCCACTAAATGATTATATTTCAACAACAAATTGGAGAAAAAAATAATAATTCGATTTAGAAGTTAATGCAAAAACTGCCTTATGTGAAGCTTATGAGTGCTGATTATTATATCTAAAAATAAATAGCAACTTAATTTAGGCAAATAGTTTGGGCTCTGTTGTTAATCTTTAATAGCAATATGTAAGTAAGGGCTCCCTATATAGTTTACAGCATTATCTTTAAGAAACTTTTAGTTATAACTGAATTAATTTAAGGCCCCTTCCTGTCCCAACATGACTGACCAGAGCACAAAGCGTGTGAAGCATTAAGAGTTCCTTCCACTGGAACTAAGGGGCCCTGAAAAACAACCCCACCCCCATAATCCCCCCTCCACCAAACTTTACACTTGGCACAATGCAGTCAGGCAAGTCCCGTTCTCCTGGCAACCGCCAAACCCAGACTCGTCCATGGGATTGTCAGACAGAGAAGCGTGATTGGTCACTCAGAGAACACGTCTCCACTGCTCTAGAGTCCAGTGGTGGCGCGCTTTACCCCACTGCATCCCAGTGATGTAAGGCTTGGATGAGCTGCTTGGCCATGGAAACCCATTCCATGAAGCTCTACACACTGTTCATGAGCTCATCTGAAGGCCACAGAAGTTTGTAGCTCTTGACTCTGCAGAAAGTTGGCGACTTCTGTGACCCTCAGCATGCGCTGACCCCGCTCTGACCAACGGTTGAGTGTGGAATATTTAGTAGAGAGGAAATGTATAATATTAGAGAGGAATCGCAAAAAAAGCCCTACTGTACATTATCCCGTATAGTGTAGTGTACTCATAACACTGACATAAGACTGCAGTTGCCCTAAAGTAAACTCATCCCTCCCATTCAGGGCTGATCGCTTCCTGTCTGACTTCCACTCTTCAGTCTTTGACCTCTAAATGACCCTGTCACAGATGAGGAAATCCCAGCAACCCCACAAGGGGTTAATCCCCTAGACGCCCTAAAAGAGAAGCACAGCCGCCCCTGTGGATCACTAGAGCTTGCACAACACTTAACTTCCCTATATAAGTTATCCAATAATACTCATAAATCCTACTTGAGAAACAAAGTTTCTACAAAAAAAAAAAAAAAAAAAAAATTGCTAACTTTTTTTTCCATTTCTAATTAATACAAATTATTTAAATTAGTTTACTACGGAGCCCCTAACGGGACATGGTATGAGATGGGAGAAAAAAATATTTTTTCATTATTATTGTCTTTTACAATTATTGTTACAATTATGTCTCTTGCATTCTCTCGCAAAAGAACACAAAGTTTAACGCAAAAGTAATGAAATATAGATTTTTTTTATCACTATGTCCCTTGTGTACTTTATTTTTTATGTATGTTTATAAATATTAAAATCACTGAATATTTTAAAAATCATTTAATTATCAGTTAATATACGGTTAATATATTGAGTTTATATTTAAATCTATTTCTTATTAACATTCAAACCACAGATAAAATGTATTGTTCATAAATATACATTAATTTACTAATATTTAATTACATAGTTTATATGTTTATAAATATTAATAAATAAATATATTTTTTTTATGTATTACCAAAATATATTATACAAGATTATTATTATTATTATTATTATTATGCCTATATGATATGCTATGATATACTGTATATGATATATGATTGATATGATATATGATATGATATATGACTGATATATGATTGATATTGCTTTCCTGTAGCTCAAACAGTAGAGCGTGGCACTAGCAACGCCAAGGTCATGGGTTCGATTCCCAGGGAAAGCAAGAACTGACAAAATGTGTACCTTGAATTCAATGTAAGTCGCTTTGGATAAAAGCGTCTGCCAAATGAATAAATGTAAATGTAAATGTAAATGATATGATATATGATGACTGATATGATATATGACTGATATATGATTGATATATGATATGATATATGACTGATATGATATATATGATATATGATATGATATATGACTGATGATATATGATTGATATATGATATGATATATGACTGATATGATATATATGATATATGATGATATATGACTGATGATATATGATTGATATATGATATATGACTGATATGATATATGACTGATGATTATATGACTGATATGATAGATGATATATGACTGATGATATATGATTGATATATTACTGATGATATATGATTGATATATATGATATATGACTGGTATGATATATGATTTGATATGATATGAAATATGACTGATAATCTTTAAGTTTCTTTAAGAAGCCCTCCTGTTCTCCACTCATTACCTTTATCAACTGCCCCTGTTTGAACTCGTTACCTGTGTAAAAGACACCAGTCAACACACTCAATCAAACAGACTCCAACCTCTCCACAATGGCCAAGACCAGAGAGCTGTGTAAGGACATCAGGGATATAATTGTAGACCTGCACAAGGCTGGGATGCGCTACAGGACAATAGGCAAGCAGGTTGGTGAGAACTGTTTTAGGCACAATTATTAGAAAATGGAAGAAGTTCAAGATGACAGTAAATCTCCCTCGGTCTGGGGCTTCGTGCAAGATCTCGCATCATGGGGCATCAATGACCTGAAGAGAGCTGGGACCACAGTCTCAGAGAAAACCATTAGTAACACACTACGCTGTCATGGATTAAAATCCTGCAGCGCACACAAGGTCCCCCTGCTCAAGCCAGCACATGTCCAGGCCCGTCTGAGGTTTGCCAGTGACCATCTGGATGATCCAGAGGAGGAATGGGAGAAGGTCATGTGGTCTGATGAGACAAAAATAGAGCTTTTTGGTCTAAACTCCACTCGCCGTGATTGGAGGAAGAAGGACGAGTACAACCCCAAGAACGTCATCCCAACCGTGAACATGGAGGTGTGAAGGAATTGAAAATAATCAAAGATATTTGATATTTGAAATCCAACAAAGAAATTTGCTTTACTGTTGTCAACACATTTGCTTATAAGAAGGGCCTGGAAGACAAAAGACAGGTCTGTAGGCCACATGGGGTGCCACCTTTACAGAGGGGGAAGTTTGGTCTGATTGGTCCGTTTGAAAGAAATACATTTGGTTTCAGTCACATGGTCAAGGAATAGATAAAAGAAGATTGGAACTGTGGCTTTTTCTCTCTTAAGGCCTTTGCACACTGAGTCCGAAATTTTCGCATGCGTTTTTTGAAAAAAAGGCTGAAACGATTCATCGAGTTACTCGATTAACTCGATTACAAAAATTCCTCGAGGCAAAAATTCTGCCTCGAAGCCTCGTTAAATTCCTATGACGCGCACTATATGCGCAGGGATCTGATTCACACGGACCGCTGTTCAATGTTCAGGAAGCACACCATAGCGCGTGATACATTTTGAATTTAGTTTAGATTCTGGATGCCCAGAATCACTATAGTAACTGCATGTTTTACACAGTTTATGTAAGTTGATTACCGTTCTTATAGCTGCCACACACACGCGCGCGGGGCGCGCAAGCCCCGAAGCCAGATCGCTTTCACTTTCATCCTCATAAAGTGTGTCAAGTAAATGCTTTTAAAGCCTTGCCAGTTTGAACATTGAAGCGGTTGTGCACTATTCAAAAACAACAATACGGAAAACTTCTCCGTTCAGTGCTCAGCTTTTTTCTGTGACACAGAGCCGAGCCGCGTCGCGTCTTTGACAACGAGCGCGCGCCCTGAAGGCAGACCTCTCGGAGAGCAACGCAGAACTGATAGTAGAAAATCAGTAACACACACACACTCCTCTCTCTCTCTCTCTCTCTCTCTCTCTCTCTCTCTCTCTCTCGCGCCAGTCAGACCAATCGTGGCAATGCATCACATATGCTTAAACTGTTATGTAGCCACGCAACAATAATTTCAGCATTCACTTTATACACCGGGACGTGATGTTGTGACGCGATTTTTCGAACGGATTCTTCACCTAAAATACACCGCTATGCAAGTAATGCAAGCCAAATGCAGCGCTCTATTGAAAATGAATGTATGTATTTCTGCTGTACCAAACTGCAATGAAGCCTCACGCACACATGCACGCACACACACACACACGTTGCTAGGTTACCATAGCAAATAGGCTCACCACATATGATATATTATTTGTTAGTAGCCTAATGGTAAATGCTGCAGGTGTAGAAATCTACATAAAAGAGATTTACTTTGATGTCATGGCTAGATTACAGCATGAAACCTGTTGTGCATATTAATACATTAAATGACTTTTCCTCTTCATTTTCGTTATGCATTATTTGTTTTGGTTGTTTAAAAACACGGAAAAAATGTATCCGATTAATCGATTAATCGATCAAGTGCTAGATTAATCGATTACAAAAAGAATCGATAGCTGCAGCCCTAGTTTTGTCGTATTCGTGATCCGAAAAATTCGTCACGCACAGAGACCTTGCACACCGAGTCCGATGCGTATTTATGAATGCGTTATGAAAAAAAAACGCAAAACAACACAAAATGCCGTCTTCCACCTTATCAAGGAGCTGCGGGATTATCCAGACCGATTCAAAGTTGAATGTCAGTGGCTCTGTTTGATGCTTTGCTAGCGATACTGGAGCCATATTAAAAAGAAGACCAGCAATCTCCAGTCCTGAACAGAGACTGGCAGTATGTCTAGGATCCGCGCGCACGCACACACACACACACACACACACACACACACACACACATACACACACACACTCACACGGTTTACAGGGAGTTGGTGTGCTATAATTATTATAGCTGTGTGATATTGTAGTATTTTTGATACAATAATATTTGTATAATTGTAGGTATCTGAGCACTGGCGATTCATTCACCAGCATTGCCAGCAGTTTTAGGTTGGGCATCAGCTGTAGATGGAAAAACGGATGCGAAAAACGCAGAAAATCGAACCTGTTCCGATTTTTTTTTTGACGGACGAAAGTTTCGGAGGCAGTGTGCAAGCGTAATTGACATAACGTGAGGTCGAATTTATTTTTTGACGTGCGAAAATTTCGCATGCGAATTTCGGACTCAGTGTGCAAAGGCCTTTACTCTCTGGCTCTTGAGGTCATTGGGGGCTTCTCTTCTTTGCTCTCTCTATCTCTATCTCTCTCTATCTCTCTCTCTCTCTCTCTATCTATCTCTCTCTCTCTCTATCTCTCTCTCTCGTTTCAGTTATAAACCCAGGTATCAGTGATGAATGCCCTTTTTGCCTCCAGAGGGAAACTATTTATCATGCCTTTGTTTTTTGGGATAGGCTCAATGCACTCTTTCAAGTCCTAAGGGGCTTGTTTAATCGGTTTGATGAGGTCTTTTCATTGGAAGTGTTTATTTGTGGTTTTAAATATACTCGGAAGCATCGATTCTGTAGCCAATTGTTACATTTCCTTCTAGGCCAAGCAAAAATGGCAATTTATGACACTAGGAAAATTAAGATTGAACAGAAGTTAAATGGTAACCAACAAACTGTGTTTTTTTAACTTAGTGAAGTCTAGAATTCTGGTTGACTTTCAGTACTATAAAACTATGGGAGATCTTATGCAGTTTGAAATAATTTGGTGCCACAAAAGGGCTTTGTGCGAAATTATTGATGGGGAGTTAGAGTTTACTTTTTAGTTTTGTGTGTATGTAATAATTGATTGTGTTATGTTGTTGAAAATTGTAATAAAGGTGTGTTGAAATAAAAAAAAATAAAACTTGCTCTCTCTCTCTCTCTCTCTCTCTTTCTCTCTCTCTCTCTCTCTCTCTCTCTCTCAACATTTTATTCATGCTGTGTACGATTACTGGTATAAGTTTATCATCTCATACATCCATTTTGAAACTATTTTAAGTGTAACCATAACCAGATTTTGTCATTAAATCCTTTCTATTACGAATACTGTGCTAACTAGTTTTGATTTGGTATTGACTTTGAAGTGCTCCCTATTGCAATACAATATAGTCTCATTATAGCAACGCTCTCTCACATATTTTGCTATTGGAACTGCACTTATCTCTGTCGTTGGTATAAGTTGCAGTGGGTGGAAATAGACGAGACATGTACAGTTTTCTTCCATCTTTCTGATAACGTTTCTTTAGTCTTCTGGCAACCCCTGCAGATTGAACCATCTACAGGAGTCCACTCTTATGTGGCGTTCACACCGGACGCGATTCGCACGAAGGTGGACGCTTGCACATTTTGAGTTTACTCGCTTCAATCGCGCGTGACATTCACTGCACAACAGACGTGAATTCGCCTCATGGGCGGGGCTTCTGCCAGCGGCTCGTCTCGTTGAGAAATGGCTGACATGGGCTGTGTTTACATGTCTTTTTTTTGTTTAAATCTACTGTTAATGTGAGACAAAACGTAGTTTTAAGACTTTTTCAGTCGATAATGTAGTTGTTTAAAGCTCAAATCTGGGGTTTATTTATATAAAGAGTGCCTATTTGAACATTTGATCTGGCGTTTTGAGATCAGCCTTTCCTCTGCCAGTTCTTCTGCCGCTGGCTCTGATGTCTCTGTGGCGTCTCCAGCTATAATTCGTCTTGTAACGGCCGATCTTTGGTCTCATGGATCTATAATTTGTTCCCTGGCAAATCGTTTAGGCTGAGGGCAAAGAGAAGTTTCATTACTTTATATTTTTAGGCTATAACTGTTCGTTGCAGTTGTAACGTTAGCCTACTAGCCTTTGAATGTTTGACTGAATTGTTTGCTTTATTTCATGTATAGCTTATTATACCTTTTACTTATACTTTTGTATTATTGATCATACATAAACTAGCATTTAACAAAAAGAGACTGTGTTGTGTTTCATGTCATTTAATGTTATCACAGTGATAATCATATTGTCTGAACCAGATATTAATATACAGATTTTCTCCTCATTGTTGACACTACTAGAGCAAGCTCCTGATTGGTTAACGCGGCGCGAAATATCCGCCAAAGTTCAGATTTTTCAACATGAGCGTTTCGCGCGAATCGCACGTTCAAAATGCTCAATTCGCGTCGCCTCAATCGCGCGAATCGCGTCGCAGAATGCCATTTCGCGTCTCTGCATTGACTTAACATGTAAATCACTCGCGCGAAACGCGTCCGGTGTGAACGCACCTTTACAGGTGGAAACATCATTCTCTGGGGATGCTTTTCTGCAAAGGGAACAGGGCGACTGCACCGTATTGAGGGGAGGATGGATGGGGCCATGTATCGCGAGATCTTGGCCAACAACCTCCTTCCCTCAGTTAGAGCATTGAAGATGGGTCGAGGCTGGGTCTTTCAGCATGACAATGACCCCAAACACACAGCCAGGATAACCAAGGAGTGGCTCTGTAAGAAGCATCTGAAGGTTCTGGCGTGGCCTAGCCAGTCTCCAGACCTAAACCCAATAGAGAATCTTTGGAGGAGCTCAAACTCCGTGTCTCAGCGACAGGCCAGAAACCTGAAGGAGAAGGTGTTTATGGAG
Source organism: Gobio gobio (assembly GCF_949357685.1). NCBI lineage: Eukaryota > Metazoa > Chordata > Actinopteri > Cypriniformes > Gobionidae > Gobio > Gobio gobio. Next base: position 3,028,698 of record NC_137100.1, on the reverse strand, counting down.
GAGTGTAGTGATGCACGATATTGGATTTTTGCCGATATGCCGATATTTTTCAACTAATTTTGGCCGATGCCGATATTGATACTGATATACGTTTATTTTGTTTGGAAACCACCATTTTGAGCAAAACATTTTTTTTTTCATTCTGGTTTCAGATTTCTGAGGTCTCCTTACTAAAAGTATACTTGTTAAAGATAAATAAATGTTAATAAAGTTATTTTTATAATAAGAGTATATTTTCTCTAAAAATAACAATATTAAAGTCAGTGATTTTTCACCCCAGACAGATGCAGTTATAACCTAAATATTTTATTTTTGGATGTAATGTTTGTGCACATGAAGTGGGCGGTGGCGTGGCATCAGCTGACGCTGTCTATATACAATTATTTTAGTGCTCCTTTGATTATTTTTTTTATCATCCATTTCATACAATTGTATTACAGATTAATAAACTGTATATAAAAGTATTTAATTTACAAGTTTTTTACAATTTATTTGTGTATTCTACGTTGCATTGTATGACTGCAACAACAGCGCTCCCACTAAATAGGCTATATAAAACTCAACCGGGCGGGCACTAGGACCTGGAGGAGCTTCAGCTGCTGTGGAGGCTGCTGCGCACGCTAGAGACGCGATTGGGCTTATTTTGGGCTAGTTTTGTTGTGAAAACCTGGCAATCCTGTTGATTCACAAATTCAATATAATGATGTCGATTAATGATGTCAATATAAATCACCATACATGCAATGTATTTGCTTATTTTCACTTCAAGAATGGCCACACAGCTGACATGATCTTATCGCTATAGAAATCCTTGCACACGTGAGTTACAGGGTTAATTAGAAAGTGAGTTACACTTTCATGAACCCCAGATTCAAGGACTTTCAAGGACTTTTTAAAGCACTTTTTATTTTAAATCAAGCATAATAAACACGATAAAGGTGTGTGTGTTACTGCCAATAATCAAATACCTACTGTACCTGTGTCTATCATTAATGCAGTAATGCTAAGGCATACACTGACAACCAAAAATACAATTTCCAATGAGGAAAAATTTCCAATTTTACAAAATGCAATGAGGAAAGAGGCTGGTGTACAAGAGCGAGCGAGTTTTAACGAGAGATCGCTCTTATTCCTGCTTTTAACATTTATTTCACACTAATTTTAGTTTTCTTTTTTATAAAGCGTGTTTACATGAATTTTCCAATTAAATGAAAAGATATGGACAAGTTAATTGCTAGGCATTAAAAATATGCAAAATTATTTATTAAATCACCTGTACTTGTACCTTTTTTAAAAATCAATTTGACGGCTTATAAGACCTGCACATATATTATATTTAACATATATAAAAGCTGGCGTAATAACGGCCCGTTTCAAATGTTTACGTGCTTTTCTTCTTTTTATTTTTTGAGCGGTGATGAAATATTGCTCTTGTAAATACTCGCCAGCATTACAGTAAGGAAAGTCTAGTCAAAATTACAGCAAAGCGCAACCGTACGGTGGCCTGCAGGGGTCAAATAGGATATAAACAGTGAATTTTGAAGTGATCTCATCTTGAAAACTGCGAGATGTGGATTCGGATGACAATTCAATTACCACACGTCCTTGGTGTTTGTCTAAAAACAGTAGGCAATTCGGCCAGGGATTTTTACGCGGGTGGTGGGAGAAAAACAGTGACATTCTGGATTCGGGCGGCAATAAAATCAGACTAGCCCCTGAAAATACCTGACGACCCCACGAGAAACAATTACCATCCGAAAAGGGCTTTTGACAGTAGATGGCGCTTATGGAACAGCAGAAATATATTGAGATATCTTCCTCCAATAATGCTGTTTTGTTCTGGCTTTGGCTGCGTAGGAAGGCCAATGTTTGTAATAGCACCAATGCTACTCTAACAAAATGCAGTTTATGCTTAATTCAAGCACTTTCAAGGACCTATGTTTGTTTTCAAGTACTTTCCAGGCCTTGAATCCATGCGTCTGAAATTCAAGTACTTTCACGAATTCAAGAACCCTGAGTTATTGCAGGCTCATATCAACACATTATCATATCGGCATAATTTTTTCATATCGGCCGATTTTTATATTTTAAGCGCTTATCGGCCGATTCCGATGTCATGCCGATAATATCGTGCATCCCTAGAGGAGTGGGCTAAAATCCCTGCTGCAGTGTGTGAGAGTGTGTGTGAGAAACTGTGTGTGTGTGCAAACCTGGTCAAGAACTACAGGAAACGTATGATCTCTGTAATTGCAAACAAAGGTTTCTGTACCAAATATTAAGTTCTGCTTTTCTGATGTATCAAATACTTATGTCATGCAATAAAAGGCTAATTAATTACTTCTGTCTCTCACAGTTGAAGTGTACCTATGATAAAAATGTCAGACTTCTAGATGCTTTGCAAGTGGGCAAACCTGCAAAATCGTAAGTGTATCAAATACTTCATATATATTAATCAAAAAATTATATTGAAAAATAACTAATATATATAGTATTTAATTAAATTAATTATATATTATATTTAATAATATTTTTCATTAAAATTCATGAATATTAATTAATATATACATACAAAAAATATAGATTTAAATGTATTTATTTAATTCATATTTAATTTCAATTATATTTCCATTTCCATATTACTCTTGTGCGACCAGGGGGCAGAGCGGCATATAAAACAATTAAGTTCGAGTTATAAAGCTGAGCAATGTCAGTATTATAATGAAGACTCATTAAAAAACTCACCTGGTATGTCCATCAGGTCATCCAAACTGGGCTGAAGCGGTGTCAAACCAGGCTGGATCATATCTGCATTACTGGTGTACACTGAGACAACAGGAGAGATACCAGCTGTAAGAGTGTGTGTGTGTGTGTGTGTGTGTGTGTGTGTGTGTGTGACGATGCTCTATTTAGAGGAGCTTGTGCATTTATTCTTTTAACAAGTTCCTTGTTTTAGGGTGTGGTCCTTCCTGAATGCATGTTATAAACTCATGTGACTAAAATCCCTCATTTATGACATCCTAAATTAAAACGCGCTAAGGCAGGGCAAACATATTTAATCGCTGATATACAGGTGCTGGTCATATAATTAGAATGTCATCAAACAGTTGATTTATTTCACTAATTCCATTCAAAAACTTGTATATTATATTCATGCATTACACACAGACTGATATATTTCAAATGTTTATTTCTTTTCATTTTGATGATTATGTCTGACAACTAAGGAAAATCCCAAATTCAGTATCTCAGAAAATTAGAGATTATTTAAGACTAGGGCTGCACGATTTGGGGAAAATATCCAATTGCGATTATTCTGGTTAAAATTGCGATTGCGATTTAAAATGTGATTATTATTATTTATTAGGGCTGTCAAAAGATTAATCGCATCCAAAATAAAAGTTTGTGTTTACATAATATATGTGTGTGTACTCTGTTAATTATTATTTATATATAAATACACACACATTCATGTATATATTTAAGAAATATTTGCATGTATATACATTTATATAATCTATAATATATATAAATATAAATGTTTTATATATAAATATTATTTTTTTCTTAAATATATACATGCTTGTGTGTGTATTTATATATAAATAATAATTAACAGAGTACACACACATATATTATGTAAACACAAACTTTTATTTTGGATGCGATTAATCGCGATTAATCTTTTGACAGCCCTAGTTATTTATTTATTTTTACTAATGAAAAGTGTGTATATAACATTTTGTGTTCATATATTAATGTGACTAATAACAATAATTATGATTATTACTATTGCTAAATAAAAATAAGAAATATTACTATTACAATAACATTCATTATTTATACATTCAATATTTTGTCAGTTTTAATCATCAAAATGAAAAGAAATAAACATTTGAAATATATCAGTCTGCGTGTAATGAATGAATATAATATACAAGTTTCACTTTTTGAATGGAATTAGTGAAATAAATCAACTTTTTGATGAAATTCTAATTATTAGGGCTGTCAAAAGATTAATCGCGATTAATCGCATCCAAAATAAAAGTTTGTGTTTACATAATATATGTGTGTGTACTCTGTTAATTATTATTTATATATAAATACACACACATTCATCTATATATTTATGAAATATTTGCATGTATATACATTTATATAATCTATATAAATATAAATGTTTTATATATAAAAAATAAAAAAAATTCTTAAATATATACATGCTTGTATGTGTATTTATATATAAATAATAATTAACAGAGTACACACACATATATTATGAAAACACAAACTTTTATTTTGGATGCGATTAATCGCGATTAATCTTTTGACAGCCCTACTAATTATATGACCTGTATATATACAGTCAAAATTTATTCAGACATTTTCTCACACTATCACAGTTTATTCGCTATAGTTTAGAAAATGGTAATAAAATATGACCAGAACTGTCAGAATTAATTGATTGATTGTGATTGATTAGCCATGCACCAATAACTTGTGGATGTTTGACAACACACACGAATGCCACGAGTTCGGAATGACATGAGGAAATGATTTGTGTGTGAACGATCCCATTATGGACTCACTGTTTTGCCGATCTCCCAACCAGGGACTGGGTTTCTGGGTCATGGTGAAGAGTGTGTCTGAGATATCTGACAGGAAGCAATCCAAGTCAAACATATGGACTTCCTCTGACGCCGTCTCGGGCTCTGGGTAGATCTGACTAGTCCATTTCTCCAGTCCAGTTCTGCTGATGGGACTCTGTGGAGAGGACACATGATCAATCACATTAAAGTTGGTTAAAATACTCAATGCTAGAGGTTCGATCGCATTACTAACACTAAGTAAGAGCAATAGTTATATTAATGCAGATGGTTTCCTATTGCATTCATATTTTAAATTCACTAGATGCTGCAAAAGCTTATTCAAGAACAGAATAATTTGTCCAATATAAATGAATCAATTTGTTAAAAATCCAGTCAAGAAATTAAATAGATTCCAACTTTACAGTCACACACTGAGCAATAAACGAGACGGAATAAGAGATGCAGAGAACAATCATCTTAAAATCAACATTTACAATTATTAGAATAAATGTACGTCAGGACTTGATTTCATCCATTGGGAATATTGATTAACTAATCAGTTAATTAGTTGACTTGTTATTTAAAGAGGGACTGTAGCAAAACAAACATAGTCACAGTCAGAAAATACAGAAATAATAACAATAATAATAATTGTAAAGTAAATAGAAATGCACAATAAATAAATAAAACACCATAAAATGATAACAAAAATATGAGTGCTGTCAAATCGATTAATCGCGATTAATCGCATCCAAAATAAAAGTTTGTGTTTATATAAAATGTGTGTGTACTGTGTATGATTATTATGTATATATTATATATAAATACACACACATGCAAGTATATATTAAATAAATATTTGCATGTTTACACTATATATAAATGTATATACTGTCATTTCTGTATAAATATATTTTAAAAAAAATCTTAAATATATACATGTATGTGAGTGTATTTATATATACATAATAATTATACACAGCACACACACATATTATATAAACACAAACGTTAATTTAACATTTTATTTGAGCTATTTGCCAAGGCAACATGCATCATTTTCATTTAGTGACACACAAAAAAAAAACTAAAAAAAACTTTAACTTAATAAAAGCTACATAAAAATAATAAAATGACAAAAACACAACAAAATTACTCAAACTTTCACAAAGAAAATGAATATTACCTAAAACTACAATACTAAAATAACACTTTCCTGTAATTAGCAGATGATTATGATCCAATTATCCAATCAATTCGGACAAAATCAAGCCCCGCCCTACATTAGCTCTGGTTCCAGAAGCGTTTCACTCGTATATCCGCCACAATAGGGAAGACAAGACCAGCACGATTCACGTTTCATGCCAACTTTACCCAAAGTCCCCCTGGCCTAGAAGACGTCAGCTGAAAAAGTTATGAATTATTTCAGAAGCGGTGCAAGTTTTACATGTTAACGTTTTTTTTCCCCATTATAAAATCTTCTTGCACTGATAAATCATTCGCAATAAAACCATTAAGGAAGCAAATTGCTGATTTAATGTTGACATGCTCACAAACACTCACTACTCACGGATTTATTCGGGAAAATCCCATGTGCATCTGTTCAAAAATCTTAAATATATACATGTGTATTTATATACACATAATAATTATAAACAATACACACACATATATTGTATAAACACAAACGTTTGTTTTGGATGCGATTAATCGCGGTTAATCGATTTGACAGCACTAAAAATATACAAGTAAATTAAAACAGAACAAGGTATCCAATAATATTCATGTTCAGTTGACAACATGAAATCAACCATAATTATTGTGGTTATTACTATTATTATTATTAAAAATTATCATAAGATAATTTTTCAACCAAACCATTAAGGAAGCAAATTGCTGATTTAATGTTGACATGCTCACAAACACTCACTACTCACGGATTTATTCGGGAAAATCCCATGTGCATCTGTTCAAAAATCTTAAATATATACATGTATGTGAGTGTATTTATATACACATAATAATTATAAACAATACACACACATATATTATATAAACACAAACGTTTGTTTTGGATGCGATTAATCGCGATTAATCGATTTGACAGCACTAAAAATATACAAGTAAATTAAAACAGAACAAGGTATCCAATAATATTCATGTTCAGTTGACAACATGAAATCAACCATAATTATTGTGGTTATTACTATTATTATTATTAAAAATTACCATAAGATAATTTTTCAACCAAACCATTAAGGAAGCAAATTGCTGATTTAATGTTGACATGCACACAAACACTCACTACTCACGGATTTATTCGGGAAAATCCCATGTGCATCTGTTCAAAAATCTTAAATATATACATGTGTATTTATATACACATAATAATTATAAACAATACACACACATATATTGTATAAACACAAACGTTTGTTTTGGATGCGATTAATCGCGGTTAATCGATTTGACAGCACTAAAAATATACAAGTAAATTAAAACAGAACAAGGTATCCAATAATATTCATGTTCAGTTGACAACATGAAATCAACCATAATTATTGTGGTTATTACTATTATTATTATTAAAAATTATCATAAGATAATTTTTCAACCAAACCATTAAGGAAGCAAATTGCTGATTTAATGTTGACATGCTCACAAACACTCACTACTCACGGATTTATTCGGGAAAATCCCATGTGCATCTGTTCAAAAATCTTAAATATATACATGTATGTGAGTGTATTTATATACACATAATAATTATAAACAATACACACACATATATTGTATAAACACAAACGTTTGTTTTGGATGCGATTAATCGCGGTTAATCGATTTGACAGCAGTAAAAATATACAAGTAAATTAAAACAGAACAAGGTATCCAATAATATTCAGTTGACAACATGAAATCAACCATAATTATTGTGGTTATTACTATTATTATTATTAAAAATTATCATAAGATAATTTTTCAACCAAACCATTAAGGAAGCAAATTGCTGATTTAATGTTGACATGCTCACAAACACTCACTACTCACGGATTTATTCGGGAAAATCCCATGTGCATCTGTTCAAAAATCTTAAATATATACATGTATGTGAGTGTATTTATATACACATAATAATTATAAACAATACACACACATATATTGTATAAACACAAACGTTTGTTTTGGATGCGATTAATCGCGATTAATCGATTTGACAGCACTAAAAATATACAAGTAAATTAAAACAGAACAAGGTATCCAATAATATTCATGTTCAGTTGACAACATGAAATCAACCATAATTATTGTGGTTATTACTATTATTATTATTAAAAATTATCATAAGATAATTTTTCAACCAAACCATTAAGGAAGCAAATTGCTGATTTAATGTTGACATGCACACAAACACTCACTACTCACGGATTTATTGGGGAAAATCCCATGTGCATCTGTTAGACCTGGAGAACTGAGGTCTTGCTGATTTTTCCAGTCTGACACTGCATATTTATAGGAATACCCACAATCAGACGACAGCGTCAATGATTGCGTCTTTCCTGAAAACTACCTACGCTTTCCACTTTCTTACGCACAAAGGTGGAAATTATAGTATTGCTGCTGGTGTGTGTGTATGTGGGCCAGATGTGTAAAAGACAGGAACCCCTGCCCGATCCATTATGGTTTCTCCGTATCATTGAAGGCGTGCGGTTCTTTTGTTCCTGACCCAGTTCCCGCTGTCACACTCACGTTTGGAGGCCTCGCTGCCCCCTACTGGCCCGCTGACACACTGCACCTCAACACCAGACCAGACCAGGCCCACTTCCTGTCTAAGCAACAGCCATACAGCTCCATAGAGATGAATGGGGAACTACTAAAATCAGCAAACGGGGAATGTTCTCACCTAAACTGAGACCAAGACAGGGCGAGATTGAGTCAAGATCAAGACCAGCCCTCCTTAAAGCTACACTGTGTGATATTTTCCCCCATCTAGTGGTGAAAAGGTATATCCAGTGAATATTAGTTTCTGTTCCTCTCAATTTCGTTTTAACTCCTACGATGGCCGATTTAGTCCAAGATTAATATGGCTTCCAGTTCGACCTCGTCCGCAAATTTACCTTTCATATAGTGTGTAACTAGCCTGGCGTGGCCATACTCAATTCTAGTCAGAATATGAGTCTGGTACCGCTCCATTGAGCTTTGATTATGGGGCGTGTTTCAACCGAGCCAGGAAAGACCTCAATTGGATAGACCCACAACCAATCAGAGCAACGGAGCGACGCGTAACGTTAGTTGTCAAATGTCAACAGAACTCAACTGCACTGTAACCAAGTCCGTGTTTTTCTCCATGTCCGCGGGTTGAAGCGACCCCAATTATGTGATTATATAAACCCAGGCATGCGAATTTTAGCAGGCAACCTTGCCAAAATAACATATTTTGCCAACCAAACGCCATTTTTTTTCGGAGAACCCCCCGGAAAGTTATAGTTTTGGGCTATAGTTTTGAGTAGCAATTGTGCGCGACATTGCAAAAACACTTGGAAACCCTGTCTGCACGCACGCTGGATTAAGTAACGTTACAAGAAAAAGATGAGTGTAAACGATCTTTGGCAGTAATAAAATAATTTAAGGATACACAGAGTACTTACCAACACGATCATCGTTTCTGAGAGAACTAGTGAAGGTGAACGCATATACGAACAAGTTCTCCGTTTAGGATAAGAGCAAATTCAACCCAAGAGCCTTCGATGACGTGGATGATTACGCTACTGTTGATCATCTGTCCATCATCGTCTAAAGCCCGCCCTGATGATTTCATTGGTCCGAACAGTTTCTGTTCAGGCATAATTCCTCCTCTATGGAGCGAGTCCAGACCGAATTGCCCGAGCAAAAATTTTTGTGGGCGGGGCTAAATTCGGCTGGCATCCAGGCTAATGTGTAACAGATCTAAGTGAACAAAAACATCCTGCAAAGTTTGAAATATGTCAGTGCACCGTATATATAGTTATTCTCTTTCAAAAGTAAGAGTCGACTCTGAGTCATTTTTAAGAATCGTTAGAAGATCGAAGCTTTTTCTCTGACTAGATGACGTCAACTTGTCAAGTTATTTGAATACGATACGCCCACTTATTGCTCCAAGACGCCAGTGAAAACTAAATTAACTTCATGGCTCAAAAGCAAACGTTTCTCATCTGCCCAAGGATGAGCATTTGAAGACTAAGTGGCTTGAAGACAAACCATACATCGTCGCGATTGAGTGTTTATTAGTCTTCAAATGTCTCTATTTGCATGTTTCGCGATCTCAGGAAGCTTTTATTATGGACTTCTATTATGGCACATGGTATCTTCTTCATCTGTGTGTATCATATATGGACTACATGTGCACAGAGCGCCCTCCGGCTGCCAGGATGAGCTGAAAACAACACATAAGAGACTCAATCGCTCATGATTAGGCTACATCTGCGCATTTTGAGGAAGTATTGAATAAAAAATACTCCTCCGTTTAGAAATTTGACACGACATATGAGAATCTATCAATATGTCTCCTCATCTGCACACTTTTGAACTAAAAGCCCTGAGGGATGTTGATTTGAGTCTTCGTGAGGAGAATAGAGGAGTTTTTTTATGAATGATCAGCTGAGGCTCATATTACAATCAAACAGTACCG
>NC_137100.1:2823447-3013447 GCF_949357685.1 Gobio gobio | reverse complement strand
TTTAATATGTTCCTTGATTTATGATGTTAATAAAGGTTTTTGCACAAAAAAAACAAATATACACTATATAGCCCAAACTGTTGTGACGCCTGCCATTACATGCACATGAACTTTAACGCCATCATGGGACAGGAAGGGGCCGTCCCCAAACTGTTCCCGCAAATTTGGGAGCATGAAATTGTCCAAAATGTCTTGGTGAAGCATTAAGAGTTCCTTTCACTGGAACTAAGGGGCCCTGAAAAACATCCCCACCCCATAATCCCCCATCCACCAAACTTTACACTTGGCACAATGCAGTCAGGCAAGTCCCGTTCTCCTGGCAACCGCCAAACCCAGACTCGTCCATGGGATTGTCAGACAGAGAATTATACAATTATATACCTAAAAACAATAATTTATGTTTATAAGAAATTAGTGTAGATAGCATTTGTTCTTAAATGGACAAAACATGTCTGTTCATATTGTTAAAGCAAACATAGGGTAGGCTAATCCTTCACAAAATTGATCTCATTTTGTTGTTGTTGTTCTGTTTTGTCCTTTAAGTTGCTTTGTTACAAAATATCTAAATTCAACCAGTAACCATATCTGACAAAAATATGATGAACTAAAAATGCCTTCATCTCTAAATCTGCACTTCATTTCAACATTACTAGCAACTAAAGTGCTTTTACCTGCTGAACTGAGATAAATAATAACAAATCAATAAACGCAAACCCCCCCCCTGGATCAGAAAATCAGAAATCTCATAACACATTTTATGTTTATTCACATGTATAGTCTTAACTAAATGTATCTAATATTGAACACTGCTCTCTTCTGTGCTTCAAATTGCACTGGTAAAATATCATTAGTAATATCATTCAGAAACACAAACAAGCAAAAATAAAGTGCCACCAGTGTTGGAACAAATCAAAAGTGCAAGAGACATTTTATTTAATGTTTCCACTTTTGACAACCGCAACAGAATCGGAGCAAATGAGACACACAGGCCTCAGGATGCAGGAAGAATAAATGCCATTTTTTTTCCACCCATTCATCTCGGAAAACTCGGTTTTCAGCGTCAACTTTCCTAATTTTCGAAAACACCAGCGTTTACACCAGACGCGAATGAAGCGTTTCGCGCGAGTGATTTAAGTCAATGCCAAGACGCGAATAGACATTCTGCGGCGCGATTCGCGCGAATTAAAGGGTTAGTTCACCCAAAAATGAAAATTCTGTCATTAATTACTGACCCTCATGTGGTTGGACACCCGTCAGACCTCCGTTCATCTTCAGACACAAATGAAGATATTTTAGTGTAAATCTGATGCTCTGAAAGGCCTCCATTGGCACAATGGCACGGTTCACTCTCAAGACCATTAAAAGCTACTAAAGACGTCGTTACAAAGTCCATCTCACTACAGCGGCTCTACAATAACTTTATTAATCGGCGAGAATATTTTCTGTGCGCAAAAAAACCCTAAATAACGACTTATATAGTGATGACGATTTCAAAACACGGCCTCATGAAGCTTCGAAGCGTTATGAATCAGTAAGTCGATTCATGATTCGGATCGCATGTCAAACTGCTGAAATTTGGCGATTCAAACTGCTGAATCGACTCACTGATTCACAACGCTTCGAAGCTTCATGAGGCCGTGTTTTGAAATCGTCATCACTATATAAGTCGTTATTTAGGGTTTTTTTGCGCACAAAAACTATTCTCGCCGATTAATTAAGTTATTGTAGAGCCGTTGTAGTGAGATGGACTTTGTAACGACATCTTTAGTAGCTTTTAATGGTCTTGAGAGTGAACCGTGCCATTGTGCCAATGGAGGCCTTTCAGAGCCATCAGATTTACACTAAAATATCTTCATTTGTGATCCGAAGATGAACTGAGGTCTGACGGGTGTCGAACGACATGAGGGTAATGGTGCGATCACACCGGACGCGATTCGCGCGAGTGATTTACATGTTAAAGGTCCCATGGCATGGCATTTTTCTATTATTTTATAGTGTTTCCTGAGGTGTACTTATATTGTTAGTATGATTTTTACATCATAAAATGTCATAATTTAGAAATAAAAGGCATTTTGTCTATACTGATGTTTGCCCTGTGGCTGAATGCCCTGTTTCAAGAGGCGTGTCTGCTGTGAGACTTCAGTAAAAACGCCCACTGTTGTGATTGGCTGACATCTTTGCATTTGAAATGAGCGGAGGGGGCGTGGTTTAACGAGGTCTACGACGCACGAGCTGCTGCCAGAGAGACGGACGGACCTGAGTTCACTTCTCATCAGTTCTCTCAGCATGTCTCAGTTCAGGGTGAACTGTTGTAGTTACTAGAATATACTTCAGGTTATTAGTTTATTTCTAGTCGGAGGGACTGTCACTCATGTCAGAAAGTTAGTAACTTTAGTAAATTATGGATCAGCGCTGACTCGAGACGCGAACCGTTTAGAACGATTCAGTCCGATTTGGTGAACTGGTTCGGTTCACTAAAAAGAACGATTCAAAAGAATGATTCGTTCGCGAACCGGACATCACGGAGACGGAGCGATTGCTAAGTTATTTATAGTAACTACTGAGTTGTGAGAGCGCTGTCAGTCAGCGCGAGTTTATTGTGTTTGTATCTGAGAGTTCTGAATAAACACGAGTCCCAGTCACACCGAGTCCTCTTCATCATTATTACCAACTTTGTAACACATGCAATGTACCATTACAGCGAGATGAACGAGTTAGTAAGTTTGATTAAAGCATTATTTCTAGATATATTCCAATCATATGAAAAGCGTCAATGACGCGCATTGAGTAACTTACACAGCGCAAACAAAGACACAACAGCTGTAATCGAATGTAATCCAGTTTATTGTGGGGAAAGCTGGCTAGCCTAGCCGGATACCCTCACGCTTACCCCACTTCTGCTTAATCTCGCCCGCGTTTGGTGCCTCCGCTGTGGGCCAGATGCAGTACTGGGGGTCGGGGATGTTGAAGGCCGAGCTTCGGCGTGTGTGAGGTTTATCTCTAAAGATGTGGCTCTGCCGATGTTGAGCAGAAACGCCCGACTGTATGCACATTTAAGAACAGATAGACGCGACAAGGACGTACAAAAACACTGACTCACAAGATAGAAAACACGAAAACACTGTTCTGTCTGGAGAGAGAGAAGCCGCAGTGTGTGCACGAATAATAAATAATTAGCTACACATAAGAAATCACTGATCACAGATCAGAAGGAACTGAAGAAAGACTTCTGTTTTCATTTGTACATCCAAACACTGAGAAACTGCCAGCGTTCACTCGTTCACAAGCCACAAATATAGCGCTTGCATGGGCCAGATTCTCTGGGCGGAGGAAAGGGAGGAAACCGGTTCTGCTTGGACGTCAAACCAGGAGACTTCAGGATTGGCTCGTCTGGCCTGTCATTTTCTCAAAGGCAGAGAAAGACAGCCAGAACTCGGTTTTACACCGATCAACATTTCTATCCACTTGGGGACAATATTCAGGCTAGGGGAACTCATATTAATGTTGAAATATCTCATAAAATGAAAATTTCATGCCATGGGACCTTTAAGTCAATGCAGAGACGCGAAATGGCATTCTGCGGCGCGATTCGCGCGATTGAGGCGGCGCGAAGGACGCGAATTGAGCGTTTTGAACGAAATCTGAACTTTGGCAGATATTTCGCGCCGCGTTAACCAATCAGGAGCTTGCTCAAGTAGTGACAACAATGAGGAGAAAATCTGTATATTTATATCTGGTTCAGACAATATGATTATCACTGTGATAACATTAAATGACATGAAACACAACACAGTCTCTTTTTGTTAAATGCAAGTTTGTGTATGATCAATAATACAAAGGTATAAGTAAAAGGTATAATAAGCTATGCATGAAATAAAGCAAACAATTCAGTCAAACATTCAAAGTCAGTGCTAGTAGGCTAACGTTACAACTGCAACGTACAGTTATAGCCTAAAAATATAAAGTAATGAAACTTCACTTTGCCCTCAGCCTAAACGATTTGCCAGGGAACAAATTATAGATCCATGAGACCAAAGATCGGCCGTTACAAGACGAATTATAGCTGGAGACGCCACAGAGACATCAGAGCCAGCGGCAGAAGGACTGGCTGAGGAAAGGCTGATCTCGCTGGGGTTAATGATCTCTGAGCGCCGCTGATCCACTGGAGCTCACAACTCCGAAAACGCCAGATCAAATGTTCAAATAGGCACTCTTTATATAAATAAACCACATATTTGAGCTTTAAACAACTACATTATCGACTGAAAAAGTCTTAAAACTACGTTTTGTCACACATTAACAGTAGATTTTAACAAAAAAAAAGACATGTAAACACAGACAATGTCAGCCATTTCTCAACAAGACGAGCTGCTGGCGGAAGCCCCGCCCATGACGCGAATTCACGTCTGTTGTGCAGTGAATGTCACGCGCCATTCTGAGAAGCGCCATCCCTTTAAGCGGTGTGCATAACGCATCATTCGCGTCCGGTGTGAACGCATCAGTCTCTTCTTCACTGCATGCGTGACTGTGCGTCTGAACGTAACAACAGTGAGCATAGTAGCGTTAACTGTCATCGCAACCCGTGGCGACATAGGACCCAAACGCTTCTACTGAGCTGCCTGATATAAATGCGATTTTTTTTTTTAATGGCATGTGGCATATTTATTTCATTACGTCAAAAGGCTTCGCGGTCTGGATTCGGACCGGAGTTCGCTAGCTGGCGACCCCTCCTCTACACACTGTTCTTGAGCTCATCTGAAGGCCACAGAAGTTTGTAGCTCTTGACTCTGCAGAAAGATGGCGACTTCTGTGACCCTCAGCATGCGCTGACCCCGCTCTTTGTGGCTGAGTTGCTGTTGTTCCCAATCGCTTCCACTTTATTATAACACCACTAACAGTTGAGCGTGGAATATTTAGTAGTGAGTAAATGTCCCTGTGGGATTACAAATGTATACATTGTTATATCTAGGTTCCAATGTAATAGAATATAACTGAAAACATTATCTATATTTGTGTTTTACATTTTGAAGTGACCTTGAGGAAATTCTAAGGAGATCACGTCAGGCTGTGTAAGTGTTTGAGACATTACGTTTTTTGTCTTTATGCACTTCCTGACTATTTACCATGACAAGTTTAGAGCAATACTGCCTGAGTGATTGGATTAGCATCTATGCATTTGAATGACACTGTTATGCTGATTGAATTAGGACGAGAGACACAGTTATGTCTAAGGTGTGTCCTTTACCTACACAACATTTGCATTGTATTGTTCAGAGTGTCTCCTCCCCTGCTGTATAATCCCTCCCCCTGAAATGTAGATAAACTGCATTATTTTGTACTGTTAAATCCGACTGTTTTCGGACGACCTGCAGCACAGAGAGTTCTCATTAAAAGAATAACTTCTGTTTGATCCCGACGTCTCCTGGTCTCTACTTCAAGAAACAACAGAAGTTCACAACATCCCGAATGGTACACACACACACACACACACACGCTCCTGAGAGCGGCCCATTCTCTCACTAATGTGTGTAGAAGCGAACACACACACACACACACACACACACGCTCCTGAGAGCGGCCCATTCTCTCACTAATGTGTGTAGAAGCGAACACACACACACACACACACACACACACACGCTCCTGAGAGCGGCCCATTCTCTCACTAATGTGTGTAGAAGCGAACACACACACACACACACACACACACGCTCCTGAGAGCGGCCCATTCTCTCACTAATGTGTGTAGAAGCGAACACACACACACACACACACACACACGCTCCTGAGAGCGGCCCATTCTCTCACTAATGTGTGTAGAAGCGAACACACACACACACACACACACACGCTCCTGAGAACGGCCCATTCTCTCACTAATGTGTGTAGAAGCGAACACACACACACACACACACACACACACACACACACACACACGCTCCTGAGAACGGCCCATTCTCTCACTAATGTGTGTAGAAGCGAACACACACACACACACACGCTCCTGAGAGCGGCCCATTCTCTCACTAATGTGTGTAGAAGCGAACACACACACACACACACACACACGCTCCTGAGAGCGGCCCATTCTCTCACTAATGTGTGTAGAAGCGAACACACACACACACACACACACACGCTCCTGAGAGCGGCCCATTCTCTCACTAATGTGTGTAGAAGCGAACACACACACACACACACACACACACGCTCCTGAGAGCGGCCCATTCTCTCACTAATGTGTGTAGAAGCGAACACACACACACACACACACACACACGCTCCTGAGAGCGGCCCATTCTCTCACTAATGTGTGTAGAAGCGAACACACACACACACACACACACACACACACGCTCCTGAGAGCGGCCCATTCTCTCACTAATGTGTGTAGAAGCGAACACACACACACACACACACACACACACACACACACGCTCCTGAGAGCGGCCCATTCTCTCACTAATGTGTGTAGAAGCGAACACACACACACACACACACACACACACACACACACACACTCCTGAGAGCGGCCCATTCTCTCACTAATGTGTGTAGAAGCGAACACACACACACACACACACACACACACACACGCTCCTGAGAGCGGCCCATTCTCTCACTAATGTGTGTAGAAGCGAACACACACACACACACACACACACACACACACACACACACACGCTCCTGAGAGCGGCCCATTCTCTCACTAATGTGTGTAGAAGCGAACACACACACACACACACACACACACACACTCCTGAGAGCGGCCCATTCTCTCACTAATGTGTGTAGAAGCGAACACACACACACACACACACACACACACACACACACACGCTCCTGAGAGCGGCCCATTCTCTCACTAATGTGTGTAGAAGCGAACACACACACACACACACACACACACACACACACACGCTCCTGAGAGCGGCCCATTCTCTCACTAATGTGTGTAGAAGCGAACACACACACACACACACACACACACACACGCTCCTGAGAGCGGCCCATTCTCTCACTAATGTGTGTAGAAGCGAACACACACACACACACACACACACACACACACACACACACACTCCTGAGAGCGGCCCATTCTCTCACTAATGTGTGTAGAAGCGAACACACACACACACACACACACACACACACACACACACACACACACACACACACACGCTCCTGAGAGCGGCCCATTCTCTCACTAATGTGTGTAGAAGCGAACACACACACACACACACACACACACACACACACACACGCTCCTGAGAGCGGCCCATTCTCTCACTAATGTGTGTAGAAGCGAACACACACACACACACACACACACACACACACACACACACACTCCTGAGAGCGGCCCATTCTCTCACTAATGTGTGTAGAAGCGAACACACACACACACACACACACACACACACACACACGCTCCTGAGAGCGGCCCATTCTCTCACTAATGTGTGTAGAAGCGTCTGCTAGAGCTTGATTTATACACCTGTGGCCATGAAGGGATTGAACACCTGAACTCAGGGATTTGGAGGAGCGTCCCAATACTTTTGGCAATATTGTGTATAGTGTATAGTGTATAGTGTATAGTGTATAGTGTATAGTGTATAGTGTATAGTGTATAGTGTATAGTGTATAGTGTATTGTGTATAGTGTATAGTGTATAGTGTATAGTGTATAGTGTATAGTCTATGGAGGCGGGCATATGCAAATGTGTTTGCCAGTGTGATGTCACATATCCCGCAGTATCCAAACGAGACGTTTTTGGAGCTTGACTAAACAAATGCTTTGTTTATAATGAGGACATTCAAAGCTCTGAAACTTACAGGAGGATTTAAAGGTACAAAGACCTCTTATATGTCAAAAACTCAAAGCAATTTTTATTTCTAATGTCATGACCCCTTTAAAAATATAACAAGAATATGCTTCATTTTGGTTAAACCCTCCAAAACGGTCATAATAATACAGGATTCCGGTCCATTTTTTCACTTCATGTTTAAGGGTCACTCACACATCCTTACAAATGATAACTGGATAAGAATGATTTTCTAGAGATTTGTGGTACAGTATTTCGAGTGATTACATTTATTAGTGAACAAATGTCTCTAATAATATCCCATGCTTACTCTACCTGGATAATTAACATTTTCATCAAAAGTTCACTAGTATAGAAACTTCCATGACTTCGAATAAGAAATCATAGTGCTAAAATTCCCTCATATTTCCAGGTTTTCCATGACCACGCGAAACCGGTTTATTATATTTAAACACCATTTGGTACTTAGTTTAATCCCAAAAATGAAAATCTTGTGACATTTGCACGACTAGTTGACACCAAACACAACTACAAGTTCCTCTGTGATCTTACCTTCTGTAGCATGGACAGCAGATCTTTGTTCTTCTGGAGCTATAAAATAAAATAAAATATATCAGAAATAGCAGATGGGTCAAAACCTGAGCATTTTTAGGGTGACTGGGATCAAAGATTTGAATGGCCCTTCCTGTGAATATTGAACTTTGGGTTCTTGACTCAAAGTTGCTCCTAGAGTTTTGCAACAGAATGGGAAAAATGTAGTTATATTACTAGCTCTAGTCACAATCACATTGCATATTTTGTATTAAAAGCTCATTTCAGGGGTGCATTTCAGAAATCTCTTAAAGGAACATGCCACTATTTTTGAAAATAGGCTCATTTTCCGTCTCCACTAGAGTTAAACGGTTGAGTTTTACCATTTTTTAATCCATTCAGCCGATCTCCGGGTCTGGCGGTAGCACTTTTAGCATAGCTTAGCATAGATAATTGAATCTGATTAGACCGTTAGCATCATGACATTTTTCCTATTTAACTCTTAATTTTTCGTTGGTCTTAGCACACGATGTAACTACAGAAAAGTCAAGTTTTAAATAGGAAAAATTACGAAACTCTTTAGTCATTTTTGAGCGAGATGCTAACGGTCTAATCAGATTCAATGATCTATGCTAAGCTATGCTAAAAGTGCTACCGCCAGACCCGGAGATCGGCTGAATGGATTCAAAAACGGTAAAACTCAACTGTTTAATTCTAAGGGAGACGGAAAATTTGCCTGTTTTAAAAAAAAGTGGCGTGTTTGTGAAGATATCTTTAATCGTTATGGTGGGATTATTGGAGTGATAAATCGATACAACATCCAGAACGAAAAATCAAACCATATTTGTACCAAAAATGGGTTTTCTGTTGTCAAATACTTGTGTACAAAATGACTATTTATTTAATTTTATATCCATCTCACGTGCTGTATTATATATTTTGGCATTATACTGGTCATTTTTTTCCTTTTCCTTTACCGTCCAGCACTATATCATACACAACTGACCCATTATATCTGGTCAGCTACTCACTCTTTTCTTATAGTAAATCCTCCATTTGTGATATTCTTTTATCACCACCTCTATCCGTCTCTTCCAGTAGCTTCCCTCCAGAACAATCGCCTGTAAACGGCATAAATAAACAAACTATGACATGTGCCAACATTAAAATGCATGTATGGATTCAGGTCCGTCCTTGAGATCGGACTCACCTCAGGTTTTCCATGGGCATCCGCCTCCGAGCCCTCCAGCGGCGTGACAAACCCACACACAGGGTTCTTCCTTTTCTCCACATCTAAAGCAATTTAACGCCATATTTCAATTTTTTAGTTCATAATGCACTTTTATAGCTATTGGTCCAGTGGTACCAACACATTACTTTGTAAGGGTAGGGACAAACGCAGACCAAGTCCTTCAAAACACTGAAAAAATAAAGCCTTGATGGTTCCATAGTTGCATTTAGCCCTCGACTAGTCGACTAGTAGTCGTTCATTTAAGCGATTAGCCGACTAATCGCACGTTTATATTAATAACCCATAAATCATAAGAATGAGCCTTTAATATATAACACATCACCTAATCAGCACTTAAACACACTCATAAAGCTCGCCACAGCGCCGGCAAACGTAATGATTTATGTGTCGTGAAAAAAATTGTTTAAACATTTTAAAGTGTGTGAGAAGTTTTAGCGCAAAATAACCCACAGATCTTTTTTATTGCACGTTAAAATTGTCACTTTTTGAGGGTGAGCAAAAACATGCCATTTTGTGTGTGTCCCTTTAAATGCAAATGAGCTGCTGCTCACAGGGCGCTGGGGGCGGAGCTTCAAGAGCTCATGTTAGCAGCTCTGATGACCTCATGCAGACACGCAATGAAACGGTTCAGCCTTTTATGATCAAACCGGAGTCGGACAATGATGGAGAGACTCAAGAAGAGGAGACAACATGTAGAATGAGACTTTTTTCTGAATGGTTAGATGATGAATTCATGACATTAACGCTTGTCCGGGACAAGTGGATTTTTTGAAGGGGCAAGTGAAAGAGAATTTGACTTGCCCGATGGACAAGTATCCTGATTAAAACGTCATTAACAAAAATAACTAGGGAATCACCAAAATGCAAGAATGATTCTGCATTCATTACTGTAAGTGGCGATTGACAGTGAATGATGATAATGTATAATGAACTGACGGTAACTAACGCACTGTTGACGCTCGCTCAGCCTCTCGAGGAGAAATCGAGACAAATGTGCGCCGCTCACACACAGAAACTCAGTTAACACACTGCCGTAAACATGTAGAAATGTGGAGTTTATTTATATTTATAACACGATACAGTTGCAACGTCACATTCCCAAGAGTGCTGTTTTCCTGAATAACATCACGACTGAAAATGACACTGATTTCATAATGACAGCTCCATAAACAATTATTAACATTACGTCACTTACATTTTAGATGCAATATTGAGTGTTTTTGTTCTATTTCAGCAGCGAAAATAGTTTCAAAAGATCACAGCAGAACGAGTGTCACAGAATCAGTGTGTGTTAGTGAATGATTCAGCGTTTGAATGAATCGATAGAATCAAGGATTCAATGAACTATGCGTAAACGACCGCCTCATTCTTGAATGAATCAGCGTTTGAACGAATCGACTCAATGACTCGCTCATTCAGACGGTCACAGCGCCACCTACTGGTGCTTTAGTTTCATCTTTCCAACATTTCTTATTTGTTTATTCAAAATATTTAAAACAATCTCATGACATTATTTAATGCAGTTGTAATTTTTCAGTGTAAATGATTTAATTTGACTTGTAACAGTCAGTGTTGTCCTCTAATTGAATTGATTGATCCAATTTAAGAATATAAAAGGAAAGCTGAAGCATAGCCTATATTTAATAAGATTAGGGGAAAATGCCCTTTATAAAAGGTAAAAAGGACAAGCATGTGAACAAGCTTAATGTCGAGCCCTGTATGAGTTAACGATCTTCAAGTCATTGATTCGCATATTCTGTCATGATAATGTTCACGAGGGCGGGTCTTATGTAAATTTCAGGGTTAGTGATGTCACTGACTCGTTGTAGTCCCTACCAGCCGTTTGTTGTAGTCCTTAAAAGCGATTTCTGTAAAAGGAAATATCTCCCTTTGCTTTGAGCTTTGAGCGCCGTAACTTTGCAGGTGTTGTTAATGCTCAAACAGCGACACTACACACTCACTAAAGTTAAACAAGTCAAATCAGAATCAACCACCCCTTTAATAATTTATTGATAATGTGTTTTGGGCTGCAGAGATGAAGTCGACGATGCTGACCCGTCATCTCCGCAGTGGACACGCTTATGCACGTTTCATACGGATTACATAATCTGAGAATATGTGTTGTCTGCTTTTAATTGAACCAATTCAAATGGACATTTCAAGCTTTCTATAGAAATATTTCTCATGTCTGTGAGGCAAGTATACGCTTCGGTTCATTCCTGTGACGCTCACATTCACTGCACATCTTGATTGTGTTCATTATTTTACAAAAGCACAATGTTTTGTAGTTATTCTGAGTTTACAGAAATGAAAGCAGAACTTTTACAGTTTTTGCATTGGTCCTGTATGCCCAAAAATGCCGGATTATTTGAAGTTAAATGTGAGTGATCGCGCCGGCGCATCTATGACAGTGAGCGCTCTCCTCACAAACACAGATATGCTCCTAATACTAGCACACATTTATCTAGGCTAACATTAGTATTGCTACTACTTGCAAGTGATAAGCCATATTTGAGGTTGATGAATGATGGGCGAATGTTTGGATTTCCTGCTGTTAACGTTCTGTCCATCACGTGATTTCGTCACTTCCTGTGGAGTTTTTTTCCTGTGACTAAACGACGAATACAATTCTGGTCGTCCAAGCCTCTTCTGGTCAACTAACGGCTGGTCGACTATTAAGGGGCAGCCCTAGCGATAATATAGTTTACATTTTCAGAAGATGCAAGCAATCAAGCTGTTGAGATTTGCTATATAGAGGAGTTTTGGCTGCGTCAACCTCTGGAGCTCTATAGTATATATCGGCCAACACGAGAATACTGTATATATTAGGGATGCACGATATATCGGTCACCATATCGGTATCGGCAGATATATGTTCATTTATGTTAACCCAATAAAAGTTGTCTGATATATTAAAGCTGATAAATAATGTGTTATTTCCTTCAGCTGAGACACTTCAGATGTGCTCTGTTCATCATGATGGGTTTGAATTGCTTGAAATATGATTGAAATCACTTCAGAAAGGAAAATACAGTTCAAGTCTGTCATATCGGCTGCATAAAATCATAATGAGAACATCATAATTGTGTGTTTGGGACATTGATTACAAAAACAAAAGTCTCACCATTAAATCCCTCTCAAAAATTACATAAAATTTTGGATTTAGATTTATCGGCCAGTATATCGGTTATCGACTATCAAATATAAAGAATTATCGGTTATCGGTATCGGCCAAAATGTTTATATCGGTGCATCCCAAACACAAAGACAAGAAAATTATCATATATAAAGTTGGATTTAACATATATATGCTTACACACAGTTAGGGATGCACGATATATCGGCCACCATATCGCTATCGACCGATATATGTTCGTTTTTAATGTTATCGTTTTCGGCCCGATAAGAAAATTTGTCCGATATATTAAAGCCTTTAAATAATGTGTTATTTCCTTCAGCTGAGACACTTCAGATGTGCTCTGTTCATCATAATGGGTTTGATTTACTTGAAATATGATTGAAATCACTTCAAAAAAGGAAAATACAGTTCAAGTTTGTCATAACGGCTACATAAAATCATAATTAGAACATCATAATTGTGTGTTTGGGACCTGGATTTTAATGGTGAGACTTTTGTTTTTGTAATCAGGCTCTCAAAAATTACATAACATTTTGGATTTAGATTTATCAGCCAATATATCGGCTATCGGCCATCAAATATAAAGAATTATCGGTTATCAGTATCGCCCAAAATGTTTATATCGGTGCATCCCAAACAAAAAAGACAAGAAAATGATCATATATAAAGTTGGATTTAATGTATATCTGCTTACACACAGTTAGGGATGCACGATATATCGGTCACCATATCGGTATCGCCCGATATATGTTTGTTTTTAATGTTATCGTTTTCGGCCCGATAAGAAAAATTGTCCGATATATTAAAGCCGATAAATAACGTGTTATTTCCTTCTGCTGAGACGCTTCAGATGTGCTCTGTTCATCATGATGGGTTTGAATTGCTTGAAATATGATTGAAATCACTTCAGAAAGGAAAATACAGTTCAAGTCTGTCATAACGGCTGCATAAAATTATAATGAGAACATCATAATTGTGTGTTTGGGACATGGATTTAATGGTGAGACTTTTGTTTTTGTAATCAGGATCTCAAAAATTACATACAATTTTGGATTTAGATTTATCGGCCAATATATCGGTTATCGACTATCAAATATAAAGAATTATCGGTTATCGGTATCAGCCAAAATGTTTATATCGGTGCATCCCAAACACAAAGACAAGAAAATGATCATATATAAAGTTGGATTTAACATATATCCACATACACACAGTTAGGGATGCATGATATATCGGCCACCATATCGCTATCGGCCCATATATGTTCGTTTTTAATGTTATCGTTTTCGGCCTGATAAGAAAAATTGTCCGATATATTAAAGCCGATAAATAATGTGTTATTTCCTTCTGCTGAGACACTTCAGATGTGCTCTGTTCATCATGATGGGTTTGAATTGCTTGAAATATGATTGAAATCACTTCAGAAAGGAAAATACAGTTCAAGTCTGTCATAACGGCTGCATAAAATTATAATGAGAACATCATAATTGTGTGTTTGGGACATGGATTTAATGGTGAGACTTTTGTTTTTGTAATCAGGATCTCAAAAATTACATACAATTTTGGATTTAGATTTATCGGCCAATATATCGGTTATCGACTATCAAATACAAAGAATTATCGGTTATCGGTATCGGCCAAAATGTTTATATCGGTGCATCCCAAACACAAAGACAAGAAAATTATCATATATAAAGTTGGATTTAACATATATATGCTTACACACAGTTAGGGATGCACAATATATCGGCCACCATATCGCTATCGGCCCATATATGTTCGTTTTTAATGTTATCGTTTTCGGCCCGATAAGAAAATTTGTCCGATATATTAAAGCCGATAAATAATGTATTATTTCCTTCAGATGTGCACTGTTCATCATGATGGGTTTGAATTGTTTGAAATATGAAATCCTTCAAAAAAGGAAAATACAGTTCAAGTCTGTCATATAGGCTACATAAAATCATAATGAGAACATCATAATTGTGTGTTTGGGACCTGGATTTTAATGGTGAGACTTTTGTTTTTGTAATCAGGATCTCAAAAATGATATAAACATTTTGATTTAGATTTATCGGCCAATATATCGGTTATCAGCTTTCAAATATGAAGAATTATCGGTTTTGGCCAAAATTTTCAAAATTATTCCTAGTATACATGCGATAAAGCTGGACATATAAGCTACTTATTTATCCCAATTTTTATAAAGAGCATGACGAAAAATCAGGCAGTTGAGACACTTTAAGTGTAAGTAATGTGCAGATATAAAGCTAGATATAATATATATAGAGAGAGCAATAATACAGTTTACATTTTGCGACGATATAAAACAATCACCCAGCCGAGATTTGCTACATAGCGAACAAATACTAAAGGATGTTTTCCCAAATCAACAGTTGTTGCACAATGTTGTGAAATGATGTAAACTGTGAGTAACTAAGTAAATAAGATTAACAGACTCACATTGAATGAACCAAGCCCTCCAAATGCCATTATTCAGCCGGATTTTATCCCTCCACAACAACCTCAGACCTTTGAAAGACTTCCACTTTGGAGACACAATCTTCCCACTGAGAAGAAACACAAACATCAATGCAATCAATCAACACATTCAATGCAGTTTATATTCTAGTAATGAACTGAAATGTGCACTAAAAAGACATTTGATTGTGCAGAACAATGGCGAAATCTTCCCTTTTCACCCGGCTGGCTCTGTATAAACATGCTTTTTCCATCAACATCGTTTGCAGTCGGAATCATTTCATCAGTCTAATGCGGCCATTATCTGACAGCACTTTACACTGTTTAGTGCACTTAATCTCTAAAAACAAGAGGCAAGTGAACTAAGAGTGTTGTGTTCGCTCTGTTGCCAAGAGTCCAGTGAGAATGATGGCTAAAATGCTGGATATGGCTTGAAGCTTGCCAGATAAACAACACTGATAGGACGTCATTGAGCTGAAAGGAGTCAAATAAAATATATGCCCTTTCTAGGAAACTCCTAAGTGCAGTCGTGCAGTAAAACAACAAGTGCAAAATATTTACTTGCACAACTTTATTGTCAGCCGAAACACCTTTGACCGAAAATATTTATATGTTGATTTTTAAACAACACATTGTTTAATATACACCGATCAGGCATAACATTATGACCTAATATTCATAATGGACTCCTGAAGGTGTGCTGTGGTATCTGGCACCAAGATGTTAGCAGCAGATCCTTTAAGTCCTGTAAGTTGCGAGGTGAGGTCGCTTGTTTGTTCAGCACATCCCACAGATGCTCGATTGGATTGAGATCCAGGGAATTTGGAGGCCAAGTCAACTCCTGAAACTCGTCCCATAATGCACCTGGTGCCATGTGTTCCCCAGGTAAACCCCCCACAAGAGCTGCAGTTTTGGAGATGCTCTTTGGCCCTTGTCAAACTCGCTCAAATCCTTACGCTTGCCCATTTCTCCTCTAACACATCAACTCTGAGGACAAAATGTTCACTTGCTGCCTAATATATCCCACCCACTAACAGGAGATGAAGAGATAATCACTTCACCGGTCATAATGTTATGCCTGACTGGTGTATAGTTAACTGTAATTTATCCCTGTGAGCAAAGCTGAATTTATCATCATCATTACTCCAGTCTTCAGTGTCACATGACCCTTCAGAAAACATTCTAATATGATGCAACGTTTATGATTATTATCATAATATTTGTGTGGAAACCTTGACATGTCGTCTTTTCAGAATTATTTGATGAATAGAAAAATATTTTTTTGTAACAATTTAATGCATTAGTAGCGGTTTCCATCCTCATATTTTATGCACATTTTGGGATATTGCATAAAAAACACTGGATCGAAACATAAACAATGCGATCAATTGAGGCGGATACAATTGTTTCCGATAAGAAGACTAAGTTAGAAACACAATTACTGAATAAATCCCTCGATCCACAACCAGAAACTCAAGTGCGTCAACAGAGGATGTGATTGGATAACTGGACTAATCAGCGGACCAATCACATCGCAGCATCTCAAATGTGTGGTTCTGAAAGGCCCGAGTGATAAACCAATGATTTGGTTTAACTCCTCCAGAAGCGTCTCAACGATTGCATTCCCGTGACTCTTACGAAAATAAACCATGGTTTTACTACAAATAAAACAGTAAAACCATGGTAACCGCAAATTAACCATGGTTTTGCTTCTCTAACCACAGTTTAACCATGCTATTTGGGGTAAAACTGTTGTTATATAAATGGTATTCAATTAGCCAAAAAAACATGGTTACTAAATTTTTACTACAATAAAAGCAATTTTCGTAAGGGCAGTCGTCTAGCCTTGTCAAACTCGCTCAAATCCTTACACTTACCCATTTCTGCTTCTAATGGTGCGTTCACACCGGACACGATTCGCGCGAGTGATTTACATGTTAAGTCAATGCAGAGACGCGAAATGGCATTCTGCGGCGCGATTCGCGCGTTTGAGGCGGCGCGAAGGACGCGAATTGTGCGTTTTGAACGCGCGATTCGCGCAAATCGCGGGAATCGCTCACGTTGAAAAATCTGAACTTTGGCGGATATTTCGCGCCGCGTTAACCAATCAGGAGCTTGCTCTAGTAGTGACAACAATGAGGAGAAAATCTGTATATTAATATCTGGTTCAGACAATATGATTATCACTGTGATAACATTAAATGACACGAAACACAACACAGTCTCTTTTTGTTAAATGCTAGTTTATGTATGATCAATAATACAAAAGTATACGTAATGTATAACAAGCTATACATGAAATAAAGCAAACAATTCAGTCAAACATTCAAAGTCAGTGCTAGTAGGCTAACGTTACAACTGCAACGAACAGTTATAGCCTAAAAATATAAAGTAATGAAACTTCTCTTTGCCCTATAGGCACTCTTTATATAAATAAACCACATATTTGAGCTTTAAACAACTACATTATCGACTGAAAAAGTCTTAAAACTACGTTTTGTCACACATTAACAGTAGATTTTAACAAAAAAAAGACGTGTAAACACAGCCCATGTCAGCCATTTCTCAACGAGACGAGCCGCTGGTGGAAGCCCCGCCTATGACGCGAATTCGCGTCTGTTGTTCAGTGAATGTCACGCGCGATTCGCGCAAATTTCACGCGCGATTCGCGCGAGTAAACTCAAAATGTACACGCGTCCACCTTTGCGCGATTAGCGCAAATTATTCGCGCGAATCGCGTCCGGTGTGAACGCCACATAACACTTCAACTCTAAGGACTAAATGTTCACTTGCTGCCTAATATATCCCACCCACTAACAGGAGATGAAGAGATAATCAGCGTTATTCACTTTTTAATGTTATCGGCCCTGTAAAAAAATGTTGCCGATATATTAAAGCCGATAAATAATGAATTATTTCCCTAGTTAGAGGCTTGAGCAAAACCTTAACCCTAGATGTGATCAATACAGTGACGCTTGACTTATCAATTACTATAGCACAAATTATACCAGACTGTTTTTATGGCACAATATCTGTATCTCACTGTCCAATAACAACAGTGATAATGCTATTGTCATATGTCCTGATATGAGCAGATGTTTTTGATAGCCCTCCTAAGCTGGCATGATTTCTCGTTTCATTTGACGTCAGGTCATAAATTGCTATTGCTGACTCACGGCCAAAAGTCATATTGACGTTGCATCACAATATATTTCCACCAGCTAGTGTGTAGAAGTTTCTCCAGGCCTTTTGACAAAGAATAATTCATATTTTGAGTAACTGCAAAGTCGCAAAACCTTCAAGAGAAGTCTTTAAATGTGAGGAAATGCTTTATTTGGGCCTGATATAGTACATGCAAACCTTAAAAAGCTTTAAAGCAGGATTGCCTAAATAAATGTCTCAATATACTGAAGTAAATAAGACATTCAATATTCTGGTCAGAGGTGAGACAGCTAAAAAAACACAACTCTGTCTGTGTGTTGCGTCAAGAAAATCTGCGTATGCTTCGGTTTCTCTACCCTTGTTATTCTGTAACTCTCACCTCGTTTGTCTTCCAACTCCTATCAAAGTCCAGATGAGGTTTTTTTAACTCAGTTAAGGATTTCACAGCTGTTTCGAAAGCAAGACTGAATTTAGGAGAATCTCTCAGTTTCTCACTGTGGTGAGATTGCACTAAAAATGTAATAATATATATTCACTTACTTTCACATTAGCATTACATAATTCTCAACTTTCAGTGATATTTATAGCAAACCTGCACTTTAATAACTTTAATTGTCATGATTATTATTATTATGTCATGAATAATCATGACAATTAAAGTTATTATAGAGCAGGCTTGCAATAAATATCATTGAACGTGGATTATCTAAACCATGTCAAATTTCGGAAACTTCCCCAGTGCAGATTTTTGATTTTTAAAATATATTTTTCTGAAGAAAGACAAACATAAATAGTGATGAAAGCCAAAATATTAAATGTCATGGATGTATATTAACTGAGTTTTGTACAGGAGATTTGCTGCAAAAAATGCTTTTCTTACTTAGTATTTTGTCTTGTTTTCAGTCCAAATATCTAAAAAAATCTTACATTAAGAAGCATTTACTAGACAAGCAAAAGTTTTTGTGTTGTTTTGGGGGAAAATAACTCAAAATGAAGGGAGTTTTTGCTTAAAATAAGTAAAATAATCTGCCAATGGGGTAAACAAAATAATCTTAATTCAAACAGAAAACAAGATAATTGTACTTATTTTAAGCAAAAACTCCCTTAATTTTGAGTTATTTTCCCCCAAAACAAGACAAAAACTTTTGCTTGTCTAGTAAATGCTTCTTAATGTAAGATTTTTTAGATATTTGGACTGAAAACAAAGTAAGAAAAGCATTTTTTGCAGTTTTTGAAGCCAAATTAAAGGAGTTAAAAATGACGGCATCCCAAGATGAAAAAGTGACCCAGATTTGGTTTTTGACCACTGAAAATGTGTACAATTTACTCATGGAGCCGCATTAAGAGCTCCATATCTCTGGGATTGAACCATATAGGGCCTTTAAAATGAAGATACCAAAAGAAAAGTATAATATAAAAGGATATAAAGAGATATTTTAATACTTCTTGAGTTACAGGCTTGCAAACTTGAGGCAAAAAAAACTCAAAAAGTGCTTTTCCCCATTTTTAAACGATCATCGTTGGCTTATAGTCTAACACACATTGCTAAAGTCAACAGATTTCACTAATAGAGCTACCAATCTCTGTGTAAAAATAAAATAATAATGCTGCCATCTTTCTAAAGTCATTTTTATACCCCTCTAATTTGGCTCCAAATCACCGGTGAAAACCTACCTGTACAAAAAAGTGGATTACTCGATAAATATACATCTGTGATATTTAATATTTTGGCTCTCTTCTTCATTTATGTATTTCCTTCACCAGAATTTTTTTTAAATCAAAAACAAAGTGAGTTGACACGGAATGACCCCATTATGAACCCAAGGTAAATGGTAATTTAACTGCAGTTTAGATGTTTTGTAACAACTTAAACACATCAATCATGTGAATTTCTCTTAAAATATCAGTTATATGTGCTGTTTAACACTTATGTAAACATTGCCGTGAGATATAACTTCAACTGTAGTAATTTATGTTAATGGTAGTATTTTAGTGAGGTAAAATTTAAAGTACATGGAAATTTAACTGCAGTTTAGATGTTTTGTAACAATATAAACACTGACATCAGGTGAATTTCACTTAAAATATCAGTTATATGTGCTGTTTTACACTTATGTAAACATTGCAGTGAGATATAAGTTCAACTAATTTAACTGTAACAGTTTTATAGTAATATATCTATTGCAGTTTAGATGTTTTGTAACCATATAAACACTCCAATCAGCAGAATTTCTCTTAAAATATCAGTTATGTGCAGTTTTACACTAATGTAAACATTACAGTGACTTATAAGTTCAACTAATTTAACTCTAACGGTTTTATAGTAATATATGTATTGCAGTTTAGATGTTTTGTAACCATATAAACACAGATATCTGGTGAATTTCACTTAAAATATCAGTTATATGTGCAGTTTAACACTTATGTAAACATTGCAGTGAGATATAAGTTCAACTGTAGTAATTTATGTTAATGGTAGTATTTTAGTGAGGTAAAATTTAAAGTAAATGGTAATTTAACTGCAGTTTAGATGTTTTATAACAATATAAACACTGCCATCAGGTGAATTTCACTTAAAATATCAGTTATATGTGCAGTTTTACACTAATGTAAACATTACAGTGAGATATAAGTTCAACTAATTTAACTCTAACGGTCTTAAAGTAACGGTTTTATAGTAATATATCTATTGCAGTTCCGATGTTTTGTAACCATATAAACACTCCAATCAGCAGAATTTCTCTTAAAATATCAGTTATGTAAACATTGGAGTGACTTATAAGTTAAACTAATTTAACTCTAACAGTTTTATAGTAATATATGTATTGCAGTTTAGATGTTTTATAACCATATAAACACTGCTATCAGGTGAATTTCACTTAAAATATCAGTTATATTTGCAATTTTACACTTATGTAAACATTGCAGTGAAGTATAACTTCAACTAATTTAACTGTAACAGTTTTATAGTAATATATCTATTGCAGTTTAGA
Source organism: Gobio gobio (assembly GCF_949357685.1). Taxonomy (NCBI): domain Eukaryota; kingdom Metazoa; phylum Chordata; class Actinopteri; order Cypriniformes; family Gobionidae; genus Gobio; species Gobio gobio. The sequence continues at coordinate 2,992,064 of NC_137100.1, read as the reverse complement.
TGTTTTGTAACAACATAAACACTCCAATCAGCAGAATTTCTCTTAAAATATCAGTTGTTTGCGCTGTTTAACACTTATGTAAACATTACAGTGACTTATAAGTTAAACTAATTTAACTCTAACAGTTTTATAGTAATATATGTATTGCAGTTTAGATGTTTTGTAACCATATAAACACTGCTATCAGGTGAATTTCACTTAAAATATCAGTTATATGTGCTGTTTAACACTTATGTAAACATTGCAGTGAGATATAAGTTCAACTGTAGTAATTTATGTTAATGGTAGTATTTTAGTGAGGTAAAATTTAAAGTAATGGTAATTTAACTGCAGTTTAGATGTTTTATAACAATATAAACACTGCCATCAGGTGAATTTCACTTAAAATATCAGTTATATGTGCAGTTTTACACTCATGTAAACATTACAGTGACTTATAAGTTCAACTAATTTAACTCTAACGTTTTTATAGTAATATATGTATTGTAGTGAGGTAAAATATAAGTTAAAATTAAATTTAACTGCAGTTTAGATGTTTTGTAACTATATAAACACTGACATCAGCTGAATTTTACTTAAAATATCAGTTGTTTACGCAGTTTTACACTTATGTAAACATTGGAGTGACTTAAAAGTTCAACTGTAGTAATTTATGTTAATGGTAGTATTTTAGTGAGGTAAAATTTTAAGTAAATGGTAATTTAACTGCAGTTTAGATGTTTTATAACAATATAAACACTGCCATCAGGTGAATTTCACTTAAAATATCAGTTATATGTGCAGTTTTACACTCATGTAAACATTACAGTGAAGTATAACTTCAACTAATTTAACTCTAACGGTTTTATAGTAATATATCTATTGCAGTTTCGATGTTTTGTAACCATATAAACACTCCAATCAGCTGAATTTTACTTAAAATATCAGTTGTTTACGCAGTTTAACGCTTATGTAAACATTGGAGTGACTTAAAAGTTCAACTGTAGTAATTTATGTTAATGGTAGTATTTTAGTGAGGTAAAATTTTAAGTAAATGGTAATTTAACTGCAGTTAAGATGTTTTGTAACCATATAAACACTGCCATCAGGTGAATTTCACTTAAAATATCAGTTATATGTGCAGTTTTACACTAATGTAAACATTACAGTGACTTATAAGTTCAACTAATTTAACTCTAACGGTTTTATAGTAACGGTTTTATAGTAATATGCAGTTTCGATGTTTTGTAACCATATAAACACTCCAATCAGCAGAATTTCTCTTAAAATATCAGTTATGTAAACATTGCGGTGAGATATAAGTTCACCTGTAGTGTAAACATTAGCATGAGGTGGATTTGTAAGGTATTTGGGCTAGTTTTACCTGTACGCGAGCGTCATGCACTCAAACAGGCGCGTGAGCGTGGGGTCGATGCTCAACCGGCGGGACCGGAACGGCCCGAAGCTGTAGGTCTGGCAGCCCGGTTTAGTGACAGTGTCGTGATTATCGTAATTATAAAGAGCTGCGCTTCTCCTGCGGACTGAGTCGCTGTGCGGCGAGGACACCATGAAATGCCCGCTGTGGATCACCTGAGTCCGCCGGACTGACCCCAGTCCCGCACCGGCGTCCACACTGGGCAAGTGGTCATCCGGATCCGAATCCGACTCCGAATCCGGTCCGATCTGGTTGGGCTCCGCGGTTTCTGAGTACTCTGCCTTTGCCATCGCCGCGGATCTCGTGTGTCGGTTATTCTCTCCTAGCAGGTCATCTGAGTGAGGAGGCGCGTGCACGGCTCGCTGCTCCACTGCGGGTCAAAGATCAAACGTGATAGATTGATCAAAACGCACTGATTAAAAGTCGGAGGCAGTTTAAACTCGCGTACACTTGCGTAAGAGTTGAGCTCAGTCCCAGAGATGTGCTGTTGCATCATGTTGGTATTAGCTGCTATTATTAGTAAGAGTCTATATTTGATCAGTAAATATGTCCTAGTAGAGGCGCGTCCACGCTATGTCGTAATGTAGCGCTCGGAATTGCAACTTGTAAGCTGGGAATCTTCCGAGTTGAACGTCACGTGTTGTCATCTCATGGCTTGAATGCAGCTGTACTGTATTTTATCTTTTTTTTTATACACTGCATTTCTAGTAAAACAGAGAAATATTAATAAAAAATTTTTTTTTTTACAATTTGTATATATACTGTATTTTATTTTATGAATGCAAGCAAATGGAAATGTTATCACATAAGGTAAAATTATTATACATTCATAATTAATGTATTTCATAAAATAAAACAAATACAATTAAACATATTATGTGAAATGTAAATATTATCTTGTATGGCTGATCTATATTCATTTTAATATTATTATTTACATTTTAATACAACTAATATATTTGATATTTTATCACAAAAATAACTTTTATAAAATTAAAAATAGAAACAATCTGAAGTTAAATCAAATCACTTTAATTCAAATGAACAATATAATAATTATAATAATAATACGTTGTGCATATTTTTTATACACAGCATATTTAGTAAAACAGATATGTTTATTGTTATATTTATTTGAAGAAATATTAATAAAATGATAAATTAATTATGCAATTTGTATAAATAATATATTTTATTTTATAAATATAAAAGGTAATGTTTTATAACTAATGCATTATCAAAAAAGGTAAAATAATTATACATTTGTGAATTAATATATTTCATAAAATAAACAATAATAGCCTACAATGAAACATATTATGTGAAATGTAAATATTATCTTGCATGGTTGATCTATATTAATTTTAATATTATTATATTTTTATTTAAATTACTATATTTGATTTTTATCACAAAAATAACTTTTATAAAATGCATACAAAAATAGAAACAATCTGAATAAAAACAAGTGAAATTAAATCACTTTAATTCAAATGAACAATATAATAATAATACTTTGTCCATCTTTTTTATACATAGCATATTTAGTAAAACAGATCTGTTTATCGTTATATTTATTTTAAGAAATATTAATACAATTATAAATGAATTATGCAATTTATATAAATAATATAGTTTATTTTATAAATACATTTTAAATGCAAACAAAAGGTAATGTTTTATAATGCATTATCACAAAAGGTAAAATAATTATAAATTCATAAATAATTAATAAATTAAATAAATACAATGAAACAAACATATTATGTGCATGGTTGATCTATATTTATTGTAACATAAATTTTTATATTATTATTTTAATATGAATATATTTGATATATTATCACAAAAACAACTTGTATAAAATGCATACTAATAAATGAAATGAATAAAAACAAGTGAAATCAACTTGAGTAAAAATCCCTTTAATTCAAACGAACAATATAAAATTAATAATAATAATAACTATTATTATATTATTTTAATATTAATCAATAATAATAATTATTTTAAAATTAATACATTTGATATGTTATCACAAAATAACTTGTATAAAATGCATACTAATAAATGAAATTAATAAAAACAAGTGAAATCAACTTGAGTAAAAATCAAACAAACAATATAAAATTAATAATAATAATAATAATAATAATAATAATAATAATAATAACTATTATTATATTATTTTAATATTAATTAATAATAATAGTTATTTTAAAATTAAGAAATTTGATATTTTATCACAAAATAACTTGTATAAAATGCATACTAATAAATGAAATTAATAAAAACAAGTGAAATCAACTTGAGTAAAAATCAAACAAACAATATAAAATTAATAATAATAATAATAATAATAATAATAATAATAACTATTATTATATTATTTTAATATTAATTAATAATAATAGTTATTTTAAAATTAAGAAATTTGATATTTTATCACAAAATAACTTGTATAAAATGCATACTAATAAATGAAATTAATAAAAACAAGTGAAATCAACTTGAGTAAAAATCAAACAAACAATATAAAATTAATAATAATAATAATAATAATAATAATAATAATAATAATAACTATTATTATATTATTTTAATATTAATTAATAATAATAGTTATTTTAAAATTAAGAAATTTGATATTTTATCACAAAATAACTTGTATAAAATGCATACTAATAAATTAAATGAATAAAAACAAGTGAAATCAACTTGAGTAAAAATCCCTTTAATTCAAACGAACAATATTAAATTAATAATAATAATAATAATAATAATAATAATAATAATAACTATTATTATTTTATTTTAATATTAATCAATAATAATTATTATTTTAAAATTAATAAATTTGATATGTTATCACAAAATAACTTGTATAAAATGCATACTAATAAATGAAATTAATAAAAACAAGTGAAATCAACTTGAGTAAAAATCAAACAAACAATATAAAATTTATAATAATAATAATAATAATAATAATAATAATAAACTATTATTATATTATTTTAATATTAATTAATAATAATAGTTATTTTAAAATTAATAAATTTGATATTTTATCACAAAATAACTTGTATAAAATGCATACTAATAAATGAAATGAATAAAAACAAGTGAAATCAACTTGAGTAAAAATCCCTTTAATTCAAACGAACAATATTAAATTATTAATAATAATAATAATAATAATAATAATAATAATATTAATAATAATAATAATAACTACTATTATATTATTTTAATATTAATCAATAATAATAATTATTTTAAAATTAATAAATTTGATATGTTATCACAAAATAACTTGTATAAAATGCATACTAATAAATGAAATTAATAAAAACAAGTGAAATCAACTTGAGTAAAAATCAAACAAACAATATAAAATTAATAATAATAATAATAATAATAATAATAATAATAATAATAATAATAATAATAATAATAATAATAATAATAATAATAATAATAACTATTAATATATTATTTTAATATTAATTAATAATAATAGTTATTTTAAAATTAATAAATTTGATATTTTATCACAAAATAACTTGTATAAAATGCATACTAATAAATGAAATGAATAAAAACAAGTGAAATCAACTTGAGTAAAAATCAAACAAACAATATAAAATTAATAATAATAATAATAATAATAATAATAATAATAATAATAATAATAATAACTATTATTATACTATTTTAATATGAATTAATAATAAAAGTTATTTTAAAATTAATAAAATTGATATTTTATCACAAAATAACTTCTATAAAATGCATACTAATAAATGAAATGAATAAAAACAAGTGAAATCAACTTGAGTAAAAATCCAACAAACAATATAAAATTAATAATAATAACAATTATTATATTATTTTAATATGAATTAATAATAATAGTTATTATTATTATTATTATTATATTTGACTGTGTTTACTTTAAATAACCTTATCTAAATAATAAAATTCGCTCGGAGAGATTACGGACTACAAATCCCATGAGCGCTGAAACTACATCCGGGTGTGCGTGAGGTTAAAAGCCGCGGCGACCATCCGCTTCGCTGGGTTTGTGTGTGTGTTTGGGTTCTGCTGGAAGTGTTTGGGTTCTGCTGGAAGTGTTTTAGGTTCTGCTGGAAGTGTTTTGGGTTCGGTCGAGGAATGGACGCGGTACAGAAACACAGATCCATGTACAAAGGCACGACTCCGCCATGGAAAGAGACATACAGGAAGGTAAATGTCATGTTTGCTCGACAATCTAACGAACGCTGTTCATCAACAGGTACAGGTCGTATTATAAAAGAGCGAAATCTATTATATCTTGCATACAAGAATGTAAAATAAAGACTATTTAGGACAACTACGTTATTGTTTTCATTGTGATGCCATTTACTGTAATAGTTGATCTATTATTCCGTCACAGGAATGAGAATTAGTGGTGATTTTTCTTCTTAATGCCAATAAATTATGAATATATTCACTAGTCCACAGTCAAAATATGGCAAATCTCGCGTCTAACCGAACCAAAACACTTCCCAGACCTCAGGACATTAATAGAGTATCTCAAAAGGTGAAATAAAAACACTGATACTAGATATATAGAACTAGAATGTAAATATTAGCTTGCATGATTTATGTATTTATTTACATTTCAATAATGTTAAAATATACACCTGACCAGTGAATAACACTGATCTCCTGTTAGTGAAAAATTACAGTTAACTATACACCAGTCAGGCATAACATTATGACCGGTGAAGTGATTATCTCTTCATCTCCTGTTAGTGGGTGGGATATATTAGGCAGCAAGTGAACATTTAGTCCTCAGAGTTGATGTGTTAGAGGAGAAATGGGCAAGCGTGAGGATTTGAGCGAGTTTGACAAGGCTAGACGAAAATTAACCATGGTTTTATTGTAGTAAAAATGTAGTAACCATGTTTTTTTGGCTAATTGAATATCATTTATATAACAACAGTTTACCACAAATAGCATGGTTAAACTGTGGTTAGAGAAGCAAAACCATGGTTCATTTGCGGTTACCATGGTTTTACTGTTTTATTTGTAGTAAAACCATGGTTTATTTTCGTAAGAGTCACGGGAATGCAATCGTTGAGACACTTCTGGAGGAGTTAAACCAAATCATTGGTTTATCACTCGGGCCTTTCAGAACCACACATTTGAGATGCTGCGATGTGATTGGTCCGCTGATTAGTCCAGTTATCCAATCACATCCTCTGTTGACGCACTTGAGTTTCTGGTTGTGGATCGAGGGATTTATTCAGTAATTGTGTTTCTAACTTAGTCTTCTTATCGGAAACAATTGTATCCGCCTCAATTGATCGCATTGTTTATGTTTCGATCCAGTGTTTTTTATGCAATATCCCAAAATGTGCATAAAATATGAGGATGGAAACCGCTACTAATGCATTAAATTGTTACAAAAAAACATTTTTCTATTCATCAAATAATTCTGAAAAGACGACATGTCAAGGTTTCCACACAAATATTATGATAATAATCATAAACGTTGCATCATATTAGAATGTTTTCTGAAGGGTCATGTGACACTGAAGACTGGAGTAATGATGATGATAAATTCAGCTTTGCTCACAGGGATAAATTACAGTACACCAGTCAGGCATAACATTATGACCGGTGAAGTGATTATCTCTTCATCTCCTGTTAGTGGGTGGGATATATTAGGCAGCAAGTGAACATTTTGTCCTCAGAGTTGATGTGTTAGAGGAGAAATGGGCAAGCGTGAGGATTTGAGCGAGTTTGACAAGGGCCAGATTGTGACGACTGGCTCAGAGCATCTATAATCCAGTTTTAATGTAACCTCATGAGATTCTGCGGTGTTTCCCCAGCGCTGTGTGGAGCGGTTGAAGAACAGCCGGTCGCGGTTACTGGAGAAGTTCAGACAGATGGGAGACGATTCGTCCGGATCCAGCCGCTCTCTGCTCGTACAGGAAGTGATGGAGGAGGAGTGGAGCGCCCTACAGTCGTCCAATCACGGCCTCCCGTCGCTGTGGAGCGGAAACGGCATCCGAGATGTGCGTATTGTGGACCGGTTTGTACTGGTCTTGTGTCGCTCACAAGGTTTTAACCTCCACTAGGGATACACAACCCCAAATCCAGTCGAATGCAATCAAATCTGGGATTTGTTAAAGGATTAGTTCACCTTTAAATAAACTTTTGCTGATATTTTACTCACCCCCATGTCATCCAAGAAGTCCATGTCTTTCTTTCTGCAGTCGAAAAGAAATTAAGGTTTTTGATGAAAACATTCTAGGATTTTTCTCCATATAATGGACTTCAATGGGCTCCAAACGGTTCAAATGACAGTTTCAGTGCAGCTTTAAACGACACCAGATGATGAATAAGGGTCTTATCTAGCCAAACCATCAGTTTCTGCGAGAAACCCAGCAGTATTTATGCTATTATTTTACCTCTTATCAGACGAACGTGATCATCTCTGAGCTCCGCCATAACTTCCGCTAAGTGAGGTCAAAATACGAGCGTGGTCATAGATGTATACGTAGATGCCTCATTAGCGCTTGCACGGATCAGTAGAATGAGGAATCTACGATCGATACATCTATGACCACGCTCGTATTTTGACCTCACTAAGCGGAAGTTATGGCGAAGCTCAGAGATGATAATGTTCGTCTGATAAGAGGTAAAATAATAGCATAAATACTGCTGGGTTTCTCGCAGAAACTGATGGTTTGGCTAGATAAGACCCTTATTCATCATCTGGTGTCGTTTAAAGCTGCACTGAAACTGTCATTTGAACCGTTTGGAGCCCATTGAAGTCCATTATATGGAGAAAAATCCTAGAATGTTTTCATCAACCTTCATTTCTTTTCGACTGCAGAAAGAAAGACATGGACATCTTGGATGACATGGGGGTGAGTAAAATATCAGCAAAAGTTTATTTAAAAGTGAACTAATCCTTTAATTCTATTAAACCTTTATCTATAAAGCAAAGTTTTCATTGACCAATTGAACCCCTTAACAGTCACCCCCCTTTTTGAGAATGCACATGAAAATGCACTATCCAAACTTAAAGGGCTGTAAGTCGAAAGTTTACTTGATAAAGTTATAAATATGGATTTTTTTTCTTACACAAACGCGTCGATTCGTTTCAGAAGGCCTTATTAACACCCCAGAGCCGCTGGAGCAGTTATATGACGGACAGATGCATTTTTTATTGACTTCAAAAACAGAGCAACTATAAATCCAATTGTAATGCTTGGATTAGCCTGGACTTTTGTAATATAACTGTCTGAAAGATAAATGTCATGCAGACCTCGGATGACTTGAGGGTGAGTAAATCATGGGCTAATTTTCACTTTTGGGTGAACTATCGCTTTAATATTTTGCCGTTTATTTAGTAATTGTTTAAGGCCATTTCGCGATTTCAATCATCATAAAATATTTATTTTAATAAATATTATAAATATTTATAAATATTTTATATCATTCTATTCATTTTTCTGTCTGTCTAATTTATTTAAAAAAAAAAAAAAAAAAAAAAAATCCTGTGTTCTGTGTTAGATTAACTGAGACTTGTTACAGCCAGGGCTTAATTTGAGCCGGAACACGCCGGAACATGTTCCGGCACCTCCGATGTTGGATCCGGAACCTTTTTTATTGAATCCGGCACCTCAAATGTCACTATTCAAATTAATCGTCTTAAAAAAAAAAAAAAAATACTATTTGTGTAGTGTTCAATGTTATTGGTTGTGTTCGTATTTATTCCCTATGAAAGTTCCATACATTTTTTTGTTTGAAGGGGAGGGGAGAGGGACGACGAAAGGTGAAGCACTTAAAGTGACACATGCTATTCGCGCTTGTTGTCGAGCCTTGAGATCGATGTTAGAAAAATGCACTGGACACGAGGTGTAGAGAAAGAAGCAGAATCGAGGCCGATCGAGGGCACTATCGATGCTGTATGGGCCGTTCTGGATAAATAGGATAACGACCTGATGTGTTTGTGTTGATTATTTGTGCATCATTAAAATAGCCTACTATATAGTTTTATATGAAATGTAGTAATATATATATATATATATATTCTATATATACTATACTATATTCTACTTTTTTTTTCTTGGTTAATTTAATATTCCGAAAAATAACTGCTTGTGAAAACAATTCATGCAGTGTATTTTTTTACATTTCGCACCCGTGCAGTCCATGTTCTGAAATAAAAATAAAAATTGCCTTGAATAGGCTACATAGGCGGCCTTGTTTGTTTTGCGGTCTATTGACGCAATGCTCTTCTGATGCGAGCCGCGAGAAATCCCTGGTCTGTTGTAGAAAGGATACCATCCAATGCAACAAATATATTTAATGGCTAATGTATGCATAGGCCTATGCTGAGTTTAATTTATTTATGATTAGATGCGCTGCAGTTCACGCGCAATGCAACTGAACGCGGCGCACCGGTGCCTCCATTTCACGGTTATTATATTGTCTGTTATATTTGCTTTTTATTTATTAAATACAAGCAATTAGTTAATGCAACATTTACTAAAATTAATATACAATTTATACAAAACGAAATTCGTTTCAAAGAAAGGCTTTTTCTACAAGGCAAAATTTAATGAAAGTGATAAAAAAATTAATGTCACCCGAATACATATATATATATATATTTAAAATATAGGCCTATATTTTATTTATATATGATGCTCGTTATCGGTAGTGATATTGTTTATTATTGCAAATGTTTTTAATTTGTTTAATAAATCTAATAATTCTGACTGGGCATATCACTATAGTCATAACTTTTATTTCTATCTCAAATGATTTTTAATAACTTGGCTGAGAAAAAAAATGATAGGGGGTACGTTATTGAAAAAAGATTGAGAAGCACTGCTATAGGCAGTGTAAAAAATGTTTTGTTCCGTTACCTCCAACCTGCGTTTTGAGTCGCCGGATCCACCCCCCCTCTGCGCTCCGGGACCTCCCACTTTACAAATTAAGCACTGGTTACAGCACTTGCATACTGTAGCCTCTGACTGTTGTAGTTGCTTCTATTGCTCTCATTTGTAAGTCGCTTTGGATAAAAGCGTCTGCTAAATGACTAAATGTAAATGTAAATGTAAATAACATTGCCGGATGGGAATATCTTGTGCTCTTGGGGGCCCTCTGGTGGCCGCTTAGTTTGCTCGTGCCTCGGGCCGGCTCTGAGTGATCCAAACAGTGTCTAATAAAACACATCAGATATTAAAGCGGCGCTAGTGTTTCCATGGTTTCTATAAAATAAAACCAGAGGGTAACGCGGGCAGAGATGTATAAAGTACTAGAGACACATACTTGAGTAAAAGTACAAGTTCCTTATCAAAAAAGTGACTTGAGTAGAAGTTGAAGTGCTCTTTAAGCACCACACTTAAGTAGAAGTACTAAAGTATTTAACATTTTTTGTACTTAAGTATTGCAAGTAGTTTATTTAAAAATGTACTACTCAAGTACTGAAAGTAAAAGTACAAGTATTGTGTTATGTAGTTATTAAAGAAAGTAGTCAAAAGTTTGAACATCATATTGTTTTTATTATTTCAAATGATTAAGCTAAAGGACAATCACAATGTTGGTAGGTAATTTTTCTACATATTGTCATATAAATAACCTGCAAATACTGTAGTTCATTAAGATTAAATCTTACTATAACCACTCTTACTAAAAAAAAATGGGGTAAGCACACTTATATTCTCATTTCAAGAGGTGTTCTGAGTAAACGATTTGTTTGTAACACTTTACAATATGGTCTGATTTGTTAACATTACATTAGTTAATGTATTAGACTAATAACTAACATGAACTAACCATGATCAATACATTTGTTACTGTATTTATTAATCTTTGTTAATCTTAGTTAATAAAAATACAGCTGTTCATTGTTTGTATATGTTACTTCACAGTGCACATTAACTATGTAAACAAATAGAGAGTAATTTGAGCGCAAGACGCTCGTGTTGTTTTAAAGACAGTGAATGCGCGCTCGCGGGGCTCTCTCGCGCGCTCTCTCTCTCTCGCGCGCTCTGTCTCTCTCTCGCACTCTCGCGCTCTGTCTCTCTCTCTCGCTCTCTCGCGCTCTGTCTCTCTCTCTCGCTCTCTCGCGCTCTGTCTCTCTCTCTCGCTCTCTCGCGCTCTGTCTCTCTCTCGCACTCTCTCTCTCTCTCTCTCGCGCTCTGTCTCTCTCTCGCACTCTCGCGCGCGCTCTCTCTCATGCGCGGTAATGTGGGTTTGGAATGGAATGATTCATAACATTTTTATAATTGTAACGAGTAACGATGCAGCACATAAAAAAATATCGGAGTAAAAGTATTAAATTCATCAAATATGTACTGAAGTAAAAGTGGAAGTAGGAGAAAAAAATAATACTCTAGTAAAGTACAGATACTGCCTTTTAGTACTTGAGTACAGTAGTGAAGTAGTTCTACTTCGTTACTATACATCTCTGAACGCGGGTATGATGTCACTGATAGGCGACGCACGGGCCATATCCTGGTTAAAATAACTTATTCCTCTGGATTTAAACATTCTTGGAAACATTTGGGATAGTGCACACAAGTCCACAAAATATACAACACTGTTCTAGTGGCTTTTGGTATTTTAATCCTAAAATCTTACATATTGCACCTTTTTTAAAAGCGAAATGCCTCCCAAGCTTAATTGAGATGGTCGTTTAGAGTATGAGGTTTCCGTCAGATATATTATGCCACTTGGAATATTATTATCGCAGAATTAAATTCTTTAAACAGGACCGGATATTGGTAGATATTCATACTCTCATATGATAAAATATCACCATTAGGGTTGAATAGCGCAGCAAAGCATCTATTATATTATTGAATATTCAAGCTTTGTGTGAAGATGCATGATTTCTGATGCGCAGTTGTAAAGCGAGTGTTCCTCCTCAGGTGTACAGCGCTCAGCAGGAGCTGGATGAGCTTTCAGCGTTTGAGGAGATCCAGCAGGAGCTCATCGCACAAGGTTTCTCTCATTATATCAGCTCAGGAAAATCCTGCAAATTGTGGAAATGCGTTGATTAACCCTCTGGTGCTCTTCATTTAGAGGTTGCATTGGTTGTCTTCACGGTCAAATTAAACAACCTCCATGCAATTTATTTTTCTTCTTCTTTAATTTTGTATTTTGAGATGATTTGATGGTATTTTTTAATATTTATGCAATAATTATGGTCTATTTTTGCCATTGAAAAGTATACAATTTTATTTTTTTTAATGATTGCAGTATTTCAGGTTAAAATAGAGACTAGGCCTTCAAAATATGTTTTTTTGAAGGCAGATTAGCGCCTCTTTTGGAATTATTTAAGAAATCATGCAACCATGTGTGTAACCACTAGAGGTCTCTCTGGAGAGGCTTGAGAATTCACTAGTTCTGTTTTGAACACATTTAATGATTTTTTTTTCTCCGATGGATTTGAATATATATTTAAAAAATCTCAAACTTTTTATTATAAAGTTTTAGATATTTTTTTGTTTGTTCGAAATATAGATTTGTGGTTTTGCAGATTTCCCATTAATTTCCTATGGTGTCATTTTTGACCGACAAGCACAAGTGGGAGTATTTGTTTTTTATGACCAATTAGCATGCTCGAATCATGCCCTCAATTTTTTGTGTGTTTACACACTAATGCTAGAAAAGTCACCAAATGTCATATCATTCTGATGAAGCTGTGATTTAAAAAAAAATTCTAAATATGGTTCATAGGCTCAGTTTTTCGTGTGTGTGTGCGCGTGCGTGCGTGTGTGTGCGCGTGCGTGTGTGCGCGTGCGTGCGCGTGCGTGCGCGTGCGTGCGTGTGTGTGTGTGCGTGTGTGTGCGTGCGTGTGCGTGTGTGTGCGTGTGTGCGTGTGTGCGTGCGTGCGTGTGCGTGTGCGTGCGTGTGCGTGCGTGCGCGTGTGTGCGCGTGTGTGTGTGCGCGTGTGTGTGTGCGCGTGTGTGTGTGCGCGTGTGTGTGTGCGCGTGTGTGTGTGCGCGTGTGTGTGTGCGCGTGTGTGTGTGCGCGTGTGTGTGTGCGCGTGTGTGTGTGCGCGTGTGTGTGTGCGCGTGTGTGTGTGCGCGTGTGTGTGTGCGCGTGTGTGTGTGCGCGTGTGTGTGTGCGCGTGTGTGTGTGCGCGTGTGCGTGTGTGTGTGTGCTTGCGTGTGTGCGTGTGTCACCCCTTCACTGATGTGTACTTTTAATCAGCATTGTGGTTGATTTGTAGATTGTACACACAAATATTTGGTGAATTTGTGATTTTGCAGATTTCTTATTCATCTCCTATGGTTGATCATTTATGACCAAAGACAATGAACGCTACTTTTTTTTTTTAATGACCAATTAGCATGCTCGAATCATGACCCCAATTTTTTTTGTGTGTTAACATACCTAATGCAAGAAAAGTCACCAAGTTTCATATAATTCCGATGAAGCTGCGATTTAAAAAAAAATTCTAAATATGGTTCATATATTCAGTTTTCCGTGTGTGTGTGTCAATATCACACTCTTGATGTTTTAGAGTGTCACCCCTTCACTGCGGTGTACATTTTTTCAGCATTTTGGCCGATTTGTAGATTGTGCGCACAAATATTCTGTGAATTTTTTTTTCCCCATTAATTTCCTATGGGCGGAAGACAATGAACGCTACTTTTTTTTTTTTTTAATGACCAATTAGCATGCTCGAATCATGACCCCAATTTGTGTGTGTGTTTACATACCTAATGCAAGAAAAGTCACCAAGTTTCATATTCCGATGAAGCTGCGTTTTTTTTTTTTTTTTTTTTTTTTTTAATACACATTTCAAAACAGAACATTTCCCGGTCAGAAATGCAGAAGAGCACCAGAGGGTTAAAGCTGTGAGGATTGTGTTGAAGCATTTCAGATCATTTCCCGGTCTCTGTCCCCCTTCAGAGCTCTCCATCCTTGAGGAATATAACCGCAGTGTGCACTATGAAGAGCAGTATCTCGAGTCGGTGCTGGAGGAGATGGAGCAGGAGATGGAGCGGGGGGGGCGGATCATATGCCCCATATGTCATGTGTAAGTGTTGGCCATAACCCAATCTCTCCTGCAGAACCCATCTGGGTCATGTCCTCATTGTGTCTCTCTCTGCAGGAATAATCTGACGGTGAACAGCCATTTTACATCATGTCCATGTGGCCTTTACGTCAACACTATTGTAAGTACACTCTTAAAGTTACAATTGTCCGGTATTAAACGCTTTTTTTATTGCCAATGCTTGAACAGCTGGTGATGAAACTTAAACAAGACCTTCCCAGAGTTCCTAGTTCCAAACTAGGAGCCCCATCCTAAAATTTAAAAGACATCTCTTATAAACACCCAATTAAAACACTAAAAATATTATCTAATATTTTGTTTCTATTAAGTTACTTTTTTAATATATATTTTGTACTCCCTATAATGATGTGCTGTTAAATTGATCATTTGTGTTTATTTCAATCTAATTTGAGTGTGAGAACTAAGTGATTAAATGTTAAATTAACATAAAATATTTAAAATTCATAAATTAGATTATAATGAATCAAATTCATAAATACAATATTTAATCCCGTGTGTACATGTTTAAGCTAATTTACTGATTTTAATATTTGTATTGTTCATATTTTTTACAGTTTTACTCTAAGCTTTTTCATAGATGTTTTAATCTCAATTATTTATTTATTACATTTTTATCATATGTTAATTTAATATTCAATCATATTTGTAATGTACTATTAAATTTATCGTTTATGTGCTTATTTCAAACTAATTTGAGTGTGAGAAATAAGTGTTTAAATGTTAAGTTAACGTATAAAATATTTAAAATAAAAATAAATACATTAGATTAAAATGAAGAAAAAATGAATAGATTCAAATATTGAATCCCTATTAATTGATCTTATATATATATATATATATATATATATTTTATTTTTTATTTTTTTATAAATATATAATTGGATAAATGAATAAAAGAATGAAATAAATAAATGGTATTTCCCAAACTTTGCAGGTTTTTTTAAGTGAATATATAAAAACCTGCAGAGTTTGGGAAATGCCATTTATTTATTTTATTCATGTATATAAACTTTGCAGGTTTATTTAAGCTAATTTAGTTATTTTAATATTTGTATTAATATTTTTACAGTTTCACTCTAGGCTTTTTAATAGATATTTATTTTAATCTCATTTATTTATTTACATTTTTCAAGTTTTGTTTTCCCTCTAGACTTTTCCCTGGACCCGTTTGAAAACGCTCTATAGTCTCAAATATACTTGTTAACAAATGAAACTTCATTGTAAAGCGTTACCATAAAATAAATCCATTATTAGATTGTTCTGGATGGAGTAGAATACAGTGAATATGTGACCCCTAGAGGAATGGACTGATAAGTCTTCTATATTAACCTGAAGTGCTTCATGTCTCCTCAGGGCAGGAACGTTTCATCAGAGGTTTTGGAGAATCTTCTAGAAAGACGTGTGACGGAGCACATGGAGGACTGTCTTCACAACCCCACCTTCTCTATGGCCTTCAACACTGACGGATCCCCAAACCTCATGATCAGCTGCAAGGTATTCCTGCGCATATTCAGAGTTTCTGCATCTGGATAAAGGCTTTCTCATCCCGCGATCTGCTCTCGTCTCTGCAGGTGTGTGACTATCTGTCTGTCGTCCTGTGAGCCGCTCGTCCTCCCTGCACAGCCTCTGATGGATGATTTTAAATGTTGTGAATATTTTATTTATGTGACAATAAAGAATTATTTTTAACCTTTATCACTCACTAGCTTTGAGTCAATGCTAAAGTACAGAACTGCAAAGAAATGCTTTGTGGTTAACACAAAAAATTAAACAACACTGTTTTCAACAAAGTTGAAGCAAAGTTTAGTTTAGTGTAAACTAACTCTAAATCTGAATTTATTTTCTGATTTATAGCGTTATCTTAATGCATGTAATAGTGTATTTTAGAAATATTACCTTTTTTTGGTATTGAGACAATTTATTTGAATGAAAATGTTGCAGTTAAGCACTTACATTTTATTGTTAATTAAAATATTAAAAAAATATATATATATATATAAGTGCTGGGCATCGATTAAAAAGAATTAACTAATTAATCACACTTTTTTCTGTAATTAATCGCGATTAATCGCAAGTTTTTAATATTTTACGTTTTTAATATTTTGATATTGTAGTAATTTCAGTTACTCTCCAAATTAATGTATAAACAATTTAAAGACAGCATATTTTAAATATGTGTTGTATTGTCATCTTTTTATGAATGAAGGCCAGTATCACTGATGTCTCTATGAAACATTAATGACGTTACATTACAGTATAACTGAAAGCTCCCAATTTCAACATTTATTAGGCTTTAAAAAACAACTTCTAATTTAAGTGAACTTAAAACAATCTTTACATAAACCCAAAATAATAAATGTTATATTTACCCATGGCCTTCCCTGTTATACATATACAGAAATGTAATAGTTATCTTTCTTAACTGCATAAATAATAAATGAAATATAGATGAATCCTCATTAAAGCTACAATTTTCTGTTCCCGTTGTTCTTTGATGAACATTAATGACATCATCATCAGTGCTACTGTCACTTTAAGAACAGCCGCGGATCTCACGCGCTGTCCCGCGCGTCTCATTTCCTCACAACTCTTTATGTTCATTTAAGACGTTATTTAACTAATTTTAGACTCCTAATATGAGAATACTCAAAATCCTCTGTGTTATTGTTTGTTCAAGAGCAAAAGAGAACTCGATGTGAGCAGGAAACTGACGCGAGTCTATCTATGCGTTGAGTGTGTGTGTGTGTGTCCCTTGATTAGCTGACATGAGACGCATCCACACAGACAGGACACTGACACACACACACACACACACACACAGGACATTGGCATACAGCGCGTTCTCTTGTGTCGTGATGATCATGTAACGCGAAGCAAAAATGGATATAAAAACGGACGCTGCGTTATTTGCGTTAAATATTTTAATTGCGTTAAGCTGAAAAAATCAATCGCTCGCGTTAACGCGTTAATTTGCCCAGCCCTAATATATATATATATATATACACACACACACACACCGATACAGGTGCTGGTCATATAATTAGAATGTCATCAAAAAGTTGATTTTCACTAATTCCATTCAAAAAGTGAAACTTGTATATTATATTCATTCATTACACACAGACTGATATATTTCAAACGTTTATTTCTTTTAATTTTGATGATTATAACTGACAACTAGGGAAAATGCCAAATTCAGTATCTCAGAAAATGTGAATATTGTGAAAAGGTTCAATATTGAAGACACCTGGTGCCTCACTCTAATCAGCTGATGAACTCAAAACACCTGCAAAGGCCTTTAATGGTCTCTCAGGCTAGTTCTGTTGGAGACACAATCATGGAGAAGACCAAAAGACGACCTTTGACACCTTGCACAAGGAGGGCAAGACACAAAAGGTCATTGCAAAAGATGCTGGCTGTTCTCAGAGCTCCGTGTCCAAGCACATTAATAGAGAGGCGAAGGGAAGGAAAATATGTGGTAGAAAAAAAGTGTACGAGCAATAGGGATAACCACACCCTGGAGAGGATTGTGAAACTAAACCCATTCAAAAATGTGGGGGAGATTCACAAAGAGTGGACTGGAGCTGGAGTCAGTGCTTCAAGAACCACTACACACAGACGCATGCAAGCCATGGGTTTCAGCTGTCGCACTCTTGAACAACAGACAGCGTCAGAAGCGTCTCGCCTGGGCGAAAGACAAAAAGGACTGGACTGCTGCTGAGTGGTCCAAAGTTATGTTCTCTGATGAAAGTAAATTTTGCATTTCCTTTGGAAATCTGGGTCCCAGAGTCTGGAGGACGAGAGGAGAGGCACACAATCCACGTGCTTGAGGTCCGGTGTAAAGTTTCTACAGTCAGTGATGGTTTGGGGTAGCCTGGATGCCAGCCGAATTTAGCCCCGCCCACAAAAATTTTTGCTCGGGCAATTCGGTCTGGACTCGCTCCATAGAGGAGGAATTATGCCTGAACAGAAACTGTTCGGACCAATGAAATCATCAGGGCGGGCTTTAGACGATGATGGACAGATGATCAACAGTAGCGTAATCATCCACGTCATCGAAGGCTCTTGGGTTGAATTTGCTCTTATCCTAAACGGAGAACTTGTTCGTATATGCGTTCACCTTCACTAGTTCTCTCAGAAACGATGATCGTGTTGGTAAGTACTCTGTGTATCCTTAAATTATTTTATTAATGCCAAAGATCGTTTACACTCATCTTTTTCTTGTAACGTTACTTAATCCAGCGTGCGTGCAGACAGGGTTTCCAAGTGTTTTTGCAATGTCGCGCACAATTGCTACTCAAAACTATAGCCCAAAACTATAACTTTCCGGGGGGTTCTCCGGAAAAAAATGGCGTTTGGTTGGCAAAATATGTTATTTTGGCAAGGTTGCCTGCTAAAATTCGCATTCCTGGGTTTATATAATCACATAATTGGGGTCGCTTCAACCCGCGGACATGGAGAAAAACACGGACTTGGTAACAGTGCAGTTGAGTTCTGTTGACATTTGACAACTAACGTTACGCGTCGCTCCGTTGCTCTGATTGGTTGTGGGTCTATCCAATTGAGGTCTTTCCTGGCTCGGTTGAAACACGCCCCATAATCAAAGCTCAATGGAGCGGTACCAGACTCATATTCTGACTAGAATTGAGTATGGCCACGCCAGGCTAGGTTTGGGGTGCCATGTCATGCGCTGCTGTTGGTGTCCACCAACTTTATGGAGATGCAGATTTCATTTTCCAAAAGGACTTGGCACCTGCACACAGTGTCAAAGCAACCAGTACCTGGTTTAAGGACCATGGTATCCCTGTTCTTAATTGGCCAGCAAACTCGCCTGACCTTAACCCCATAGAACATCTCTTGGTGTTGTGAAGAGGAAGATGCGATATGCAGAAGAGCTGAAGGCCACTATCAGAGCAACCTGGGCTCATAACACCTGAGCAGAGCCTCAGACTGATCTCCTCACGCCGCATCGCTGCAGTAATTCAGGCTACAGGATTTGTAGCTACTTGCTACTACAGTGTTGATTCTCCTACTAGTATTGTATTTCGTTCTCTGTCTTTAGCATTTTATTACTGGCATAGCAAATTGCATTTGAATAAGACTTGACTTAGTTATTACTGAGAGAGCGCTTTGCACTTAAGTTGCCCTATAAAAAATAAAATAAACTTTCATTTCCTCTTTCCCTCCCTCCTCTAGCCTGTGCTACACTGAGAAATGTACACGGACTCAGTATTTCAGGCACTTTTTGCGCTCACTGGACTCTTCACGACTAATCGCTTATTGTACCCCCAAGACAAGTTGTAAGTCGCTTTGGATAAAAGTGTCTGCTAAATGCATAAATGTAAATGTAAATGAAAAAAGAAGCCCCAACTAAATATTGAGTGCTGGACATGCTCATACTTTTCAGTTGGCCAAGATTTCTAAAAAGCTTTTCTTTGTATTGGGCTTAAATAATCTCTAATTTTCTGAGATACTGAATTTGGGGTTTTCCTTAGTTGTCAGTTATAATCATCAAAATTAAAAGAAATAAACATTTAAATTTTATCAGTCTGTGTGTAATGAATGAATGAATATAATATACAAGTTTCACTTTTTGAATGGAATTAGTGAAATAAATCAACTTTTTGATGATATTCTAATTATATGACCAGCACCTGTATGTAGATTTTATATATATATATATATATATATATATATATATATATATATATATATATATATATATATATATATATATATATATATATATATATATATATATATATATATATATGTGTAGACTAATATATATATATATATGTGTAGACTAATATATATATATATATGTGTAGACTTTATATATATATATATATGTGTAGACTAATATATATATATATGTGTAGACTAATATATATATATATATATATGTGTAGACTAATATATATATATATATATATATGTGTAGACTTTATATATATATATATGTGTAGACTAATATATATATATATATGTGTAGACTTTATATATATATATATATATATATATATATGTGTAGACTAATATATATATATATATATATATATATATGTGTAGACTTTATATATATATATATGTGTAGACTAATATATATATATATATATGTGTAGACTTTATATATATATATATGTGTAGACTAATATATATATATATATATATGTGTGTAGACTTTATATATATATATGTGTGTAGACTTTATATATATATATATGTGTAGACTAATATATATATATATATGTGTAGACTTTATATATATATATATATATATGTGTAGACTAATATATATATATATATATATATATATATATATATATATATATATATATATATATATATATATATATATATATATATATATATATATATATATGTGTAGACTTTATATATATATATATGTGTAGACTAATATATATATATATATGTGTGTAGACTTTATATATATATATGTGTGTAGACTTTATATATATATATATATGTGTAGACTAATATATATATATATATGTGTAGACTTTATATATATATATATATATATATATGTGTAGACTAATATATATATATATATATATATATATATATATATATATATATATATATATATATATGTGTAGACTTTATATATATATATATATATGTGTAGACTTTATATATATATATATGTGTAGACTTTATATATATATATATGTGTAGACTAATATATATATATATATATATGTGTAGACTTTATATATATATATATGTGTAGACTAATATATATATATATATATATATATGTGTAGACTTTATATATATATATATGTGTAGACTAATATATATATATATATATGTGTAGACTTTATATATATATATATATGTGTAGACTAATATATATATATATATGTGTGTAGACTTTATATATATATATATGTGTAGACTTTATATATATATATATATGTGTAGACTAATATATATATATATATGTGTGTAGACTTTATATATATATATATGTGTAGACTAATATATATATATATATGTGTAGACTTTATATATATATATATATATATGTGTAGACTAATATATATATATATATATATATATATATATATGTGTAGACTTTATATATATATATGTGTGTAGACTTTATATATATATATATGTGTAGACTAATATATATATATATATGTGTAGACTTTATATATATATATATATATATGTGTAGACTTTATATATATATATATATATATGTGTAGACTAATATATATATATATATATATATATATATATATATATATATATATATATATATATATATATATATATATATATATATATATATATATATATATATATATATGTGTAGACTTTATATATATATATATGTGTAGACTTTATATATATATATATATGTGTAGACTAATATATATATATATATGTGTAGACTAATATATATATATATATATGTGTAGACTAATATATATATATATATGTGTAGACTAATATATATATATATATATATATGTGTGTAGACTTTATATATATATATATGTGTAGACTTTATATATATATATATGTGTAGACTAATATATATATATATATATATATATATGTGTAGACTTTATATATATATATATATATGTGTAGACTAATATATATATATATATATGTGTAGACTTTATATATATATATGTGTGTAGACTTTATATATATATATATGTGTAGACTAATATATATATATATATGTGTAGACTTTATATATATATATATATATATATATATATGTGTAGACTTTATATATATATATATATATATATATGTGTAGACTAATATATATATATATATGTGTAGACTTTATATATATATATATGTGTAGACTTTATATATATATATATGTGTAGACTAATATATATATATATATATATATATATGTGTAGACTTTATATATATATATGTGTAGACTAATATATATATATATATATATGTGTAGACTTTATATATATATATATGTGTAGACTAATATATATATATATATATATATATGTGTAGACTTTATATATATATATATATGTGTAGACTAATATATATATATATATATATATATGTGTAGACTTTATATATATATATATGTGTAGACTAATATATATATATATATGTGTGTAGACTTTATATATATATATATGTGTAGACTAATATATATATATATATATATATATGTGTAGACTTTATATATATATATATGTGTAGACTAATATATATATATATATATATATGTGTAGACTTTATATATATATATATATGTGTAGACTAATATATATATATATATGTGTGTAGACTTTATATATATATATATATGTGTAGACTAATATATATATATATATGTGTGTAGACTTTATATATATATATATGTGTAGACTAATATATATATATATATATATATATGTGTAGACTTTATATATATATATATGTGTAGACTAATATATATATATATATGTGTGTAGACTTTATATATATATATATGTGTAGACTAATATATATATATATATATATATGTGTAGACTTTATATATATATATATATGTGTAGACTAATATATATATATATATATGTGTAGACTTTATATATATATATATGTGTAGACTAATATATATATATATATGTGTGTAGACTTTATATATATATATATGTGTAGACTAATATATATATATATATATATATATGTGTAGACTTTATATATATATATATGTGTAGACTAATATATATATATATATATATATGTGTAGACTTTATATATATATATATATGTGTAGACTAATATATATATATATATGTGTGTAGACTTTATATATATATATATGTGTAGACTAATATATATATATATATATATATTAGTCTACACATATATATATATATATATATATATGTGTAGACTTTATATATATATATATATATATATATGTGTAGACTAATATATATATATATATATATATATATATATATATATATATATATATATATATATATATATATATATATAAATAAAAAGAATCACATTTTTCACTTTTTAGCAACACTATTATATTGTAAAGTAAAGCAGGACAAACGGCTCAATATTTCCTCTCAGTTTTATTTCTCATGAATGTTTAGTTCACATTCTCTCCATCTGACATTTGAACCGGTGTGCGCATAACTTGGAAAAAAAGATATAAAATTAAATACAAAACTATTCTGCCCTCATGTTCATCCCGTCATCCCTCCAGAAGCAGGAGCAGAGTTTGGGATAAACCTCCACCGCACGGATTATTTGCATTTGATGAAAGTGCTGAGCTCCTCCAGGAACTTGATGTACTCCTGATGCTCCAGCGCCGTGCTCAGCTCCATCAGCTCATCCGCAAACGTGTTATCCACGCCGCGGTCCGCCAGGAAGTCCATCAGATGGTCATACAGGGCCTGGAGAGGCACAGGGGTCAGAGGTCAAGTCGATTGATCGTGTGCCACAGCAAGGCAAATTTAAAATGTAATGTCCATTCCTTTAAACAAAGTCCCTTTATCTGGTCAAAAATATATCTACGAGTAGCAATATCAGGGTTCAAGCACATATGCGTAAAAATATGTATATAAGCATGTAACCACTTCATCATATAAGGAAACGACCATTTACAGCCAATTTACTAAGGAAATATATGGTTTATAAAAGTTAAAGCGCCACCTATGCTCTGATCTCCATAAAAGATTGCATACTTCTTTAAAATCATGTGTCACATGTGCTCACCAAATATTGTGAGGTTTTGTTTAGTATTTATAGGCTTTTGAGTATGTTTTGCCACGCCCCTTTTTCTAAATGACCCAATTATAGCCATCCAAATGCCAAAGGTCAACAGTTTTTGATATATTTTGACCTGGAGAGTCTAGAGAATTGCACTGCAGTTGAGTGAAAAGACTAGGACTAGTTCACAAAAGTAGTTTTTTTAACTTCTTAACCCGCATCGGTTCGTGGGCGGGGGGGTTGACGTGAGTGGGCGCGTGTGTACTTTTATTTACTTTTGTTTCATACAAAATATTCAATCAACTATCACAAACTATGCATCATTTGAAAGCTAAAACACTCAAGATTCATGTTCTGAACTTGTTTTTGCAATAAATACACCAGAGAGGAAAGGGTTAAATGAAACGCTAAAGGACCGGCCATGTAAACATTAGCATAATATTAGCGATACTCATCTTTCATCTCCTGTCGTTCAGATCAGATCGGACGAATCCAATAAACACCCGCATACATCTCTGTGTAAGAGTCCATTCTTCAAAATGCATCCCACTTTTTAATCCAAAACAACGAAAAAATAGGGAAAAAACTAAAAATCCTCCGTTGTTTGCAAGAGAGTTTTGAGTTAGCGTGATCAATCATGTCCATTTTTCAATGAAATATCGATTCTATTCCGTGTCTGGCAAACTCCCCCTGCTAGAATAGTTTCTCCCACGTATTTTAAACCCTCCCTCGTCTCTCTCCTTCAATCAGAGACTCTTCTGTGATGCATCATATAGAGGAAGTGCCTTACAGGCTTGGTGAGCTGTCAATCATTGCGCCCATGGTTTTCGTTGGATAAAGGCACTCGGTGCCCAGCCAATGCCTTTCCAACAAAGGTTTGATTGATGGACTTAGTAACCAATCAAAAGGCATTATCTTGCGCAGTTTGCGTAAGTAGGCTTTGGTGAATACTGTTTGTGCGCTGGCTGCGCGCTCTCTATGGCGCAACTGCAGTGGAGCGCGCAGACTCTTACTGACACTTATTATCAGCTAAATTAGCTTTTTACACTTTGTAATCTCTGTAAATAGTTGCTTTAGTTTTTCAGTAACTGTTTATCCATTATAATTAGTAGTTTATTGCAGTTTATTGCAGATTTATTTGAATGAAAAACTACTCTTTACAATAGCAAATGTTCTGAAATAAATGGCCTTTTTGAAAGGACGCCTAGACTTTTCTTGACATAAAAGCTCACAGAAGCCACATTACTGAGAGAATCATCCTCATATTTGAATCATGACATGATTAGACATTCAGTTTTATATTTAAGTTATTTTCAGGCTCTTAACATTAAATTATAATATTTCTTTCCCTAAGTGAAATAAAAATAAAAAAAACGTGAGTCACTTACATGTATATTTACATGTATATTACTCTGTTCCCATATTACTTTGAGTTATTATGACTCTTGGGTAGCAATATGTCAAGTGTCTAGTTTAAAATAAGACCAGGTTTATGAATATAGACCATAGGGTTTAAGAGCTGTAGACATTTTCATTTGGGTATATCGTTTTCAAAGAATTCTCAAAAATGGGGCGCTTGTTAAGAGGTTAATATAATCGTGAATATTTAATGAGCGATTATTTAATGAATATTTTAATGAGCGATTTTATTGACAGCAGTGGTTCTTGAGGGAAAGTTGTTCAGTATGAGGAGATCTAACGAATGATATGAATATTGTGTGTGTGTGAAACACAGCATGATTATAAAGGCACCTAGTGGTCTATTTCTTTCTAATTTCTCACAGAAAGTCAAACAGGCCTACCGAAATTCGTTCTGATCCGTTAACCTCGTCTAATAGGTGCTCAAACATTGGTCATTGGTCGACGGCAGCCATGTTTTTCAAGATATGCAAATGTCCTCATAGACTATAGTGGCACCTTGGACAAAGACACAACATGCCAATTTTCAAGTCAATTGACCTAACATTTTGGCGGTTATCACAATTTTCATGTTTTTTTTCCCCGTTATAGCGCCACCAAGCGGCCAATCACCACAATTTTGTTCATGTGACCTCAAATTAAGCCCATACATACATGTTCCAAGTTTGGTGAGAATATCTCATTCCACTCACAAGTTAAAGCCAGTTTAGTAAAAGTGTCTCCTCCCACTTTGAACCCGTTGTGACCGTGAATTTAAATTTTAAGTTTTTTTTATTAATTATTGACAATCCGACTCGAGAGAATGTTTCTGCACTGGTGTAGTTCCGATCAGGCCAAAAACCTAGGACTAATAAAAGGAGGTTTTTCCAAAAAAATCCAAAATACCCGAAAATTTCGCCCATCAATTGAATCCGAGGCCTACACTGCAAAAAATGCTTTTCTTACTTAGTATTTTTGTCTTGTTTTCAGTCCAAATATCTAAAAAATCTTACATTAAGAAGCATTTACTAAACAAGCAAAAGTTTTTGAGTTGTTTTGGGGGAAAATAACTCAAAATGAAGGGAGTTTTTGCTTAAAATAAGTAAAATAATCTGCCAATGGGGTAAGCAAAATAATCTTGTTTTCTGTTTGAATTAAGATTATTTTGTTTACCCCATTGGCAGATTATTTTACTTATTTTAAGCAAAAACTCCCTTCATTTTGAGTTATTTTCCCCCAAAACAACTCAAAAACTTTAGCTTGTTTAGTAAATGCTTCTTATTGTAAGATTTTTTAGATATTTGGACTGAAAACAAGACAAAAATACGTAAGAAAAGCTTTTTTTGCAGTGTACCGGTTTAGGAGTCGATTTCCTACTTTTGCCCGCTGTAGCGCCCCCTTCAGGCCGATTGGGCCGATATTTGGTGGCATTGTAGACGGTGTGGGCACTACCAGCCCTCAAAGTTTCAAGTCTCTACGACGTACGGTTTGGTCTGCACGATCACTTTTAGAGGAGAATGATGATCTTTCGACCATTCTAACGGTTACAAAAGAGTTTCGTGCTCGAACCCCTAGTAAAAAAAAAAAAGTATATTTTGCAATGAACTTCAAATATATTGTTTCTATAGATATAATCAACATTTGTAAATGAGTAGTTTTATATTTGCAGTGCGTGTTATTTTCCTGCTCTGAAACCGTCCGTCATGTAGGAAGCGCTATAGAAATGACTAACCCAATAAATGGTAATAAATAATTAATGGTTAATTTGCTTATGCGCGCACACACACACACACACACACACACACACACACACACACACACACACACACACACACACTTTTATTATTTAAAAATTTGTGTGTATAAGGTCAGAATTTAATTGTGAGATATAAAGTCAGAATTGTGTGTATAAAGTACAAAAGAATTGTGTGATAGTCAGATTTGAACTTTGTATAAAGTCAGAATTGTGTGTATAAAGTCAGAATTGTGTGTATAAAGTCAGAATTGTGTGTATAAAGTCAGAATTGTGTGATAGTCAGATTTGAACTTTGTATAAAGTCAGAGTTGTGTGTATAAAGTCAGAATTTTGTGTATAAAGTCAGAATTGTGTGATAGTCAGATTTGAACTTTGTATAAAGTCAGAACTGTGTGTATAAAGTCAGAGTTGTGTGTATAAAGTCAGAATTTTGTGTATAAAGTCAGAATTGTGTGATAGTCAGATTTGAACTGTGTGTATAAAGTCAGAATTGTGTGATAGTCAGATTTGAACTGTGTGTATAAAGTCAGAATTGTGTGATAGTCAGATTTGAACTTTGTATAAAGTCAGAACTGTGTGTATAAAGTCAGAATTGTGTGTATAAAGTCAGAATTGTGTGATAGTCAGATTTGAACTGTGTGTATAAAGTCAGAATTGTGTGATAGTCAGATTTGAACTGTGTGTATAAAGTCAGAATTGTGTGATAGTCAGATTTGAACTGTGTGTATAAAGTCAGAATTGTGTGATAGTCAGATTTGAACTGTGTGTATAAAGTCAGAATTGTGTGTATAAAGTCAGAATTGTGTGATAGTCAGATTTGAACTTTGTATAAAGTCAGAACTGTGTGTATAAAGTCAGAATTGTGTGTATAAAGTCAGAATTGTGTGATAGTCAGATTTGAACTGTGTGTATAAAGTCAGAATTGTGTGATAGTCAGATTTGAACTGTGTGTATAAAGTCAGAATTGTGTGATAGTCAGATTTGAACTGTGTGTATAAAGTCAGAATTGTGTGATAGTCAGATTTGAACTGTGTGTATAAAGTCAGAATTGTGTGTATAAAGTCAGAGTTGTGTGTATAAAGTCAGAACTGTGTGTATAAAGTCAGAATTGTGTGATAGTCAGATTTGAACTGTGTGTATAAAGTCAGAATTGTGTGATAGTCAGATTTGAACTGTGTGTATAAAGTCAGAATTGTGTGATAGTCAGATTTGAACTGTGTGTATAAAGTCAGAATTGTGTGATAGTCAGATTTGAACTGTGTGTATAAAGTCAGAATTGTGTGTATAAAGTCAGAATTGTGTGTATAAAGTCAGAATTGTGTGATAGTCAGATTTGAACTTTGTATAAAGTCAGAACTGTGTGTATAAAGTCAGAATTGTGTGTATAAAGTCAGAATTGTGTGATAGTCAGATTTGAACTGTGTGTATAAAGTCAGAATTGTGTGATAGTCAGATTTGAACTGTGTGTATAAAGTCAGAATTGTGTGTATAAAGTCAGAGTTGTGTGTATAAAGTCAGAACTGTGTGTATAAAGTCAGAATTGTGTGATAGTCAGATTTGAACTGTGTGTATAAAGTCAGAATTGTGTGATAGTCAGATTTGAACTGTGTGTATAAAGTCAGAATTGTGTGATAGTCAGATTTGAACTGTGTGTATAAAGTCAGAATTGTGTGATAGTCAGATTTGAACTGTGTGTATAAAGTCAGAATTTTGTGTATAAAGTCAGAGTTGTGTGTATAAAGTCAGAATTGTGTGATAGTCAGATTTGAACTTTGTATAAAGTCAGAACTGTGTGTATAAAGTCAGAGTTGTGTGTATAAAGTCAGAATTTTGTGTATAAAGTCAGAATTGTGTGATAGTCAGATTTGAACTGTGTGTATAAAGTCAGAATTGTGTGATAGTCAGATTTGAACTGTGTGTATAAAGTCAGAATTGTGTGATAGTCAGATTTGAACTTTGTATAAAGTCAGAACTGTGTGTATAAAGTCAGAATTGTGTGTATAAAGTCAGAATTGTGTGATAGTCAGATTTGAACTGTGTGTATAAAGTCAGAATTGTGTGATAGTCAGATTTGAACTGTGTGTATAAAGTCAGAATTGTGTGATAGTCAGATTTGAACTGTGTGTATAAAGTCAGAATTGTGTGATAGTCAGATTTGAACTGTGTGTATAAAGTCAGAATTGTGTGTATAAAGTCAGAATTGTGTGATAGTCAGATTTGAACTTTGTATAAAGTCAGAACTGTGTGTATAAAGTCAGAATTGTGTGTATAAAGTCAGAATTGTGTGATAGTCAGATTTGAACTGTGTGTATAAAGTCAGAATTGTGTGATAGTCAGATTTGAACTGTGTGTATAAAGTCAGAATTGTGTGTATAAAGTCAGAACTGTGTGTATAAAGTCAGAACTGTGTGTATAAAGTCAGAATTGTGTGATAGTCAGATTTGAACTGTGTGTATAAAGTCAGAATTGTGTGTATAAAGTCAGAACTGTGTGTATAAAGTCAGAATTGTGTGATAGTCAGATTTGAACTGTGTGTATAAAGTCAGAATTGTGTGATAGTCAGATTTGAACTGTGTGTATAAAGTCAGAACTGTGTGTATAAAGTCAGAATTGTGTGTATAAAGTCAGAATTGTGTGTATAAAGTCAGAATTGTGTGTATAAAGTCAGATTTGAACTTTGTATAAAGTCAGAGTTGTGTGTATAAAGTCAGAATTTTGTGTATAAAGTCAGAATTGTGTGATAGTCAGATTTGAACTGTGTGTATAAAGTCAGAATTGTGTGATAGTCAGATTTGAACTGTGTGTATAAAGTCAGAATTGTGTGATAGTCAGATTTGAACTGTGTGTATAAAGTCAGAATTGTGTGATAGTCAGATTTGAACTTTGTATAAAGTCAGAATTGTGTGTATAAAGTCAGAATTGTGTGATATACAGTCAGAATTGTGTGTATAAAGTCAGAATTGTGTGATAGTCAGATTTGAACTGTGTGTATAAAGTCAGAATTGTGTGTATAAAGTACAAAAGAATTGTGTGATAGTCAGATTTGAACTGTGTGTATAAAGTCAGAATTGTGTGTATAAAGTACAAAAGAATTGTGTGATAGTCAGATTTGAACTTTGTATAAAGTCAGAGTTGTGTGTATAAAGTCAGAGTTGTGTGTATAAAGTCAGAATTGTGTGTATAAAGTCAGAATTGTGTGATAGTCAGATTTGAACTTTGTATAAAGTCAGAGTTGTGTGTATAAAGTCAGAATTTTGTGTATAAAGTCAGAATTGTGTGATAGTCAGATTTGAACTTTGTATAAAGTCAGAGTTGTGTGTATAAAGTCAGAATTTTGTGTATAAAGTCAGAATTGCGTGTATAAAGTCAGAATTGTGTGATAGTCAGATTTGAACTTTGTATAAAGTCAGAATTGTGTGTATAAAGTCAGAATTGTGTGATATAAAGTCAGAATTGTGTGATAGTCAGATTTGAACTTTGTATAAAGTCAGAATTGTGTGATAGTCAGATTTGAACTTTGTATAAAGTCAGAATTGTGTGTATAAAGTCAGAATTGTGTGATATAAAGTCAGAATTGTGTGATAGTCAGATTTGAACTTTGTATAAAGTCAGAATTGTGTGATAGTCAGATTTGAACTGTGTGATATACAGTCAGAATTGTGTGTATAAAGTCAGAATTGTGTGTATAAAGTCAGAATTGTGTGTATAAAGTCAGAATTGTGTGTATAAAGTCAGAATTGTGTGATATAAAGTCAGAATTGTGTGATATAAAGTCAGAATTGTGTGTATAAAGTCAGAATTGTGTGATATAAAGTCAGAATTGTGTGATATAAAGTCAGAATTGTGTGTATAAAGTCAGAATTGTGTGATATACAGTCAGAATTGTGTGTATAAAGTCAGAATTGTGTGATAGTCAGATTTGAACTGTGTGTATAAAGTCAGAAAAAATGGAAAAGAAGGGGGAAAAAAAGCCTTTTTGACAATGATTTTTTTTGTTCTGTTGTTTTCGGTTTAGTTATTAACTTTTGTAGCTTTGACTACATTTTGTATGTGTATACTCTCTTTCCACTACGAGAGTTTTGTATTTTGTCAATAAAAAAAGAAAGAAGAAAAAGAAATGACTGACCCAGTCCAGAGAGTCTGTGTTGAGTGTGTAACTGGTTTCCTTCCAGTCCACATCTCCCTCCGGCTGGAAGCTGACCTCGCGGATGCTGAAGATGTCGCTCTCCTCCTCACCCTCGCCATGGCCGCTCTGATCAGAGACAAAGAGCTTTGGATGTGAGACCCAGCGGTTGATGAATGAGAACAGACGGACCTTCAGTCACACTAACAGGAAACACAACCCACCTCATCCTCGGGGTAATGACAGTCAAACACTAGGGAATTCTTCGTGCCCTGTTTGGTCACCTCAACCACGAAGTTGGGCGTCGAGACAATGTCAGGCTGAAAAAACAGGAAAAATTGATTAAAAACATGACAAGGTAAAAACTAGTCGAGCTGCTCAATGATGTAATGTGTCTGGTTCTCAATTCCCCTCAAAATAACCCCAAAACAATCATTACAAATCATCTAAAACAACTAAAAATCAACATTCACCCACTCTCCTCCAATCAGGAGGCCTGTGGTTTCTACAATAGCCATTTTTATAATGAATATACATTTTTGTTGTTATTCCAAGCTGTGAAATATTTTATCGGGTAGAAATTGTGAGTATTTTACAGTGCTCTTGTAAATACAACATGTCTATTTTTACTATAGTAATAATAAGAAGAAGAAGACAAGACATGCCAAAATGGCTGTGAGTGTCAGATCAACTGCAACAATGAGCAATT
Organism: Gobio gobio; assembly: GCF_949357685.1. NCBI lineage: Eukaryota > Metazoa > Chordata > Actinopteri > Cypriniformes > Gobionidae > Gobio > Gobio gobio. The sequence goes on along the minus strand of NC_137100.1, from coordinate 2,959,809 downwards.
AAACACATTTTAAGATCATTTTAGTGAGTCCATACATGTGTGTGTCTATTTTGGTGAAAATATCTCATTTTGTTTTGGAGGTATAGACATTTATATGAACAAACACGTAAAAAATGACTGACACCTGACTTTGATTGGATTTTACTGCCCCTTACTATCAATATTTTGACATTTGGGCATTAGTTTATATCTATCGACATGTTTCCGAACTTCTGGCGCTGGTTTCGTCTCGATCAGACTAGTAGTTTCGAAGATATCAGCTAACGCTTTTTAAGCGCTAAATTACAACGCTGCACAAACCATATGCCGAAACCTGGCAAGTCTGGTCTCGTTGGACTCGGCAAGGATTCAGGAGACAAACAAAGTTACTCGCATGAAAATAAGTCAATCACACCCAAAGTTATAAGCATTTGAAGAAGAAGAAATATCCACTAGGGGGCGCTGTTTCAAAACTTCTCAGGCTCCTTCGGGGCATCGTGCTGATGACCCATCGTTTCGTAACAATCCGTTCATGTGTTCATAAAATACAGCATTTTAGCACATAATTCAAAATTGGATATCAGTTGACTCGGCATGGCGTCACGAATCTAACGAGACCACTTTAGGATTTTTGGACAAACGGTTCAGAAGTTATAAGCAAAAATAGCCATTTTTCGTATCTCCGGACCAGTAGGTGGCGCTGCGCCGAAATGCTGCAGGTTGCCTCAGGTCATGCTCGTGATGACATATACCAAGTTTGGTTTGAATATGATAAAGCGTTGCGGAGATATAGCCTTAAGTGTATTTTTGCAACCGCTACGTAAAATTTGTTTGCGCGTTTATCGAAAAACGATTTGACGAATCAACTTGAATTGCAAAGATTTTTTTTGTCAGCACTGCCTGAAGATGATCTGGTTAAATTTTACGTGCAAATCGGACAAACCATCTAGGACGAGTTCGCAAAAGTCGGTTTATCGGAAAAATTCGTTTTCCGAAAAATTTCGCTTTGTGAGCTGAAGACCACATGTCCCAAGATTCTGTTCTCAAACGTGACGTCATCAAACTACGCCTTTGTTATGAACAGGCGACCTCTAGCGGACGGAAAAGTTACATAGTGCACCTTTAAAAATGAATTGGAGTAGAAATATGATTATGTAATTGTAAAGTTAATATTATAACTATTATTATAAAAACAATGTAATTAAAGTGTTTGTATACAAATCAGTTCATTTTGACCTTCAATATTATAGGATACATCTGACTCATAGTGAAGCATTAGTGAAGAGATTTGTGTTCCTTGAGTAAATTTGCCATGTGTTGTACTGATATATATCCAATATTTCAGTCAATACCCGGCCCTATAAATTATGCATATCTGCAAGCAACTAACTCTAACCCTATAGCAAGAGGATTGCACAAGGACACCTTAAAGGAACACGCCACTATTTTTGAAAATAGGCTAATTTTCCGTCTCCACTAGAGTTAAACAGTCGAGTTTTACCGTTTTCGAATCCATTCAGCCGATCTCCGGGTCTAGCACTTTTAGCATAGCTTAGCATAGATCATTGAATCTGATTAGACCGTTAGCATCTCGCTCAAAAATGACCAAAGAGTTTCGGTATTTCTCCTATTTAAAACTTGACTCTTCTGTAGTCACATCGTGTGCTAAGACAAAAAATAAAGAGTTGTGATTTTCTAGGCCGATATGGCAGGAACTAAACTCTCATTCCTGCGTAATAATCAAGAGCTGTGAGCCGTAATGATATTACACAGAGCGCGCTGGGGACTATTTTCAGGTGCTGTGTAATATCCAGTGTTGGGGAAACGCATTACAAGTAACTTGACTTACGTAATAATATTACTTTTTCCAAGTAACTAGTAAAGTAACGCATTACTTTTCAAATTTACAACAAAATATCGGAGTTACTTTTCCACATTAATTTGACTGACAGCTCATGTTGAGAGTTAGTGCAGAGGCGCGCGTGTGTGTGTATGTGTGTGTGAGAACATGAGGGTTATTGTAGTTCTAGACTAAATGTGAGCATTTATTTATCTCACTTGCACAATAAAGATTCTGTCCTCCTCAAAATGAATAAAATCAGTCAAATGCAAAATCAGAGTACTATGCAAACCTCCAAAAATTAAATGTTAAACAAAACAACTATTTTTATGCATAATCTACCTTTATATTTAATTTACCAATGTCTTGCTGCTGACCTTTGATGATAAAAATTACTAGATTTTTTGTTTTTATTGGTAAAACTTTTTTCTCCTGCATCCTATTCTCTCATTATCCAGAGCTGCGCCCTCTACTGTTCATGCGGGAATTTGCATTTTTACCTAATATTTAAATTCTGGTATGAAGAGGTCTTTACCGTTGCACAAAAATTTTACTTTTTTGTTATAAACAAAACAAAAACAAGCCCAGTCCAGGTGAGAAAAAACGCAAAAGTAACGTAACGCATTACTTTTCTTAAAAAGTAACTAAGTAACTCAATTAGTTACTTTTTAAGGGAGAAACGCAATATTGTAATGCATTACTTTTAAAAAGTAACTTTCCCCAACACTGATAATATCATTGCGCCACTGCACTCATAAAAAATCACAACTTTTCATTTTCCGTCTCAGTTTCACCTCGTTCCACAATAACTGGTGTGAATGTGAAGTGTGAGCGGATGATACCTCGTCCTCCTGACTCTTCTGCGTTTGCTCAGGCTCCTCCTCCAGCTGTGGTGGGATGCTGTTGTTCACATTGAACGTGATGGTGACTCTGTCAAACACAAACATAACGTGTAAGAACGATCATAAAAGCTCTGCAGACGACGCTTTATTAATTAATATGCTCATTTTTAAAGAGGATTTCCCTCATATCCTCCATTGTTGCGGCTCCTCTCTTCCCAGTCTGTCAGTAATGCTCTGTCTCTATGAAGCCCCGCCTTCTGAAAAGCACACTGTGCTCTGATTGGTTCGGCTGGAGCGGTGTGTTGTGATTGGTGTTTGGGAAATGCCCCGCCCCTTCCGATAACCGCCAGTTTCAACCATAGATATACATAATAAAGGCTAGATGTCTCGTCCGCGCTGCTGGCCAATGAAGGTCGACGTCCGCACCTGGCGGCCATCTTGTCAGCTCACTCATAACATTGTGTTTTAATGGTGCGTGTACTTTTTAAATAACCATAACTTGCTAAATTTTCTACCGATTTTCAAACTGTTTGATTTGTTATAAACGTCAGAGATGTAGTTATGACACTGCATACTTATGAGAAAATTATTCATAATTTGTTCAAGCACCTATAATTATAGCCACGTTAATGACGTTTGTAAGAAACCAAACCAATTGTAAATCCGTCAAGATTTCAGCGAGATAAGAGTATTTGTGTTCAGATCACTCACCGCCAGAAAGCTTGCCTGTGACAAAATGGCCGCCGGTGATGGCGTTAGAGACGTAAGACATCTCGCCTTTACTATGGTTTCAACGCACTACTAACTAACTCAACCAGGCCCCGCCCCTTTATTCCACGTATTAATTATTTAAATGAGGAATACCGTATGAATCTGCTAGTCTTACTTTTCTCCGGACACCGAGCGGACGAGTTTCGCTTCTGTGCCGCTCAGTTCCAGCTCCCACCCGCCGGACATTTTAGGAAGATTCGTGTTCTTCTGGATCTTCTTTTCTTCTTTGATTTCATCTGTGAGAAACTCTGCAAACGCTTTATCACCTGAAGAATAAACACACACGCATGTTTTACTGACACTCGTAATGAATGAGATCTCATTGGTTGGTTGTTCATCTGTCAATCATTCTCAAGGTCACCTGTTGAGATGCTCTGATGACGCGTATGCAAATATTGCAGGATATGACATTATCTTTAATACCATGGAATATTCTAATTATTGTTGTAACTTTCTATCAGTGTTAATTCGTTTTCATTTTAATTTTAGTTAGTAATTAAGTTAGTTTTATTGCCATTTTTATTAGTTTTTGTTTTTTTAAATATCTCTATAGCGTTTATTATGGAACCTTGTTTTCACCACGGAATTAAAAAAATGAAAAGGTAATTGCAACTTTCTCGCAGTTACGAGTTTACGACTTTTTTGACTATATCTCACAATTCTGACTTCTCGCAATTGCGATAAAAAGTTAGAATTGCAAAAATAAACTCGTAATTGTGAGAGAAAGTCAGAAGTGTGAATATAACCTCGTAATTACGAGCAAAAAAGTCAGAAGTGCAAAAATAAACTCGTAATTGTGAAAGTCAGAAGTGTGAATATAACCTCGTAATTACGAGCAAAAAAGTCAGAAGTGCAAAAATAAACTCGTAATTGTGAAAGTCAGAAGTGTGAATATAAACTTACAATTACGAGTTTATATTCGCAATTCTGACCTTTTTTCTTGCAATTACGAGTTTATATTTGCACTTTTTCCTTTTTTCCTTGCAGTTACAAGTTTATATTCGTAATTGCGAATTTATATTCGCAATCCTTACTTTCTCACAACTGCATGTTATAAAGTCAGAATTGTGAAATATAAAAGCGCAATTACGAGAAAAAAAGTCAGAATTGCGAAATATAAACTCGCAATTATGAGAAAAGTCAAATTCTGAGAAAAAAAAAAACCTTATGTCAGGATTGCGAATAAAAACTCGACAGCGTGAGAAAAACGTCAGAAGTGCGAGATGGTCGGAATTACCTTTTCATTTTTTTTTTTTTTTAAATCTCGCAATTCTGACTTTTTTCCTCGTAATTACAAGTTTATATTCACACTTCTGACTCTCTCACAATTACGAGTTTATTTTTGCAATTCTGACTATCTCGCAATTCTGACCTTTTTTCTCTCACTTACAAGTTTATATTCGCAATTCTGACCTTTTTTCTCGAAATTATGAATTTATATTCAAAATTCAGACTTTTTCTCGCTAATACGAGTTTATATTCACTTTTGACTTTTTTCTTTGCAGTTACAAGTTTATATTCACAATTCTGACCTTTTTTTCCCTCACAATTACGAGTTTATATTCGCAATTCTGACCTTTTTTCTCGCAATTACGAGTTTATATTTGCACTTTTTTACTTTTTTCCTTGCAGTTACAAGTTTATATTCGTAATTGCGAATTTATATTCGCAATCCTTACTTTCTCACAACTGCATGTTATAAAGTCAGAATTGTGAAATATAAAAGCCCAATTACGAGAAAAAAAGTCAGAATTGCGAAATATAAACTCGCAATTACGAGAAAAGTCAAATTCTGAGAAAAAAAAAAAACGTTTATGTCAGGATTGCGAGTTAATATCTGACTTTGCAGTCTGACTTTATAACACACAATTGCGCGAAAAATTAAGAATTGCGAAATATAAACTCGTAACTGTGAGAAAAAGAAGCTTCCATAGTTTATTAATGATTAGAACATTAAACTAAATAAATGAAAATGAGAAATAGCTGAAATAGGTTCTTAACATTTCATTTCAATTGACGTTTATTTTACTTAAAGTAACGAAATAGATAAAACTTAAAAAATTCTATATATGGTTCTGGTTTCTCCTTCCACTGACCAATTAGTAGCTACAGTACTTTTACCCTTTTTAGTTATGGTAGTGTTTAGTTGGTGTGTGTGTGTATTGAGCGCTTACCCTCGGTGTGCAGAAAAAAGGTCAGAATTGCGAATATAAACACGTAATTACGAGGAAAAAGTCAGAATTGCAAATATAAACTCGCAATTGCGAGGATACAAGTCAGAAGTGCAAATAAAAACTCGTCATCGTGAGAAAAACGTCAGAAGTGCGAGATGGTCGGAAATACCTTTTCATTTTTTTTTTTTTTTAATCTCGCAATTCTGACTTTTTTCCTCGTAATTACAAGTTTATATTCACACTTCTGACTCTCTCACAATTACGAGTTTATTTTTGCAATTCTGACTATCTCGCAATTCTGACCTTTTTTCTCACAATTACAAGTTTATATTCGCAATTCTGACCTTTTTTCTCGAAATTATGAATTTATATTCAAAATTCAGACTTTTTCTCGCTAATACGAGTTTATATTCACTTTTGACTTTTTTCTTTGCAGTTACAAGTTTATATTCACAATTCTGACCTTTTTTCCCTCACAATTACGAGTTTATATTCGCAATTACGAGTTTATATTTGCCCTTTTTTACTTTTTTCCTTGCAGTTACAAGTTTATATTCGTAATTGCGAATTTATATTCGCAATCCTTACTTTCTCACAACTGCATGTTATAAAGTCAGAATTGTGAAATATAAAAGCGCAATTACGAGAAAAAAAGTCAGAATTGCGAAATATAAACTTGCAATTACGAGAAAAGTCAAATTCTGAGAAAAAAAAAAACTTTTATGTCAGGATTGCGAGTTAATATCTGACTTTGCAGTCTGACTTTATAACACACAATTGCGCGAAAAATTAAGAATTGCGAAATATAAACTCGTAACTGTGAGAAAAAGAAGCTTCCATAGTTTATTAATGATTAGAACATTAAACTAAATAAATTATAATGAGAAATAGCTGAAATAGGTTCTTAACATTTCATTTCAATTGACGTTTATTTTACTTAAAGTAACGAAATAGATAAAAACTTTAAAAATTCTATATATGGTTCTGGTTTCTCCTTCCACTGACCAATTAGTAGCTACAGTACTTTTACCCTTTTTAGTTCTGGTAGTGTTTAGTTGGTGTGTGTGTGTATTGAGCGCTTACCCTCGGTGTGCAGAAAAAAGGTCAGAATTGCGAATATAAACACGTAATTACGAGGAAAAAGTCAGAATTGCAAATATAAACTCGCAATTGCGAGGATACAAGTCAGAAGTGCAAATAAAAACTCGTCAGCGTGAGAAAAACGTCAGAAGTGCGAGATGGTCGGAATTACCTTTTCATTTTTTTTTTTTAGTTTAAATCTCGCAATTCTGACTTTTTTCCTCGTAATTACAAGTTTATATTCACACTTCTGACCTTTTTTCTCGAAATTATGAATTTATATTCAAAATTCAGACTTTTTCTCGCTAATACGAGTTTATATTCACTTTTGACTTTTTTCTTTGCAGTTACAAGTTTATATTCACAATTCTGACCTTTTTTCCCCTCGCAATTACGAGTTTATATTTGCACTTTTTTCCTTTTTTCCTTGCAGTTACAAGTTTATATTCGTAATTGCAAATTTATATTCGCAATCATTACTTTCTCACAACTGCATGTTATTAAGTCAGAATTGTGAAATATAAAAGCCCAATTACGAGAAAAAAGTCAGAATTGCGAAATATAAACTCGCAATTACGAGAAAAGTCAAATTCTGAGAAAAAAAAAAAAAAACTTTTATGTCAGGATTGCGAGTTAATATCTGACTTTGCAGTCTGACTTTATAACACACAATTGCGCGAAAAATTAAGAATTGCGAAATATAAACTCGTAACTGCGAGAAAAAGAAGCTTCCATAGTTTATTAATGATTAGAACATTAAACTAAATAAATGAAAATGAGAAATAGCTGAAATAGGTTCTTAACATTTCATTTCAATTGACGTTTATTTTACTTAAAGTAACGAAATAGATAAAAACTCTATATATGGTTCTGGTTTCTCCTTCCACTGACCAATTAGTAGCTACAGTACTTTTACCCTTTTTAGTTCTGGTAGTGTTTAGTTGGTGTGTGTGTGTGTGTATTGAGCGCTTACCCTCGGTGTGCAGACTCCCGCAGCCGCAGGACACCGTGGGCAGAGCCCGGGTCGCGGTGAGCAGCCTCGGCCTGGAGCCGGACGCCGCGCCGCTGGTGCTCAGGCTCCAGATGGATCTGGTGAAGGTTCTGCTGGGGCGGAGCGCGGGTCTGATGGCCGGAGCGGCTGGCGCGGAGCTCCTGCTGGACAGACGGGCTGCGAGCTGGACGGCGCGACTCACGGACTTCAGCATGGCTTCGGTTCGGTTCTGAGGGGCTCGCGCTGACCGCTGATCACACTGACACACGCACACACGTGGGGAAGGACACTGTGACCTCAGCACTCTACACCGGAAGCGTTACACGCGGATATGAGTTAAAAGTCCCCCACGCTGCTGTCAACAACACAAGCACGTGGTTCCAGTAGCTACAAAGCGAAATATTAAATATTATAAACTTCATCAGTCATGCAGCTGTGTGGAGTGTGCAGCGAACATGTTCCTAAATACAGATGTCCAGCCTGCAGAATCAGATAGTAAGTCATTTATTCATGTTCGACTTTTGCTTTTGGATATTTGCTCAATAACACATTTCCCTTTCTTCTAGTTGTTCGGTGAGCTGCTTTAAAAGACACAAAGATGATGGTAAGTCCAATATTATGTTTATTTATAAACATTTATTTTCTCTGGGACTCGAACCCATGACTTGCGGCATGGAAAACGGATAAATGGACGTCAAGCTACAAACCATGTCTTGTTTTGAATTTATTTAATCAATATAAATAATTCAAGCACATAAATCTTCATATGGAGGATTAATTAAGATTGAATTATGCGTTAATATGTATTTTTCGTAGCACTGACACAACCAGGTTTTACGTTTAAGTGCCAAATAACAATGACTTCAACGCAATATGTGGTTTTAAAATATGAATTTTATTCACAGACATTATTAATGAATACAGATTACATTAACTGGGATAATATTGTATTATTTTCTAACCACTGAATTAACGGGATCTTAGCCTACTTCTCTCTTTTGGTCAGTAAACAATTAAACTTCTCGGTTAACATCATGTTGTCTTCAATCTCTCTGAAATCACACTATTTACACGGGTATATTTATGAATTATAACTTATTATTCAATAAAGATCGATAAACTAATGTTAGTCAGTTGGTAAAAACGAAATGACCGTTATTTTTTTAAATTACGCGAGTGCGCGTCTTTCTGTGGAAGACGGAAGAAAGCGCGGGCTGGAGAAGCGCGCGCAGTAACGAAATATACAAATAAACCTAAAAGTATTTATTATAAAAAAAAATCTAAAAATAACCTGCAAGGAACGTTCTGTGTTTACTGGGTTATTGGTCTGTTTTGCTGAGCCATCTATGGAACAAAAACAAAACAAGCCCTGAAAATTTATAAAAAATTATACATACTTGATATGTAATCTTATTAGATTATTAGTAAATTGCATTTGATAGATTATATTTCAATAAAACATTTGATATGGGTTTGTTAAAGGTGTTTTTATGCATGTTTGGGCTGAGTTTTTGTTGTATTTACACTGTTCTGGCCAGCAGGGGTCATACATATCGTCGCCTTTTTATATCGCGATATAAGATGTTATCGTCACACCCCTAGCATGCAAGGAATGTGCTACCTCATGCTAGCAATATGTTAAATCGTGTTAAAACATGTTAGCAATGTGTTAAATCCTGTCAGAAACATGTTAGCAAACTGTTAAATCATGCTAGCAATGTATTAAATTCTGTTAGAAACATGTTATCAATATGCTAATACTGTTAGCAACATGCTAATTCATGCTAGTGCAACTGGTCCTACTTGACCAACTCTGAGCGAGATTTGAACCGGCGTCTCCGATGTGGGAGACGGGCGCACTAACAATGTGTTAAATCGTGCTGTTAGCATTAGCATGTTGTTAATATGTTAAATCATGGTAGCAGTGTGTTAACTTCTTAACCCGCACCGGTTCGTGGGCGGGGGGGTTGACGTGAGTGGGCGCGTGTGTACTTTTATCTACTTTTGTTTTATACAAAATATTCAATCAACTATCACAAACTATGCATCATTTGAAAGCTAAAACACTCAAGATTCATGTTCTGAACTTGTTTTTGCAATAAATACACCAGAGAGGAAAGGGTTAAATGAAACGCTAAAGGACCGTCCATGTAAACATTAGCATAATATTAGCGATACTCATCTTTCATCTCCTGTCGTTCAGATCAGATCGGACGAATCCAATAAACACCCGCATACATCTCTGTGTAAGAGTCCACTCTTCAAAATGCATCCCACTTTTTAATCCAAAACAACGAAAAAATAGGGAAAAAACTAAAAATCCTCCGTTGTTTGCAAGAGAGTTTTGAGTTAGCGTGATCAATCATGTCCATTTTCAATGAAATATCGATTCTATTCCGTTTCTGGCAAACTCCCCCTGCTAGAATAGTTTCTCCCACGTATTTTAAACCCTCCCTCGTCTCTCTCCTCCAATCAGAGACTCTCCTGTGATGCATCATATAGAGGAAGTGCCTTACAGGCTTGGTGAGCTGTCAATCATTGCGCCCATGGTTTTCGTTGGATAAAGGCACTCGGTGCCCAGCCAATGCCTTTTCAACAAAGGTTTGATTGATGGACTTAGTAACCAATCAAAAGGCATTATCTTGCGCAGTTTGCGTAAGTAGGCTTTGGTGAATACTGTTTGTGCGCTGGCTGCGCGCTCTCTATGGCGCAACTGCAGTGGAGCGCGCAGACTCTTACTGACAGTTCTCATCAGCTAAATGAGTTTTTTACACTTTGTAATCTCTGTAAATAGTTGCTTTAGTTTTTCAGTAACTGTTTATCCATTATAATTAGTAGTATATTGCAGTTTATTGCAGATTTATTTGAATGAAAAACTACTCTTTACAATAGCAAATGTTCTGAAATAAATGGCCTTTTTGAAAGGACGCCTAGACTTTTCTTGACATAAAAGCTCACAGAAGCCACATTACTGAGAGAATCATCCTCATATTTGAATCATGACATGATTAGACATTCAGTTTTATATTTAAGTTATTTTCAGGCTCTTAACATTAAATTATAATATTTTTTTCCCTAATTGAAAACAAAAAACAAAAAACGTGAGTCACTTACATGTATATTACTCTGTTCCCATATTACTTTGAGTTATTATGACTCTTGGGTAGCAATATTTCAAGTGTCTAGTTTAAAATAAGACCAGGTTTATGAATATAGACCATAGGGTTTAAGAGCTGCAGACATTTTCATTTGGGTATATCGTTTTCAAAAAATTCCACAAAAATGGGGCGCTTGTTAAGAGGTTAAAGCATTAAGATTAAAAACAAGCCTTTATTTCTCCTCGCTCTCATAGATTCATGTCAGCCGATTAAAGAATCAGATCCGGCCTCCAGCAGCCCAGCACCAGTGAGCAGCGGTGAGTGAACACACACACACACACACACACACACACACACACACACACACACACACACACACACACACACACACACACACACACACACACACACACACACACACACACACACACGTTATAGATCGGATATCAATACCAACAGCCGTTATGTTTGATTGCAGCCGATCAGCCGTGGATGGTTGAGGATCTCCTTGATGAAGACAGTCACACTGACAAAGTGCCACTACAGAAACTTCAGCAGCTCGGTATGAAGGAAAGCAGTGTGTGTGTGTGTGTGTGTGTGAGCAGGTTCACTGATGTCTCTCTCTCAGGTGACTCAGAGGAGCTGAAGGATCTGTTGGTGAATCCTCATCTCCGCCGGCTGATGATGTCACTGGACTCAGCTGGAGATAAAGCCAGAGCCGTGAGAGACGCCATGAAGGAGCCGCTGTTCCTGGAGTTAGCCAATCAGTGCCTGAAGATCATCGAGCCGTCACAAACAGAGAACAATCAAGAACAATACTGAGTTTATTCAACCGTCACACATGGACTCAACCACACAACTCAGTCCAGAACTGACTGTGATACTGTGCACAAATGTTAAATATAATAAATGTCTTTTGAATAATAATGACAGCATTCACAAAACTTTGCTCATTAAAGCTGCTCTGTGTAACTTTTGTATTTTATTCTTAGCTGAAAACACTTAGTTCTTTCAAAAATATATGTGCTCATTAATGTATATTTACTTCGTTCAAGTAATAAAGTATTCTCGTAAGTTTATAATATGCCATTGTAAACACATACGGGTGAGGGTTCGAATGCGGGTCGCCATGTTGCTCCTCCATCTTGAAAGTACATTAGCCAAAGAGGGACATACCCGTAAATTCAAGCTTCGCCTTTGGCGTTTTAACACTCGATGGCACCGTGTCGAATGTGGACGAGGTCGAACTGGAAGCCATGTTAATCTTGGACTAAATCGGCCACCGTAGGAGTTAAAACGAAATCGGATTTGAGAGGAACAGAAACTAATATTCACTGGATATACCTTTTAACCACTAGATGGGGGAAAATATCACACAGTGTAGCTTTAATGGTTTAAACACAAGTTTATTTACTTGAGGAAGTCTAAATCAAAATAGTTCTCAACCTGAAGTGATTATCTCTTCATCTCCTGTTAGCGGGTGGGATATATTAGGCAGCAAGTGAACATTTAGTCCTCAGAGTTGATGTGTTAGAGGAGAAATGGGCAAGCGTGAGGATTTGAGCGAGTTTGACAAGGCTAGACGAAAATTAACCATGGTTTTATTGTAGTAAAAATGTAGTAACCATGTTTTTTTGGCTAATTGAATACCATTTATATAACAACAGTTTACCACAAATAGCATGGTTAAACTGTGGTTAGAGAAGCAAAACCATGGTTAATTTGCGGTTACCATGGTTTTACTGTTTTATTTGTAGTTTATTTTCGTAAGAGTCACGGGAATGCAATCGTTGAGACGCTTCTGGAGGAGTTAAACCAAATCATTGGTTTATCACTCGGGCCTTTCAGAACCACACATTTGAGATGCTGCGATGTGATTGGTCCGCTGATTAGTCCAGTTATCCAATCACATCCTCTGTTGACGCACTTGAGTTTCTGGTTGTGGATCGAGGGATTTATTCAGTAATTGTGTTTCTAACTTAGTCTTCTTATCGGAAACAATTGTATCCGCCTCAATTGATCGCATTGTTTATGTTTCGATCCAGTGTTTTTTATGCAATATCCCAAAATGTGCATAAAATATGAGGATGGAAACCGCTACTAATGCATTAAATTGTTACAAAAAAATATTTTTCTATTCATCAAATAATTCTGAAAAGACGACATGTCAAGGTTTCCACACAAATATTATGATAATAATCATAAACGTTGCATCATATTAGAATGTTTTCTGAAGGGTCATGTGACACTGAAGACTGGAGTAATGATGATGATAAATTCAGCTTTGCTCACAGGGATAAATTACAGTTAACTATACACCAGTCAGGCATAACATTATGACCGGTGAAGTGATTATCTCTTCATCTCCTGTTAGTGGGTGGGATATATTAGGCAGCAAGTGAACATTTTGTCCTCAGAGTTGATGTGTTAGAAGCTTAAGGATTTGAGCGAGTTTGGGCCAGATTGTGACGGGTCAGAGCATCTCCAAAACTGCAGCTCTTGTGGGGGGTTTACCTGGGGAACACATGGCCCCAGGTGCATTATGGGAAGAAGGCGTGGCAGCGGAGGCAGTGATGCTTTTTTTTTTTTACCATGAAGCCGGTTTAGCCAGATATGTTTAAGCTTAGTTTTTGCCAATCCTGGGTTTTAGGTACCATTAAAGTGGTTTGGATTTTAGCAGTGTTCATCGCCATAGTAACTTATGCTCCACGGCTAACCTGCTCCAGCGCAGGTTATGTTCTGGATAAGACATCTCAAACTGATATTGGACCAATCAGCTGTGAGCAAAGTGACACGCCTCTGATGCAATGAAGCCACGCCCCCTGTTTCTATCCAAATTAAAGGTCACTATAGCAAATGATTTTTAAAGACTAAAGTGTCTGGCTTTTAACAATGCTTATTTATTATAATAATAATAATATTGAATGACTTAGATATCATTTAAGTAATAAGTATACCCTTAATAAATTACACACGTATCATTTTAGTTAATCAATCATTAAAAGGCACATAGTTAAAATTAATATAAATAGCCTATATAAAGGTCACACAAATAAGCTTTAAAATCAATAAATAAAGCTTTGAAAATGACTACATGTGAGTTTAAATGTTCAATTATCTCTATATATCAACTCAACTAACTTTTATTGCACTAAGTAAGATTTCATAGAAAGCTCTTTTCTCATAGAATACACTTTTGCTGATTCTTCTTCCTGTGTAAATTTGTTTAAATTCGTGATATTTTCAATCATGTAATATTCTGCAATGAATCTCAGTTTGACTGATTCACAGCGTGTGATTGGCTGCTGATGTCACAGCGTGTGATTGGCTGCTGATGTCACAGCTAAACTCCGGATCAAAGCCTGAGTTGACAGAGAAAGCTGATGATCGGCATCATGGGACCGACAAAGCCTGAATAGATTGGTTTGGTTTTGTCAACTCGAAACTAATCCTGTAACCCTGAGTTTGTTAAACTACCATCATGGTACAGGCCCCTGATCAGTGTACACACACACACACACACACACACACACACACACACACACACACACACACACACACACACACACAGCCCCTGCCCCTAAACCTACCCATCACACACACACACACACACACTGCCCCTGCCCCTAAACCTACCCATCACACACACACACACACACACACACTGCCCCTGCCCCTAAACCTACCCATCACCCATCACACACACACACACACACACACACACACACACACACACACACACACACACACACACACACACACACACACACACACACACACACACACACACACACACACACACACACACACACACACACACACACACACACACACACACACACACACACACACACACACACACACACACACACACACACACACACACACACACACACACACACACACACACACACACACACACACACACACACACACACACACACACACACACACACACACACACACACACACACACACACACACACACACACACACACACACACACACACACACACACACACACACACACACACACACACACACACACACACACACACACACACACACACACACACACACACACACACACACACACACACACACACAGTAAAAAAGAGAAACAGTGTTAAAAAAAACCCCAAAAACAATATGTAATGATTTTTATTTGAATCAAAGTTTGCCAAAAGTGTTTGATTGCTTTAAAGCAGTGCCTGAGCACAAACACAAAACATGTGTTATAGTAAACATGTGTTATAGTGGTTTTATTGATTAATATCTGAGATGAAAATACACTCCCGTCTAACGAGCAATCAGGCAAAATATTACAGATACACATGCAATAGTACATAATAATTCAGCCCATCCCAAACCACGGCTTCTCCCAGTATTTAATCCAGTAGTGTTTCATTTCTTACATTGTGCAATAAATAAGATACCAAGCAAAGTGTACAAAACATGTAATAATAGTCTTTATCAATACTGTATTCTCCATTTTATCAGTTATCATATCCCATCATACCCATCGTCTATATTAATGATCTGAGCTCATGCACTTAGGGCGTCTCCGAATACACTTTTGCTAATTTAACGACGGGAAAAACGATCGGTTCTGTTTATATGAAAAATCGGATACAATATAGCGCGTGAATTATGCATGATGTGTGTTATGCTTTGCTCCACTGACGTTCTGTGATGTTAAAAGCGTTTCTAAGGATGCTGATGTTTAGAAGGCAGCGTCTGACTCTGGGAACATGCTAACATTAGCAACACATTATTAGCTGTTTGATAGCGTAGTCGAGCCGAAGGCTAATCGTGTTAATTAGCGTTATGTGTCCGACCCCATTGTACAGCGTTTACGACAGTAACTTGAGTAAAGAGGAGCGATCTCTGAGATCCTGTGAGTGAGTGAGTGAGTGGAGGCGGGGCTCATTTGCATATTCATGAATACTCATGTATACTAAATGAAGCAAGGGTGTCGAGTTACATTCAAGCTATTTTAAAGCATTAACCCCCTGGGGCTCTTCGGTCATTTCTGACCCGGATTTTTTAAAATTAAAAATGTAAAAATATCGTAGCTTCATCGGAATGGTCCGAAACTTATTGGTACTTTATTGGTACTTGGTATATGAACACCCAAAAAAATTGGGGACAGGATTTGAAAAGTCTAAGTGGTCGTAAAAAAAAACAAAAGTCACACTCAGGACCTTCGGGTCAAAAATGACCCCCATAGGAAATGAATGAGAAATTAGCAAAAATATGAAAATACTGAGTTTTTTTGTGCATACGATCTACAAATCAGCCAAGATGCAGAAAAATAGGACTCAACAGTGAAGATCTCTAAAACATCAAGAGTGCAAAACAGACAAAAACACACACACACACACACACACACACACACACACACACACACACACACACACACACACACACACACACACACACACACACACACACACACACACACACACACACACACACACACACACACACACACACACACACACACACACACACACACACACACACACACACACACACACACACACACACACACACACACACACACACACACACACACAGCTTTTGGAATGGTATGTGTTAATGTGTGTGTGCGTGTGTTTTTGTGTGTATAAGTGTGTGTGTGTGTGTGTGTTTTTTGTCTGTTTTGCACTCTTGATGTTTTAGAGATCTTCACTGTTGAGTCCTTTTTTCTGCATCTTGGCTGATTTGTAGATTGTATGCACAAAAAAACTAATTTCCCATTAATTTCCTATGGGGGTCATTTTTGACCCGAAGGTCCTGAGTGTGACTTTTTTTTACGACCACTTAGACTTTTCAAATCCTGTCCCCAATTATTTTGGGTGTTCATATACCAAGTACAAATAAAGTCACCAAGTTTCGGACCATTCCGATGAAGCTACGATTTTTATAAGATTTTTTTTTATAAAACGCAAGATCTACTATAGTGGTAAAAATGTGCTATTGCATGATAAAATTGCTCAATATGTCCAAAAAATTGCTTTCATGAGGCCTAGGCTTGACTCTAAAATGAAATACAGCTAAATAAAATTAAATGGGTCATAATTATTGCATAAATATTAATTATAAATCATAAAATTATCTCAAATCACCAAAAAAGAAAAGAAAAATATTATTGAACAAAAATATATTTCATTGATTTTACTCAAATCTTTTTTATCTTAATTTTTGACCCGAAGGTCCTGAGTGTGACCCATAAATGAAGAACCAGAGGGTCAAGACATTATTCTCACAGGGAAAAAAACAGTTAAATGTGAGTTAACAGATTACAGGGGGACTTTAATACAAATTAAAATAAATACCCGAATTTGGGATATATCAGCAGCACATATGTATAAATATCGCTTTCCAGCTGTGCAAGAAACATTATTTAAATCATGCTAATATAAAACGGAAGCTCTTGTATAAAGTAATAGTTATAAAACACAGAATTAAAAGGCACTTGTGCTTCATGCAGAGAGTAAATACAACTAAACCACTAACAGTAAGGCAGCTAAACGTGTAATATCACTTAAAGGGTTAGTTCACCCAAAAATGTAAATTCTGTCATTAATTCCTCACCCTCATGTCGTTCGACACCCGTCAGACCTCCGTTCATCTTCAGACACAAATGAAGATATTTTAGTGTAAATCTGATGCTGAGAAAGGCTTCAGATAGGCCTCCATTGGCATTCAGTACATTTACACTCACAAGACCCATAAAAGGCACTAAAAACGTCATTACAAAGTCCATCTCACCACAGTGACTCTACAATAATTTTACGAAGCGACGACAATAGTTTTTGTGCGCAAAAAAAATCTAAATAATACCTTTATCCAACTTTTTCTTGTCTTCCGTGTGTCTCCACGACGCATGCGCAAGAATATGAGCAGATCCGGCGTTCGGGAATCCATGAAATGCCACTTAAGCCCCATTTTGAGAACTACACCGAGACCTAAAGCACGATCAGTGTAGAATTCAACAGCTTAGACACGCGCGTCTTCCTCTGCTTGTAAACAAATCTCTTCTGGGTCATGTGTCCGAACGCCGGATCTGCGTCAAATTCTCACGCATGCGTCGTGGAGACACACACAGAAGACAAGAACAAGTTGGATAAAGGTGTTATTTAGATTTTTTTTGCGCACAAAAACTATTGTCGTCGCATCGTAAGATTATTGTAGAGTCACTGTGGTGAGATGGACTTTGTAATGACGTTTTAAGTGCCTTTTATGGGTCTTGTGAGTGTAAATGTACTGAATGCCAATGGAGGCCTATCTGAAGCCTTTCTCAGCATCAGATTTACACTAAAATATCTTCATTTGTGTCTGAAGATGAACGGAGATCTGACGGGTGTCCAACGACATGAGGGTGAGGAATTAATGACAGAATTTTCATTTTTGGGTGAACTAACCCTTTAATGTAGTGTGTGTCAAAGGTGCATTGATTGCGCGAAAGCTCTTGAGAAGTCGTGTCAGGTTTTCTCCAGCAGGATCTGGTTGAACCCGGTCACCACATCGGCCTTGTGCACCGGATGTCTGTCCGCGTAGAGGAGCGGAGACCTCTGCAGATGGATCTTAATGGAGCCCTGTCAAAACACACAGGGTTTCATGATCAGACAAAGCAGCTAAAGCAGGACTTTTAGTTTGTAATCACTCGGATCATAGACGGAAAAGACCATTTACAACCAATACAGGCAGTTTAATACGGAAATATGGTCGTTTTAAAGCTTTTTAATGGTTATCGAGGTTGAGCCAAAAACCGAGGACTAGTCCACGAAATGGGTTTTTGATACTTTTTTTTTAACGATCAATTAGCATGCTCGAATCATGACCCCAATTTTTTTGTGTGTTAACATACCTAATGCTAGCCTGGATGCCAGCCGAATTTAGCCCCGCCCACAAAATTTTTGCTCGGGCAATTGGGTCTGGACTCGCTCCATAGAGGAGGAATTATGCCTGAACAGAAACTGTTCGGACCAATGAAATCATCAGGGCGGGCTTTAGACGATGATGGACAGATGATCAACAGTAGCGTAATCATCCACGTCATCGAAGGCTCTTGGGTTGAATTTGCTCTTATCCTAAACGGAGAACTTGTTCGTATATGCGTTCACCTTCACTAGTTCTCTCAGAAACGATGATCGTGTTGGTAAGTACTCTGTGTATCCTTAAATTATTTTATTACTGCCAAAGATCGTTTACACTCATCTTTTTCTTGTAACGTTACTTAATCCAGCGTGCGTGCAGACAGGGTTTCCAAGTGTTTTTGCAATGTCGCGCACAATTGCTACTCAAAACTATAGCCCAAAACTATAACTTTCCGGGGGGTTCTCCGGAAAAAAATGGCGTAAAAAAATGGCGTTTGGTTGGCAAAATATGTTATTTTGGCAAGGTTGCCTGCTAAAATTTGCATTCCTGGGTTTATATAATCACATAATTGGGGTCGCTTCAACCCGCGGACATGGAGAAAAACACGGACTTGGTAACAGTGCAGTTGAGTTCTGTTGACATTTGACAACTAACGTTACGCGTCGCTCCGTTGCTCTGATTGGTTGTAGGGATGAAACGATTACCGGTTTCACGATAAACCACGATAAAATTTTGTGACGGTTAGTAATATCGTATAAAATGTTATAATCATTAAAACCGCGTGTGATTATCACGGTTGTGAAAACTCGCGGTAAATCTTGTTCAGTCAGCGTCAGTCTGGCGCACCGCTGTTTTTTGAATGAGGAGAAATGGCAGAAGGCAGTGACAGCACTCGGGGGATTGTTCAGCCTCTAAAAGGACCAAATCTGAGGTGTGGTCATATTTTGGCTTTTACAAAAGTCCAGAGGGAAACTTAATGTAAGATGGTCACCCTGTCTGCAGAACATGCCAGAAGAAAGTCGCTGTAATAGGGAAAACACTTCAAAACTACGAACGCAAGGCAAGTGGACTTTGACCTCAATACCAAAACTACGTCTGGGAAATAATAACGTGAAGCGAACAAACAAATTCAGACAAGACTAGGGTGACATTTAAGGGATAATAATCAGGGTTTGACATTAACAACCGCCATTTGCGGGTGTAACGTTATTTCGGCTGCACACTAGCCACTCTGACTGTTGAACTTATAATAGTCTTCTCAAAAGCCATCTGTTATAATCGCTTTGCGCATTATAAGCACTTACACGTGCTTCTATTGAGTTTACGAATGCAATATCTCATAATCAGAGGCTTTCAGATTAGCGGAGTTTTGTTCAGAGCGCGCGCCGCTCTCACACGCTGAAATCTGCACTCAAAGCACAGATAAACGTGCGATGTACGCAGGAGATTCACTCATCATACAGAGGTTGACTGTTTTTGTTCTATTTCAGCAGCGAAAATGGTTTAAAAAAACACAGCAGAAGCACAGAGCATCTGATATGACTGGCATAACGCAGGCGAATTTAGGGACCGTCTGTAAAGTTACATACAACATTGGTAACGTTATACACGTTTCAAACTTCAATAGCATTTGAAGAGAATGACAGTCATAAAAAGACTGTAAAGTGTTCATCTAGGTGTCAGGTATGATGCACACATTTTGATATTTAATAATAAACTGTCAAATCATATGGAAATATGGATATGCATTATTTCACTAGGATACTGTTTGGGCTCTAACACAAAACATGCTAGATTTAAATGTGTCTGATAGAACACTGATGAGAATATTGCTTGGGAATATATTTACAGTGATAATATTAAAGATTATATTTACGACAAATTATTATTATTTATGTGTTATGCGTTGCTATTGATGACGGCCATTAAGGAAGGAAATCCCACAGAATCTTGTTTAAAAAAGTGCTTAGAGCTGCTTGATTTATTTGTTGTTTGTTGAATTTCAAATATAAAACTTGTTGAAATGTTTTAAGTGTGTGCATCTGTTCTTTTTGAACACTTTCATTTCGTTTGAACAAAACCGTGATAATATTGATAACCGTGATAATTTGGGTCACTATAATCGTGATGTTAAATTTCCATACCGTTTCATCCCTAGTTGTGGGTCTATCCAATTGAGGTCTTTCCTGGCTCGGTTGAAACACGCCCCATAATCAAAGCTCAATGGAGCGGTACCAGACTCATATTCTGACTAGAATTGAGTATGGCCACGCCAGGCTAACCTAATGCAAGAAACGTCACCAAGTTTCATATCATTCCGATGAAGCTGCGATTTTTAACAATTCAAAATGCAACATTTCGGCCTTGTGGTGGCACTACAGCGATCGAAAGTACGTAATGGGTCATAAACCGTTCGCCACAGGCTCAATTGAGAATTCTTGGCTCGAGACGAACACATTGGGTATTTTCGATTTGTCGAAAAATCTACTTTTGCAAACAAGTCCTAGGTTTTTAACCCGATGGAACCAAACCAGTGCAGAAAGATTCTCCGTCTGTCAATAATAATCACAAAAAGTCGGAATTTAAATCGACGTCCGCGACTGGACGGCAAAATGTGGCCACTTTTACTAAAAGGGCAATCCCTCTTGAACAGAATGAGATCGTTTCACCAAACTCGACACTTCTGTATGGGCTCGGTCTGTGGTCGCGTGAAAAACCATGTGGCGACTGGCCACTTGGGGGCGCTATAAAATGAAAAAAATCACAAAAACGGCTATAGCTATTCAACAGTCAGTCTAATTGACCTGGAAACTGGCATGTGGCGTCTTTGTCCAAGGTGCCGCGATTGTTAACGATGATGAAAAATTAACGATGATGAAAAACATGGCCGCCGTCAACCAATGAATTTCGAGCGGCTGTCAGACGAGGTTAATGGAGGCCGGTCAGAAGAAAAGACCATTTACAACCAATACAGGCAGTTTAATAAGGAAATATGGTCGTTTTAAAGCTTTTTAACCGTTATTGAGGCTGAGCCAAAAACTAGTCCACGAAATGGGTTTTTGAAATAATCTCCAATATTTAACAAACGATTCGATTGAGCAAAGATCAGGGGTTTCAGTCACACATCACTAACCAATCATTCACCATGATTTACTGTAGTAACACCACATGGATTTAATGTTATTATTCATCTCAGGGTTAGTACAACCTTTTGAGAGTGAAATTCAAGCACTTTTCAAGAGCTTCACACTTTTTCCAGCACTTCAAAGCTCTAAATATTATCCAATTTTAATGTTTTTTTTTAATGTGATGATTTGTAAAACAAAGTTTAAGGGGTATTGTTGAAGAAATAGTCAAAATGTTTTTTTGTTGTTGTTAATGTGTAGACCACTTTGTGGCAAACAAGCACTTTTATTTTAAAAAGACATGAAATTACCACTATAGCCAGTAGATGGCGGCAGAGGAGCACTTATTGACCATTTACAATATTCTATTATCCCTATAGTCTCTAATATATGGACAAAAGTAGGAAGTCACAAAGTCTCATGAAAAAAAAAAACTATTTTATTCAAATTGTGACAATTACCCAGAAACCAAGCGCCTTTAATAGTCACTGAAGCTGTTGGTCATTTCAGTGTGAGACTATAAAAGAATAATGGTAACCTATATTTAATAAGAGCAGAATATTAAAAACTAACCTATAATTTTTTCCACATTACTGTTGTTAATAAAAAGTTAATTTTATCTGCATTTCAATTCATAAACCTTTGATATGTATATTGCGAAAGATATTGTGCCTATACCGTGGAATAGCCGGGGTTTATTCACATGCTGAACGTTTTGGACCCCAGGTAGGTGCTACCAAGCCGCAAATATTTTTAAACAAAATAAAGTTAAAACTTGTTTTCAACTACTTCTGTGTTATCTGCAGATTGATTTTAAGTAGGAGGGGGGAAAAAAACTATTTAAATCGTAAATCAGATTTTTTTTTGTGGTCATATCGCCCAGCCCTATGATATACAAACCTTTACGCACGTGAAAAACACGAAGGCGCCAATTTCTATCAAATTTCTCACAGGCCACTAGGGGCATGATTCAAACAGGAGTTTTCTTCTGACCGGCCTCCATTAACCTCGTCTGACAGCCGCTCGAAATTCATTGGTTGACGGCGGCCATGTTTTTCATCATCGTAAACAATCGCGGCACCTTGGACAAAGACGCCACATGCCAGTTTCCAGGTCAATTAGACTGACTGTTGAATAGCTATAGCCGTTTTTGTGATTTTTTTCATTTTATAGCGCCCCCAAGTGGCCAGTCGCCACATGGTTTTTCACGCGACCACAGACCGAGCCCATACAGAAGTGTCGAGTTTGGTGAAACGATCTCATTCTGTTCAAGAGGGATTGCCCTTTTAGTAAAAGTGGCCACATTTTGCCGTCCAGTCGCGGACGTCGATTTAAATTCCGACTTTTTGTGATTATTATTGACAGACGGAGAATCTTTCTGCACTGGTTTGGTTCCATCGGGTTAAAAACCTAGGACTTGTTTGCAAAAGTAGATTTTTCGACAAATCGAAAATACCCAATTTGTTCGTCTCGAGCCAAGAATTCTCAATTGAGCCTGTGGCGAACGGTTTATGACCCATTACGTACTTTCGATCGCTGTAGTGCCACCACAAGGCCGATTGGGGCGGGCCTTGGTGATCCCTTTAAAGTTTCAAGTCTCTTCGACTGGTTTGGTCTGACTGATGACTTTTAGGGGAGAATGCTGATCCTTGAACGCGAATAGAGCGTCTAATTCACGTCTGGTTGGACGCTTGAACATTTTGAATCCACTCGCGCTCCACGGCAAATTGGACGTGCGTATAAATCAAGCGTTTGAAAGCCTTAGTGAGCAGGCTCCTGATTGGTTAAAGGGTTAGTTCACCCAAAAATGAAAATTCTGTCATTAATTCCTCACCCTCATGTCGTTGGACACCCGTCAGACCTCCGTTCATCTTCAGACACAAATGAAGATATTTTAGTGTAAATCTGATGGCTCTGAAAGGCCTCCATTGGCTCAATGCACGGTTCACTCTCAAGACCCTTAAAAGACACTAAAGACGTCGTTACAAAGTCCATCTCACTACAGCGGCTCTAAAATAACTTTATGGAGTCACGAGAATAGTTTTTGTGCGCAAAAAAAACCCTAAATAACGACTTATATAGTAATGACGATTTCAAAACACGGCCTCATGAAGCTTCGAAGCGTTATGAATCAGTGAGTCGATTCAGCGGTTTGAATCGCCAAATTTCAGCAGTTTCACACGCGATCCGAATCATGAATCGACTCATTGATTCATAACGCTTCGAAGCTTCACGAGGCCGTGTTTTGAAATCGTCATCACTATATAAGTCGTTATTTAAGGTTTTTTTGCGCACAAAAACTATTCTCGCCGATTCATAAAGTTATTGTAGAACCACTGTAGTGAGATGGACTTTGTAACGACGTCTTTAGTGTCTTTTAAGGGTCTTGAGAGTGTAAAGTGCATTGAGCCAATGGAGGGGTCAGTGATTAATGACAGAATTTTCATTTTTGGGTGAACTAACCCTTTAATTCAAGCACTTTCAAGGACCTATGTTTGTTTTCAAGTACTTTCCAGGCCTTGAATCCAAATTCAAGTACTTTCAAGAAGCGTGGGAACCCTGTATAAGTTATTTCCTATGGTGATCCCCATTGCATCTATCCTGGAATCATTCATGGCCACTCAAAACCTCATCTAAACGAGCCTCAGTTCACTGGAGCCGTCTCTCACCCGTGGCTGAGCTCTGATAGACGCCACACCCTGGTCAAACTGGTTGGTCTCTACTTTGTATTCGCCGTGTCTGAATGGGATCTTCAGACAGGCCATCATGGACATGATCCGCTGGAAACCAGTGGCGGTCAGAGACACAGTGATGGTGGGAGCAGAGGCTATGGCCAGTCCAATGGGCCATCCTCTGACCAGGACGGGCTCCTGGATGCTGGAGAGCTGCACTGAGCCTCTTTCCCTCAGCAGAGGATCCAGCTTCGGCAACACACACGATTCTTCCTCCATGAAATCCTCAGCATCATCCAGCTCCGCCTCGGCCAGCGCATCCATCCACGCCTATCGAGACGGAACACACACACACACACACGATTCAAGCCATCGAAGTCAGCATGAAAGGGTTCATAGTCCTGCCAAACACTGTTATTAACCCTCTGGTGCTCTCCGGTCATTTCTGACCGGAAAATATTCTGTTTTGAAATGTTAAAAATCACAGCTTCATCGGAATGATATGAAACTTGGTGACTTTTCTTGCATTAGGTATGTAAACACACAAAAAATGTATTCGAGCATGCTAATTGGTCGTAAAAAAAAAAAAGTAGCGTTCATTGTCTTCGGTCATGAATGACCGACCATTGGAAATAAATGGGAAATCGGCCAAAATTCACCAAATATTTGTGTGCACAATCTACAAATTGGCCACAATGCTGAAAAAGTACACAGCAGTAAAGAGGTGACAGTCTAAAACATCAAGAGTGTGATATTGACACATCCACTCCCACACACACACTTAAACACACACACACTTAAAGACACACACACACACACACACACACACACACACACACACACACACTTAAACACACACACACATACACTTAAACACACACACTTAAACACACACACACTTAAACACACACACTTAAACACACACACTTAAACACACACACACACACACACACACACACACACACACACACACACACTTAAACACACACACACACACACACACACACACACTTAAACACACACACACACACACTTAAACACACACTTAAACACACACTTAAACACACACACACACTTAAACACACACACTTAAACACACACACTTAAACACACACACACACACACACACACACACTTAAACACACACACACACTTAAACACACACACACACACACACACACACACACACACACACACACACACACACTTAAACACACACACACACACACACACACACACACACACACACTTAAACACACACACACACACACACACACACACACACACACTTAAACACACACACACACACACACACACACACACACTTACACACACACACACACACACACAAACTTAAACACACACACACACACACACCTATGAAAAACTGAGCCTATGAACCACATTTTGAATTTTTTTAAATCACAGCTTCATCGGAAAAATATGAAATTTGGTGACTTTTCTAGCATTAGGTATGTAAACGCACAAAAGAAATCGAGGGCATGATTTGAGCATGCTAATTGGTCATAAAAAAAAATACTCCCACTTGTGCTCTTCGGTCAAAAATGACCCCCATAGGAAATTAATGGGAAATCTGCAAAAACACAAATTCACAGAAAAAAATATCTATATTTCTAACACAAAAAAAAATATCTAAAACTTTTATAATAAATAGTCTTTGAGATTTTTTCAATATATATTCAAATCCATCAAAAAAAAAAATCATTAAATGTGTTCAAAACAGAACTAGTGAATTCTCAAGCCTCTCCATTGAGATTACACACATGGTTGCATGATTTCTTAAATAATTCCAAAAGAGGCGCTAATCTGCCTTCAAAAAAATTTATTTGGAAGGCCTAGTCTCTATTTTAACCTGAAATACTGCAATCATTAAAATAAAAAAAATTTAAATAATAAAAAAAATGTTTAAATATAAATTTCAATGGCAAAAATAGACCATAATTATTGCATAAATATTAAAAAATACCATCAAATCATCTCAAAATACAAAATTAAAAAGAAAAAAATATTATTGAAGAAAAATAAATTGCATTGGTTTTACTGGCGTGGAGGAAGTTTAATTTGACCGGGAAGAGAACCAATGCAACCCCTAAACGAAGAGCACCAGAGGGTTAATCAAATCAAAAACCAGCACAAAGCTTACTCTCCAGCGCCTCCATTTGGTTTGGATGACCGATGCAGCCTTGTGCCATTTCTTGATTATTCTTCTGACCCGCCAGGACCTCACACCTGTGATAAAGATACAGGTAAAGAGAGTTAAAAACACAATGAATACAGGATAGAGGCATTTGTCAAAGGAAAGGAGTGAGTACAAGGTTTCATAGGACCCTATAACGTTTTAATACTTTTATAAAGCCTTATGAATTCATTAGCGTGGTGTGATCAGGACACACTTCTATTTCCCGGGATCATTCCGTTACCCTTTGGCTTTGCTGATCTCAGATGAGCAGGTGTTTGGCTCAGGTGAGCTGCATCTGTTCTGAGTTTAAGGGATAATCAGGTGATCAGGAGGCGGTGTCTAGACACATGGCAGATGTCTGATCCTGGGAAATGGACCGGGTCTATTCCTGGAGAATAATGGCTTCTCGCTTGTGTCTTTCAAACACAACCAGCTGATTCCCAGCCCCAGTATTTAACTGTGAAATGTCTAGAACAAGGTCAGCTGTTATTAACCCTTGTACGGTCTTCGTTTGGGAATCACAGACCCCAGGCAACAAAAGTTAATTTTGTAACAAAACAATAGTTTTTTTTAGAACACATGTAATTTTACTCTGTTTATTAATGTTTTTACTCAACATCTGTGCAGTTTTTGGAGTATTTATTATAATCTTTTAATTTATATAAATAAATTAAAAATATATTTTTTTAACCCTCAGAGCCCGACGGCATCGCCCACGACGTCACACGGCACCTCCGATAAATATCTATATTATTTCATGAAACTTTTATCGATTTTCTTACCGTTTTTTCCAGCAGAAAGCTAACGAGCTAGCCATCACGGGGGTGTCTTTGGTGTCTTTGTAGCCTTTACAGAAGGTTTTCTATCCAGCCTGGAACATGTGCATCTTTTTGGAGTTGTTCAGCAATAAATCAAAACGCTTACATCCAAGATTTATCCACTTGATGTCCATAATTTATAAATTTTCCGCCATTTTCGCCGCTAGCGCGATGCTAGCTGCCATTTTGGATGAGGGTTTGACCAATGACAGGCTGATCCGTCATCCACGTTGGTGTGCGTCATTACGCATGAACCACAGCTCTGTTATTGTGGAGAGAGAGAGACGCACGGCTAGTGTTGAGGAGATAGAGAGAGAGACGCGCTGCAGTTTTTAGTAGTTTTGTGGAGAAAGTTTGAGGAAAAAGTTTGTGGAGAAAGTTTGAGGAAAAAGTTTGAGGAGAAGTTCCTGATAGGAACTGTTTTGAGGCTTGGCACCAGTAAATATCCAAAATCCAAAGAGGCCAAAAGCGCCTGGACTTTTTTTGGAAAAATGTAAATAGTTTTGGTTCTGTATAAGTTATCATGTTTATTCCTGAGTTCCAGGACTCTAAAGACTTGAACAAACTGTTTTCCAGAGGAAATATGCTTAGCTTTTATTTATTTGTGTGTGTTTTCAATAAATATTTGAGTGATTCAATTTCCGTTTTATGTTTTAATTTATCTTTATGGTCCCATAACTTATTTTACATTCAGGTGACATCAATGCAACACAAATATACTGACAGTTAGGGGTGTAACGATTCATCTACTACATCGATGTATCGATTTATTTTCCTACGATCTAACTACATCGATCTGTGCTCGGCAAGTTGGCCTTCCGGACGACATATATCGATCTAACATCGTTTTAAAAGGTAATCAATCGATTGTATCGATCATAGGAAATAACGCATTGGATTTAAGCACGTCAGACTTTAAATGGATGTTTTTTCTTAGCACTTTTAATGATAAAGCCGTTAAACGTTACTCGATTAAGTCTGCCTATCTGTGACATCATCGCCACGCACGCACCAGCAGCAGCGCTAAGAAAACAAAACAGCATGGCGGATGGCAGAGGAGAAGCCAACGTGCGAGAAATTATCAAGCCACCAGGAGAAAGAGCTAAGTTAGTTACGTTTTACCTGTACTTTCAACCCTTGCTAAATGTTACCTGTGCATTCCTGACACCAGTGTGCCTGCAGAGCGAGTCTTTAGTACTGCTGGAGACATAGTGAACGCACAGAGAAGTGTCTGCGGTCAGATCATGTTGATATTTTTGAAAAAGAAATAAGTAGAGTCATTGAAGAGTAGTTGGTTACATTTTATCTTTTGTTAAATATTGTTTGTTTATTAAACTGAGAGTAGTAGCAGGTTCAGCCAGTTTATTCAAACTGAAGAAATGTTGGTTGCACTTTATTTTTGATATTAATATTGTATTTGTATTATTTTAATGTTGAAAAACAACAGCAAAAGTAACAGGTACACCTACTATTAATTAAACCTGAAGAGAAGTTAGTTGCACTTTATTTTTGATATTAATATTGTAATATTATTATGTTGGATAACAAAAGCAGAAGTAGCAGGTTAACCTACTGTTGAAATGTTGGTTGCACTTACTGTGCTTTTATTGAATATGTATTGAATATTGAAAATGAGAGCAGAAAAGGTTAACTTCCTGTTAATTCAACCTAAACTGTTGGTTGCACTTTATTCAAATAAAATTTGAATGCATTTGCCATTAATTGTTGTTTACTTGTTTGTTTATATCCATAATTAATTGATACCTGATTCCCTTACAAGAAACAACAGGAATCTAGGAAACTTTACCTGCACTGACCAGTATCCAGATATTTATTTCAGTCACACAATTTTTGGCTAAAAAGTTACTGAATCGATTTCAGGTCACTGAATCGTTTCGGATCGTATCGTTCTAAATGAACCAAAATCGTCCTTGAATCGTATCGACAACCTCAAATCGTGATACGAATCGAATCGTTGTTAAAACGAATCGTTACACCCCTACTGACAGTGCAACTTGTCTTGAAAAAAAAGAGGTGTGTCAATTGTCTGTGCAAAACAGGGTTGATGTTTTACAAGCTTTTTTAGTAAATAACACCAGGCGGAAAATTAATTGTAAAAATACCCTTAGGTCTTAAAGGGTTAATGGATTTTCACACACAAAAGACCCAAATTTCTAACTTTCATTCGTGGGGATAATTTGACATGGTTTAGTGCAGGGCTCCGAACCGGTTCAAGGAACGAAAACGAAAACCGGAAACGAACGAAATTTTAAAGGGAACAAAAACGGAAACGAAATCAAAATCAATTTGAATCGTTCTGAACAGAAACGTTAATTTGAAATGACCTAACGTTATTTTATCGTTCTCTTTAATATTTTAATTTGGCAGTGAATTGAGTAGCTACAGCGTGTGACGTTGACGGATCAAGCGAGAGTGAAATGTCATCTATGAATCTATTGGTAACGCAAGTCAGTATGAGCGCGCATTTTCATGCCTCAAGTACATTTCTTTCCCCGCTGAGGTCTACAATGAAAGCGCAGGTATTGGAGGACATTCTTTTCGAACGTTTAAATAAGCAGTTCGGACTTTAAGCTCAAAT
Organism: Gobio gobio; assembly: GCF_949357685.1. NCBI lineage: Eukaryota > Metazoa > Chordata > Actinopteri > Cypriniformes > Gobionidae > Gobio > Gobio gobio. The sequence goes on along the minus strand of NC_137100.1, from coordinate 2,929,733 downwards.
AGACTGATTTAGGCTAGTTTATGGATTCCGTTTAAGCCTATCCAAGTAGGCTACTAGCATCTATCAAACATTTGTCCTATAGTCTTTCAGATTGCCAATACAGGACAGGTCAGTGTTTTCTATATAGACGGCTGATGCTTCGTATTAAATGGTGTTATATTGCATTAAATGATCAAGCTTTATTAGCTGACTGAATTTGATTATGTGATGCAGTGTTTGCTTTGAAATTACCAGCATTAAAAGAGCAATGGTTATCCAGTTTATTTATTCTTTATTCATGCAATTTTTAAAACAAGTCGTGTTGAAAAAAAGTTATGTACAAAGAATGTTATCACTCTTCTGAAAAGAATTAGGCATAAGAGCCACTTTAGATTGTCTAACGCTCCATTAAAACAGGTCCGCTGTTTATGCTTTGTAATTAATGCATGTATTTCTGTTGTGGTTTTAAAAATGTTATGAAAAAAATATTCAAGTTTAATTACCATGCGTTATATTATTATTGAGTGAAAATAAGTCTATTTATACATATTTGTTTAAAGTATAGGCTAAATGAAAATAACGTTATTAACCGGTATTTTTTCAAATCAAACCGTTTTCGGAACAGTAATGTTTATTGAGGAACGCAAAAACGGAAACGCTATAATATCGATTCTGCTCGGAGTGAACCCATTGATATTTTTTTCCGTTTTTTAAGCCCTGGTTTAGTGTAAGATTTTTGCCCATCTTTTGGAAAATACAGTAAAACCACGCTCGTATTTGACCTCACTTAGCGGAAGTTATGGCGGAGCTGATCACGTTCGTCTGATAAGAGGTAAAATAATAGCATAAATACTGCTCGGTTTCTCGAATGGTTTGGCTAGATAAGACCCTTATTCATCGTCTAGTGTTGTTTAACCTCTTAACCTGCACCCCATTTTTTAGGAATTCTTTGAAAACGATATACCCAAATGAAAATGTCTGCAGCTCTTAAACCCTATGGTCTATATTCATAAACCTGGTCTTATTTTAAACTAGACACTTGAAATGTTGCTACCCAAGAGTCATAATAACTCAAAGTAATATGGGAACAGAGTAATATACATGTAAGTGACTCACGTTTTTTGTTTTTGTTTTTCACTTAGGGAAAAAAATATTATAATTTAATGTTAAGAGCCTGAAAATAACTTAAATATAAAACTGAATGTCTAATCATGTCATGATTCAAATATGAGGATGATTCTCTCAGTAATGTGGCTTCTGTGAGCTTTTATGTCAAGAAAAGTCTAGGCGTCCTTTCAAAAAGGCCATTTATTTCAGAACATTTGCTATTGTAAAGAGTAGTTTTTCATTCAAATAAATCTGCAATAAACTGCAATAAACTACTAATTATAATGGATAAACAGTTACTGAAAAACTAAAGCAACTATTTACAGAGATTACAAAGTGTAAAAAGCTAATTTAGCTGATAATAAGTGTCAGTAAGAGTCTGCGCGCTCCACTGCAGTTGCGCCATAGAGAGCGCGCAGCCAGCGCACAAACAGTATTCACCAAAGCCTACTTACGTAAACTGCGCAAGATAATGCCTTTTGATTGGTTACTAAGTCCATCAATCAAACCTTTGTTGGAAAGGCATTGGCTGGGCACCGAGTGCCTTTATCCAACGAAAACCATGGGCGCAATGATTGACAGCTCACCAAGCCTGTAAGGCACTTCCTCTATATGATGCATCCCAGAAGAGTCTCTGATTGAAGGAGAGAGACGAGGGTTGATCCATTTCACGTGGGAGAAACTATTCTAGCAGGGGGAGTTTGCCAGAAACGGAATAGAATCGATATTTCATTGAAAAATGGACATGATTGATTACGCTAACTCAAAACTCTCTTGCAAACAACGGAGGATTTTTAGTTTTTTTCCCTATTTTTTCGTTGTTTTGGATTAAAAAGTGGGATGCATTTTGAAGAGTGGACTCTTACACAGAGATGTATGCGGGTGTTTATTGGATTCGTCCGATCTGATCTGAACGTCAGGAGATGAAAGATGAGTATCGCTAATATTATGCTAATGTTTACATGGCCGGTCCTTTGGCGTTTCATTTAACCCTTTCCTCTCTGGTGTATTTATTGCAAAAACAAGTTCAGAACATGAATCTTGAGTGTTTCAGCTTTCAAATGATGCATAGTTTGTGATAGTTGATTGAATATTTTGTATAAAACAAAAGTAAATAAAAGTACACACGCGCCCACTCACGTCAACCCCCCCGCCCACGATCCGATGCGGGTTAACAAGTTAAAGCCCTTTGAAGCTGCACTGAAACTGTCATTTGAACCGTTTGGGGCCCATTGAAGTCCATTATATGGAGAAAAATCCTTGAATATTTTCGTCAAAAACCTTAATTTCTTTTTGACTGCAGAAGGAAAGACATGGACATCTTGGATGACATGGGGGTGAGTAAAATATTAGCAAAAATGTATTAACCTCTTCCCTGTTACCGTCCCGCTGGCGGGACACCTGGCACTCTTTTTTTGATTGGCTTTATTTTGTATCATATATTTGAGTAATTATCATAAATTAGGTATCATTCGAAAGCTTACGAACTCAAAATTCATCCTGTGAAAACCGTTTTGAAATTGGACATTGCGTTACCATGGAAACGGTACTTTAAATTCTTCTAGCGGCTCCTCCCCCTAGTGGGCGTCATCATGTTTTATATTACAACATTTATTTTAACTACTTTATAATAAAAATCTTTTCTAATCTTGACAAAACACATATTGTCGGAAAGGTCTGAGTCTCAGGGTTCCATATTTGGTGACCATTTTGTGATGGAAGGGATATTTGGACAGAAATTTACAGGAAAATGCATCAAAAAAACAATCAATGGAATATGTGTGACACCCGGTGGCTATTTGTGGTACAGCGCCTAAACAAAATCTCATGGGAACTTCAATTTTTGTGATATCAACTTCAAATTTGGAACACAACTTGGTTAGACATATGGCTTTGATTTTATAATTTTAGATTAAAATTTTTTTGTAAAATATATATTTTATATAAAATAAAAATATTTAGTACAGTATTTTTTATTTACAGTAAATTTAAATTTCCATAACTTTTTCATACTTTCATATTTTGAATTGTGTTCACTTCCGCAATAATCTGCCGAGTGTCTGCTTTAAAACAAGACCAAACTTAGGTCTATATTCCAAAGCATTCTTGAATTACAGCCCTTTAAGTTTGGATAGTGCATTTTCATGTGTATTCTCAAAAAGGGGGGTGACAGGTAAGGGGTTAAAAAGTGAACTAATCCTTTAAGATTCTTTATGAATACGGGCCCAGATGTTGAATCCTCACCTGCTTGTATGCGGATCGCAGCCTGTGTCTGGAGTTTGCGCTGATGGTGCTGGTACCTGCGCCAGCAGCACTGGATACAGAAGGCCTTCTGTGAGCGCACCCTGTTCCTGTGCTCCTCCAGCATCTCCAACTGCACAACACATCATCAAATAACTCAAAATGAACCGGAAAATGAACCTAAAGACCATAAGACCGGGCCAAAGATTTCAGTGAACTTGCATCAGAGAGCATTAGGGGTGTAACGATTCATCTACTACATCGATTTATCGATTTATATCGCTATGATCTAACTACATCGATCTGTGCCCGGCAAGTTATATATCAATCTAATATCGTTTTAAAAGGTAATCAATCGATTGTGTCGATCATAGGAAATAACGCATTGGATTTAAGCACGTCAGACTTTATATGGATGTTTTTTCTTAGCACTTTTTTTTCACTTAAATATTGTTTGTTTATTAAACTGAGAGTAGTAGCAGGTTCAGTCAGTTTATTCGACCTGAAGAAATGTAGGTTGCACTTTATTTTTTATATTAATATTGTATTATTTTAATGTTGTAAAACAACAGCAAAAGTAGCAGGTAAACCTACTATTAATTAAACCTGAAGAGTAGTTAGTTGCACTTTATTTTTGATATCAATATTGTAATATTTTTATGTTGGAAAACAAAAGCAGAAGTAGCAGGTTAACCTACTGTTGAAATGTTGGTTGCACTTACTGTGCTTTTATTGAATATGTATTGAATATTGAAAATGAGAGCAGAAAAGGTTAACTTCCTGTTAATTCAACCTAAATTGTTGGTTGCACTTTATTCAAATAAAATTTGAATTGTTGTTTACTTGTTTGTTTATATCCATAATTAATTGATATACCGGATTCCCTTACAAGAAACAACAGGAATCTTGGAAACTTCACCTGCACTGACCAGTATCCAGATATTTATTTCAGTCACACAATTTTTGGCTAAAAAGTTACTGAATCGATTTCAAGTCACTGAATCGTTTCGTTCTAAATGAACCAATATCGTCCTTGAATCGTATCAACAACCTCGAATCGTTGTTAAAACGAATCGTTACACCCCTAGAGAGCATGCTTTACCAGGGACTGTGTGAGAAAGACTTTGGTCCTCCCACAATGCACCATGTTGTTGTTGTCACCAGGGCTGAGGGTGGAGTTTGGGACGTGTCTCTTGAGGACCACGCGGAGCACATCCTTTACAGCAGATCCCAGAACAGCCTGATTGCTCATCTCAGGACCTGTGGGCGAGAGCTGAGCTTTAGAAATACACACTCCCACTGGAGTCAATCATTTTATCCCATAAAACTCATCTTTAAAAATCAAAAAGGCATCAGGGCTCGACATTAACGCTTGTCCGGGACAAGTGGATTTTTTGAAGGGGCAAGTGAAAGAGAATTTGACTTGCCCGACGGACAAGTGTCCTGATAAAACTAGGGAATCACACAAATGCAAGACTGATTCTGCATTCATTACTGTAAGTGGCGATTGACAGTGAATGATAATAATGTATAATGAACTGACGGTAACGTTGCAAATGAAATCGAAACATATGTGCACCGCTCACACAGAGAAACTCAGTTACACACTGCCGTAAAAATGTCGAGTTTATTTATATTTATAACATGATACAGTTGCAACGTCACATTACAAAAAGTGCTGTTTTAGATGTGTTTTTGTTCTATTTCAGCAGCGAAAATAGTTCTAAAAGATCACAGCAGACGAGTGTCACAGCATCAGTGTGTGTTAGTGAATGATTCAGCGTTTGAACGAATCGAAAGAATCAAAGATTCAATGAACTATTCGTAAACGACCGCCTCATTCTTGAATGAATCAGCGTTTGAACGAATCGACTCAATGACTCGCTCATTCAGACGGTCACTTTCATGGTTTAGTCTTTTCAGCATTTCTTATTTGTATATTCAAAAAAATATTTAAAACAATCTCATAACATTATTTAATGCAGTTGTAATTTTTCAGTGTAAATGATTTAATTTGACTGGTAACAGTCAGTGTTGTCTTCTAATTTAATTGATTGATCCAATTTCAGAATATAAAAGGAAAGCTGAATCATAGCCTATATTTAATAAGATTAGGGGAAAATGCCCTTTATAAAAGGTAAAAATATCACAAAAATGCATATGTGAAAGCTGATTGAACACTGGTGAGAATATTGCTTCAGAATAAATTTTATTTACAACACACACACAAAAAAAAAAAATTCTGGACAAGCACATTTTTTACTCGGACAACTGGAGGACAGATTTACTTGTCCGAAGGACAAGCTTAATGTCGAGCCCTGGGCATATTTAATTTATTAAATTATTTTATTCGTCAAAGACGAAACAGGGGTTTTCAAGCATCAAAAAAATAAATGTGTAATACAGCTTTAAATTTAGTTTTTTCCTGTACATTAGAATGTGTCCTGTTTCATTTTATATTTTCTTAGCAAAAAAATAATGACTATCACACATTTTTAACCATGATTTACAGAAGACACCCACTAAAATTTCATTCAGTGTAACAATATTTATGTATCAGAAAATCTTATTAGGCATATTTAAAACAGGAATCATTTGATGACATATTAAAAGACTCTATTTAAGTATCAAAGTCCAGCCCACAAATACTAATTAATTGTAATTTTTAAATCTTTATACTTTGCCACTATTCTTCAAACCACTAGGTTTACCCATTTGCCAGCAAGAAGTTTTTGTAAGGAAGTGAAAATCATTTAAAATATAATAAAAATATATTTTATACATTTATTTAAAGATGTAATGGCAAAATCAAAGTCCGGACCATTACGCTGAATGACAATTTTACACTTTGGAACATTATTTCCCCTAAATGTTGACATTTTATTTTGACAAAAGTTATTTGAAATAGTAAAGTAGACAGTTTACTTGCATTTAACATGTTTTTATGTATATAAAATGACTTTTGTAAACATAATTTGATGCGGACACCAAAATTGTGACGTCTTGTCTTTGACCCATATGTGTATGAATGAATATGCAAATTAGTCACCTACATTATAATGTTCAAAATCCCTTGCTTAATTGGTTAAGCTGTGTTTGATTAGAGCTGGACCTTCAGGAGGATTGAGCACACTTGATTTATCGGAGATTTAAAACCATTTATAACCAACTAATTCATGCAGGATGAGCTAGAACAAGTCTGTACCACATCTCGCAAGCAGTGACATGCAAATAAATCGAACCATTTGGACAAAGACGGATTTATTTCTATATAAGACGTTAGTCAGATTACGCCAAGTTTTAACCTCAACATACAGAAGAGGGAGAAGTAAGAAGAAACAGCAAGCAAGTGCATAACTGCATGCAAAGATAAGCATGCAGTAATTCACCTTAAAATTCAGATTCACATTATTTTAAGGCCTTGCGTTCATAGAAAAAGACAGGAAGAAATGAGAGGAGGATACTGAAAGAAAACAGACAAGAATCTGAATTAAAGAAGAGCACAAGAAAAGCAGACGGTATTGTGTGCACTTAGTGTTGACGTACGGTTCTCTCCATTCATTAGCGCTGCTAGTCTGTGGTTTGAGATCAGCCCATATCTCTGGAGGAAACTGCCATACGGGATCCTGTACAAATAATACAAAAGAATGATTATGATAAATGACAATGTCTCTAAACTTGAGCTGAGATATGAGATATACCAATTTTGTTTTTAACCCTTTCACAAGTACATTTAAAATATTCTGTCTGACCGTTATTTAGATCCTATCACTTTATTGTTTCCATGGTGACGTGCCATTGTGTGTCATGTGACACTGCAGTCAAAATAGTGCTGTATGATCTGCTTTTCTTTAATTTTTCCTTTTTTATTCGAAATATTAAAGGATTAGTTCATCCCAAAATGAAAATTTCCTGATAATTTACTCACCCCCAATTCATACAAGATGTTCATGTCTTTCTTTCTTCAGTCGAAAAGAAATTACGTTTTCGGAAGAAAACATTCCAGGATTTTTCATCATATAATGGTTTTCAATTGCAACCAAAATGCTGACGGTCCAAATCAATGCAGTTTTTAAAGTGCTTCAAATGGTACTGGGCCATCCCAGATGAGGAATAGGGTCTTATCTAAAGAAACGATCGGTCATTTAAAATAAATAAATAAATAAATAAATAAATAAAAAGAATATACCTTTTAACCCTTGAGCATCCTTCAAATGCACTACTCTTTCGTTACCCTTGTGGCTGAAAACAGCCACTAAATTAAACTGCTGTAAAAATGTATCATAAAACGTTTTTGCATAAATTTATTAATCAACCTCAGTCCTGATCAAAACTACTAAATGTAAAAAAAAAAAAAAAAAAAATCAGGATTTTAACTCTTTAATTGCCAATTTCATAAATAATGTCACTGATTTGGGGAAGAAAAAAAAAACACAAAATGACTTATCTTCAATATAAAATGTAATAGTGGACTGCATTTTTTTTTTTACCTTTTATCACAGTCTTGGACATGTCAAAGATCAGAAACAACATTGGCTTTGATGCATTATTAGTTTTTGTGCAGCATCAGATTAGATTTTTTTCTCCGTCATTTACTCCGCATGGCTGTTTTTGCCCCATTGACTTCCATTATAACCACATTTTTTGATTGCAACGCCATGACAACATATACTCATGCATTTTTGATTGTTGATGGTTTTCCCTGTTGGGAAGAGGTAAAATGTGTAATTGTACAGTTGATAACCAGGTGGCACCATTAACCCTTTAGATAGGACTGTGCAAAAAAAGCTTAGTTTCTGGCTTTTCTATGGACTTTTCTATGGAGTATTACAGCATATTATTGTGAATGTGAGTGTGTGTGTGTGTGTGTGTGTGTGTGTGCTTGTTTATGTGATTTATGAGGACACAAATTTTTATAATGACATGGGTATTACAACATAAAAGTGGTTTATGAGGACATTTCATTTGTCCCCGTAAATCAAATAGCTTTAAAAACATACTAAACAATGTTTTATTAAAAATGTAAAAATGCAGCATGTCTCCAGTGACGGGTAGGTTTAGGGGCAGGGGCAGTGAGTGTGTGTGTGTGTGTGTGACGGGTAGGTTTAGGGGCAGGGGCAGTGAGTGTGTGTGTGTGTGTGTGTGTGTGTGTGTGTGTGTGACGGGTAGGTTTAGGGGCAGGGGCAGTGTGTGTGTGTGTGTGTGTGTGTGACGGGTAGGTTTAGGGGCAGGGGCAGTGTGTGTGTGTGTGTGTGTGTGTGTGTGTGTGACAGGTAGGTTTAGGGGCAGGGGCAGTGTAGGGGGATAGAAAATACGGTTTGTACATTATTAAAACCATTACGCCAATGGAGAGTCCTCATAATAATGTTGCACCAACATGAGTGTGTGTGTGTGTGTGTGTGTGTGTGTCTGTGTCCTTTGCACACACACACACACTGATAAAATCAAAATATGCACCTCAGCTCTCAGAACTACATGGAGTAAACCAAAACAAAGTAAGTGTATTTGTGCACCTGCTGCCTTTTGATGGTGAGAAGTGCAGACTAAACAAAACAAGGTAAGTGGATTTAAACACTTGCATGCCACCCTGCTGGTCATTTGATGAAGAGAAGAGCAACATGAGAAGGGGCTTGAGTTGTACCAAAGTTTTAGAAATGATTATGCAGCCTGACTAATCCTTAATTGGGGTGAACTAATCCTTTAACACAAATTTGTTAACTACAGCAAGACAAATCTGATCTTCTTCAGGGATCAGCCAAGACTAATCACACCAGTGTGATCGTACGTGTGAAATGGTTAAACACTGTGGAGATTGTATGGTAAGAGATGTGTTACCTGATGGGAAATCCTGCGGCACTGATGTTTATGGTCTCCACTATCCCACAGGCCTCAAGCTGAGCGATAACCTAAACCCAAACCAGACCAAGACTCACTAACCAGTCCATGAACTATAAACTTCTTCAACCTGAATCACTCAAGGGGATCTCAAGTGAACAGACAGAAATGTGTGTGTTTTCCGCACCTCTTCCTTTTTGAAGGTGAGCGGTCTGCAGTCCGGGTTGGGTTTGATGCAGCGTGTGTAGTGCGGGGTGGTGCTGTGCAAAATCCTCATCAGGCTTTCAAGGGAGTTCTGCATATTAGACACACAAATTATCATATTAAGCAAAGACACAACAATCTGAATTGAACCAAGCATCACTCCTGAACATCCTCCATTACAGTCTGGTTGTAGTTGTATAGCATATGAAAGTCTGAAGGGGCGTTAACATCCCAAATAATTACCTTTATTTAGTGTACAGGGGTTAAATACAGATATAAACACAGGACAACAGTGAAGGCCTGCTTATTAACCTGTCAATCAAATGTGGTAAAACAAGTAAACATTGCCGTTTATGACTAGCACTTTAAAATGGGTCTACTTTAAAACGTAATCCTTGACCACAAATCAAGAATATAATATGATAATAGATATATGTGTTCAAGATGTTGAAAGGACTGGGACAAGGCAATAATCCTATAATGTGAATCAATGTAAAACTTAATGATTAAGGGCTAAAACACAATAATTTAACCCCCCTTTTTGAGAAGTATGAAAATGCACTATCCAAACGCTGTAATTCAAGAAAGCTTTGGAATATAGATAAGTTTGGTCTCGTTTTAACCCTTAATCGTCCCTTGGGCTCCAGCTGACCCCACTGGACTTTTCCTCCATTTTTTAAAAGTGTTCCCTTCATCTCAGGGCCATGAGACTCTGTGACTTTTCCTAAATAATCCTAAACATGCACAAATAATCTGGGCTTGATTTTGTTGTTCTAAAGGTGTGTAAAAAAAAATTACCGTTTAAGTCCCTCGGGGTCAGATTGACCCCACATTGAAAATGATTGGGAAAGTGTAAAAAATACATTTTTTTCACTTTTTTTTGTCAATTTTTTTTTACTAAATCCAGTATAAATCTGAAAATTTCCATATTTATATCAAGGTCTGGTCCTAGAGCATAAACACAAAGTAGAACAAACTTTCTGTCTCACACACACACACACACACACACACACACACACACACACACACACACACACAAACAAACAAACACACACACAAACACACACACGTGTTTGACTGCAACAGAGAGCATTTTTATAGAAACTGGCAAATAAAATCAACAAAACTGGCATAAATCTGAAAGATTTTCATACATAAATGAAGTACTAATACTAGAGCACAAATGCAATATGGAACAATCATGTTCACTCACACGCACACACACACAAACACAAACACAGGTGTCTGGAGCATTTTTTTGGATTTTGGCAATGAATGGGAAAATGTAAAAAATGCTTTTTTTTCACTTTGTTTGTAAAAAAAAATCAACTAAATCCAGTATAAATCTGAAAATGTCTACATTTATATCAAGATCTGGTCCTAGAGCATAAACACAAAGTGGAACGAACTTTCTGTCTCATACACACACGCACACACACACACACACAAACACACACATGTGTGTGACTGCAACAGAGAGCATTTTTATAGAAACTGGCAAATAAAATCAACAAAACTGGCATAAATCTGAAAAAAATCCATACATAAATGAAGGACAAATACTAGAGCACAAATGCAACATGGAACAATCATGAGAAAGAGAAGGAAAAGGGCAAATAAAAGAAAGATGAAAGGCAGCTTAACTTTTGCATAACTTCCCTCTGGACCTCTAGTGGATAATGTGGGCATTGCACTCTTTCTCTTTAACTATAATTCCTAAAGTTTTTTCACAAACCTACAGATGGCGGTATTCTATCCCTAACACATAGAGCAATGTCCAAAAACTATTTATATTTATTTAAGATCATCATTCAAGTGATTTTTTCATAAAAAAATGATTTTTAATGAGCCAATTTATGACATAGTTAAGTATTTGTGCAGTAAATAGGTAAAAAACTACCAAATACCCACAAAAACACAGCATAAATGTATAGTTGAGAAGTAAATAAAAAAAATGATATATAGTTTTCCATGTAAAAAAATTATATTTCCTTATGCAATCGCTCTGTAAAAGTTTGGGGTCTATCTGACCCCAAGGGACTCAAACGTAAACCCTACTTGAGGGGCGATTAAGGGTTAAAGAAGACACTCAGCAGATTATTGCTGAAGTGAAAGCATTTCAAAATATAAAAGTATGAAAAAGTTATGGAAGTTTAAATTTACTGTAAATGAAAAATACTGTAATAAATATTTCTATTTTATATAAAATATATATTTTACAAAAAAAACTTACTATAAAATCAAAGCCATATGTCTAACCAAGTTGTGTTCTAAATTTGAAGTTGATATCACAAAAATTGAAGAGTCCCCATGAGATTTTGTTTAGGCGCTGTACCAAAAACAGCCACCGGGTTCACACATCCCATTGATTGTTTTTTAATGCAGTTTCCTGTAGATTTCTGTTAAAATGTCACTTACATCACAAAACAGTCCCCAAATATGGAACCTTGAGACCTTTCCGACGATATGCGTTTCGTCGAGATTAGAAAAGATTTTAATTATGAAGTAGTTAAAATGAATTTTGTAATACAAAACATGACGCCGCCCACTAGGGGGAGGAGCCCGCTAGAAGAATTTAGAGTACCGTTTCCATGGTAACGCAACGTCTGATTTCAAAACGGTTTTCACAGGATGAATTTTGAGTTCTTAAGCTTTCAAATGAGACCTAATTTATGATAATTACTAAAATATTTGATACGAAAAAAGGCGAGGCGAGTGCCAGGCGCCCGTGGGACGGTGACAGTTAAGAGGTTAAGCTATTTGTGAAAAAATTAAATCTTTCTATGAACAAATCATAAGCACCTCTTTAAAACCTGTACCTTAAATTTGGAGACGACAGTGATCACTTTACTGTGTCCTCTAGAGCCCTCGCTCTCATGGTCACCGTCAGCAAAGAGACTGTGCAGCAATGAATCCTGGGACTTCTGCAGGAGACAGGTGAGCTCAGGAGGAACCGGGTCCTGCAGAACACATGGACACGTGCATGCAAATGAGACAAAAACACAAATGAGTGCCCCCATGTATGCAACTATTTATATAGTTTGTACCTTGTTCTTCTCCATCATGCCCTTGATCTGGTAGCTGACTTTGCCTGCGTAGTGGGCCACAGTGAAATGGGGCTCTTTGCTGAATTTGTCCCAGCTGATGTTGGCATTATCTGACAGCTCCTTCTCCAGACGCACACAGAACTGCTTCGCATCCGATGCTCTGTTCAGACGACACTCCTGAAGGACAGACAGACAGAAAGACAATCATTAATGCTATTAAAAAAGCTCTTTCACCATGTATCATTAAAGGGTTAGTTCAACTAAAAAAGAAAATTCTGTCATTAATGACTGACCCTCATGTCGTTGGACACCCGTCAGACCTCCGTTCATCTTCAGACACAAATGAAGATATTTTAGTGTAAATCTGATGGCTCTGAAAGGCCTCCATTGGCTCAATGCACGGTTCACTCTCAAGACCCTTAAAAGACACTAAAGACGTCGTTACAAAGTCCATCTCACTACAGCGGCTCTACAATAACTTTATGAAGTGACGAGAATAGTTTTTGTGCGCAAAAAAACCCTAAATAACGACTTATATAGTGATGACGATTTCAAAACACGGCCTCGTGAAGCTTCGAAGCGTTATGAATCAATGAGTCGATTCATGATTCGGATTGCGTGTCAAACTGCTGAATCGACTCACTGATTCATAACGCTTCGAAGCTTCACGAGGCCGTGTTTTGAAATCGTCATCACTATATAAGTCGTTATTTAGGGTTTTTTTGCGCACAAAAACTATTCTCGCCGATTCATAAAGTTATTTTAGAGCCGCTGTAGTGAGATGGACTTTGTAACGACGTCTTTAGTACCTTTTAAGGGTCTTGAGAGTGAACCGTGCATTGAGCCAATGGAGGCCTTTCAGAGCATCAGATTTACACTAAAATATCTTCATTTGTGTCTGAAGATGAACGGAGGTCTGACGGGTGTCCAACGACATGAGGGTCAGTAATTAATGACAGAATTTTCCTTTTTGGGTGAACTAACCCTTTAATGTCATTCACTAGATTTGTGATGTAAAACCAAACGCAAAAGAAATGCATGATACTAGAGGATTTTTTCATCTCTCTCTGAGATAAAAAGTGGAAGCACACCTCATTGAGCAGGGAGAAAATGCTGGAGGGACTGCCTTCAATCAGGTCCAGGCAGCCCTGGTTGTCCTGATAGCGTATGAAGGACCACTGCAGGCCCTCGGTCACATACTCCTCCTGCTGGGCCTTCAGGTAATGAGCCACGAAGTGCTGCTGCAGCTTCTCATTAGCGTAATTAATACACAACTGCTCCAGGTTGTTCAGGAGGAAACATTCAAAACCGTACACATCCAGCAGGCCTGTAGAAGACACCAGACAATAATCAATGGTTTATAGAAGTACTTTCATTCCATTTAGAAAACGAGATGTACGGTAAATTATGTGACACATTAAAGGATTAGTTCACTTTTAAATAAACTTTTGCTGATATTTTACTCACCCCCATGTCATCCAAGATGTCCATGTCTTTCTTTCTGCAGTCGAAAAGAAATGAAGGCTTTTGATGAAAACATTCCAGGATTTTTCTCCATATAATGGACTTCAATGGGCCCCAAACGGTTCAAATGACAGTTTCAGTGCAGCTTTAAACGACACCAGATGATGAATAAGGGTCTTATCTAGCCAAACCATCAGTTTCTGTGAGAAACCCAGCAGTATTTATGCTCTTATTTTACCTCTTATCAGACGAACGTGATCATCTCTGAGCTCCGCCATAACTTCCGCTAAGTGAGGTCAAAATACGAGCTTGGTCATAGATGTATACGTAGATGCCTCATTAGCGCTTGCACGGATCAGTAGAATGAGGAATCTACGATCGATCCATCTATGACCACGCTCGTATTTTGACCTCACTAAGCGGAAGTTATGGCGGAGCTCAGAGATGATAATGTTCGTCTGATAAGAGGTAAAATAATAGCATAAATACTGCTCGGTTTCTCGGATTGTTTGTCTAGATAAGACCCTTATTCATCGTCTGGTATCGTTTAAAGCCCTTTGAAGCTGCACTGAAACTGTCATTTGAACCGTTTGGGGCCCATTGAAGTCCATTATATGGAGAAAAATCCTGGAATGTTTTCATCAAAAACCTTAATTTCTTTTCGACTGCAGAAAGAAAGACATGGACATCTTTGATGACATGGGGGTGAGTAAAATATCAGCAAAAGTTTATTTAAAAGTGAACTAATCCTTTAAAGGGTTAGTTCACACAATTACTCTCCCTCATGTCGTTTCAAACCTGTAAGACCTTTCATCTTCAGAACACAAATTAAGATACTTTTGATCAAATCTGAACCATCCATAGGCATCAACGCCATTGCCAATTTTAAGGTCCAGAAAGGTAGTAAAGACATGGTTAAAATTGTCCATGTGACTCCAGTGTTTCAACCTTAAATGATATGAAGCGACGAGAATACTTTTGTGCACCAAAAACCCAGAAAACAACGCCTTTATTCAACAATTTCTTCTCGTCTGTGTCAGTCTCCTACATATATATATACACGATTGGCTTCATCACGCGGTCTCCTCTCCACCAATCAGATGGTGTGTGGTGGGCGTTCTGGCGCAAAATGGCTGCCGCCGCATCATCCAGGTGGTGCAGCACATTGGTGGTGGATGAGGAGACCCCCCCCCCCCTTCTATGTAAAGCACTTTGAGTGCCTAGAAAAGCGCTGTATAAATGTAACAAATTATAATTATGTCAGAATGGCGACTCACTATTGGCTGACGCTGTTCATGCGTGTGATGCTGACGCAGGAGCTGGCCAATAATGAGGCGGCGTTCTGATGTTCTTACTACGTCAACAGCGTAGGAGACGAACGTTGAAGAGATTGTTGAATAAAGCCGTTAATTTTGTTGTTGTTTTTGCACAAAAAATACTCGTCACTTCATAAAAATAAGGTTGAACCACTGTAGTCACATGGACTATTTTAACGATGTCTTTACTACCTTTCTGGAGCCTCGAAAGTTGCAATGGCGTTTTGCTGCCTATCCAAAGCTCTCAGATTTCATCAATAATATCTTAATTTGTGTCCTGAAGATGAACGGAGGTCTCAGGGGTTTGGAACGACATTGGGGTGGAGTAATTAATGACAGAAATTTCATTTTTGGGTGAACTCACCTATTAAAATCTTATATGCAGAATAGACTGTAAAGTAATATATTTAGTAATATATTAAAATGTAATAGTTTAACTATGTACCAATAAAGTTGCACCACATGGAACTGTCGGCACACATGCTGTTGTTGATGAAAGTGACTAACCAGTCAAACAGCCTGAAAAAAAAAATGAAATGTGGTCATTGAAATACTTCCACCAGTATTATAAAAATATCTTGCGTTCTTCAGTTTCCCTGTAAGTATAGGTAGGGTTGTCAAACAAACTGGTAGCAGCATAAATTGACGGTACCAGCATTTCAAGCATTCTCGTTCATGTGTGTTTAAGCGTTGTCCGAGCGTCTCTTTTTACAGCGTGTTTTTACAAGCATTGAGCATTGTAGCCAATCACAGACATATCTGTTGAGCGCATGAATGCAACGGCCTATCAGAGGCGCTAGACAGTAAGTTAATCACAATCCGCTGAAAACGCACACGTTTTTATTTAGTTCAACACAAGCCGCACACTTGCAAATCCTTTCATTATAAGTGTAAACACTATGTAAATAAGACATTCATTGTACAATTAAGACTTATTATAACAGGTTTTTTGCAAGATTAATAAAAACGCAACGTGAAATACAATCCATGTACTTTCATCTCTGAGGTTAATATATCGGTTGTGCTCGTCGCCACATGAAAATATCACGTTCACATCCCTCAAGTTCTGGTCTGGTGAGATTCAGTTAAGAAAATACACAGATACTTTTTTTGGGGGGGGGGTTTCTAGGCAATGCACTTCAGGTCATGTTTCTCTTAATCTTGATTTCTCACAACTTGTGTGTTTTTCTGGGCGAGTCGGAGTGAACTGCGGCGCTATAGAGTGTCATAAACATCCAGTCGGTCAAGGTCAGGATTTTTGTTAAATAATACATTAACCTGTTAACTGTCACTGGCCCACCCGTGGGCCCATTTGCCACTGCATATTTAAAACAATTATATCCTATATCTAGCCTGATAAAATGTTGACAAACTATATATCATTAGAAAGCTTACGAACTCAAGATTCATCCTGTAAAAAACGTTTTGAAAATCGGATTTTGAAAATATATACATTTGTTACAGGAGATTGCATAAAAAAAAAAAATCTATGGAATTTCAATGACACCCGGTGGCTATTTGTGATACAGCGCCTAAACAATCTCATGGGAACTTACATTTTTGTGATATCAACTTAAAAATTGGAACAAAAATTGTTTCTGCATTTGACTTTGATTTGATAGTAATTTTAGAGTACAAATGATTTTGTAACATATATTTTATATAAAATATTTAGTACAGTACTACTGTACTAAATATGAATGTAAACTTTCATAACTTTTTCATACTTTCATTTTTTAAAGTGATTTCACTTGAGCCATAATCTGCTGACTGTCTTCTTAAAAATGAGACCAAACTGGTTATGTCTATATTCCAAAGCATTCTTGAATTGCAACCATTTAAGTTTGGATAGTGCATTTTCATGTATATTTTCAAAAAGGGGGGGTGACAGTTAACAGGTTAAATTTCAGATTTCTTTTAAATTTGTGGTTTGAAAAGATGGATCTCACTGCATTAGAACAACACCTGGGGCCTATACCATGAAGCCGGTTTAGCTGGCTAGCCAGATATGTTTAAAGGGGTGGTAAACCACGATTTCACTATTCTAACTTTAGCTAGCGTGTAATGTTGCTGCTTGCAAAGTTACAACGTTCAAAGTTTAAAGCAAAGGGAGATATTTGCTTTTAAAGAAATCAGTTTCTAAGAACTACAGCAAACGGCCAGTAGGCGACTACAGACATTCCTCCAGGGTTTGCTGACATCACCAGGCTCAATATTTACATAAACCCCTCCTCCGAGAATATTAAATAAGGGGGGGTGAGGCCATTTTGTATCGCGGCGCTGTTGTGGTTAGTAGGCTGGAGTGTTGTTGCCGCGATGCCGAGGAAACGCTGTTATCTTCATCCGGATTGCAGGTCTGGGGTACTTGCTCTGTTCAGCCTTCATAGGGACGGGGGTGCGTTGCAGAGCGTTTAACATACAGCATGTTATATGCACGTGTGTTTGAGTCAGAGCGTTTAACATACAGCATGTTATATGCACGTGTGTTTGAGTCAGAGCGTTTAACATACAGCATGTTATATGCACGTGTGTTTGAGTCAGAGCGTTTAACATACAGCATGTTATATGCACGTGTGTTTGAGTCAGAGCGTTTAACATACAGCATGTTATATGCACGTGTGTTTGAGTCAGAGCGTTTAACATACAGCATGTTATATGCACGTGTGTTTGAGTCAGAGCGTTTAACATACAGCATGTTATATGCACGTGT
The DNA here is from genome assembly GCF_949357685.1 of Gobio gobio. Taxonomy (NCBI): domain Eukaryota; kingdom Metazoa; phylum Chordata; class Actinopteri; order Cypriniformes; family Gobionidae; genus Gobio; species Gobio gobio. The sequence continues at coordinate 2,911,830 of NC_137100.1, read as the reverse complement.
GTTTGAGTCAGAGCGTTTAACATACAGCATGTTATATGCACGTGTGTTTGAGTCAGAGCGTTTAACATACAGCATGTTATATGCACGTGTGTTTGAGTCAGAGCGTTTAACATACAGCATGTTATATGCACGTGTGTTTGAGTCAGAGCGTTTAACATACAGCATGTTATATGCACGTGTGTTTGAGTCAGAGCGTTTAACATACAGCATGTTATATGCACGTGTGTTTGAGTCAGAGCGTTTAACATACAGCATGTTATATGCACGTGTGTTTGAGTCAGAGCGTTTAACATACAGCATGTTATATGCACGTGTGTTTGAGTCAGAGCGTTTAACATACAGCATGTTATATGCACGTGTGTTTGAGTCAGAGCGTTTAACATACAGCATGTTATATGCACGTGTGTTTGAGTCAGAGCGTTTAACATACAGCATGTTATATGCACGTGTGTTTGAGTCAGAGCGTTTAACATACAGCATGTTATATGCACGTGTGTTTGAGTCAGAGCGTTTAACATACAGCATGTTATATGCACGTGTGTTTGAGTCAGCGGGGAATCAGGCGCGCGCAGGGCTCCCTGCAGCACATCTAACAGAGGAAAACATCCACCGTCTTCGCGATTTCAATGCCGGATTTGCACAACGTCAGCTGCGTGAAAAAAACACTGCCGGTGCGTGGATGCACGACGCGCGCGCTGCACATTTCACGGAGGACAACACAAACTTCCACAAACTTCGCGAGTTCAATACAGGATATGCACAACGGCTTGTCCTGAAAGCTGGATTTACAAACAGAAGCTGTTCACGGGCCACAACCTGTAAGTCTGATTTATTTTTCATCGATGTGTTTTCCTGTAATAGGTTGTAGCAAGGAAGTAAACAGATGACAGCGCTGTTCTGCAAACCAGTCTGTTAAATGCTCATTCATACTTAACGTTATCCGACGAACACCTAACGTTACAAACACTAACGTTAAAATCTCAACAGCAAACTTGGCATTAGTGTAAATGATTCTTTGATTAGAGCTTTTATGTATTGTTTATCTTCAGGCATGCTAAACATGGTTCTGTGTGTGATTTGGCTAACTTACTAAAGTCAGTGCTTAGTGTTCGTTTTGGGTTAACGTTAGTTCTTGCGACAGATATTTGGCTATAATCGTTCTAAAAATACAAAAGTTAAAGTGCCATTCAGTAGCGATCATTATAGATCCGCAGTCTTTACTCTCGAGGACTGAACAGGTTCTGCTCGATCATCTTCACTAAAATGTTCTGGGTCTGATTCGAGCTCATATGGTTTTATTGACGCCGTTGTTTCTAATACTGAACAGCTTCCGGTGAGGGGCGTGACGTTTCCGACAAACGTGCTCTAGGCGGTTAGCGAATCACAACACACTGGGCCAGCTAACCAATCTGAGCCCACTGCGTATTTTTGAGGGACTGGCTTCATACAACCCGGAAAGCATCAGACCGTTTTACAAGGAGGGACAGAGCAGTGTAGAATAAAGGTCAAATATATGAAAAATAAGGCAATTTTTTTTAAAACGAAGCATGAACACATGTTACAGTGCACCCCACAAACACAGTCAAGCCTTCAAAAGAATGTGTTTTACCACCCCTTTAAGCTTAGTTTGTGCCAATCCTGGGTTTTAGGTACCATTAAAGTGGTTTGGCTTTTAGCAGTGTTCATCTCCATAGTAACTTACGCTCCACGGCTAACCTGCTCCAGGGCAGGTTATGTTCTGGATAAGAGATCTCAAACTGAAATTGGACCAATCAGCTGTGAGCAAAGTGACACACCTCTGATGCAATAAAGACACTCCTTCTGTTTCTACTCCAAATTAAAGGTCACTAGCTAATGGCTATTAAAGACTTAAGCCTCTGGCTTTTAACAATGCTTAATTAAAATAATAATAATTTTGAATTATTTAAATATAATTTATCTAATTATTATACCCTTAATCAATTACACATGTATAATTTGAGTAAATCAATCATTAATAGGCATTTTGTTAATATTAAACTAAATAGCCTATATAAAGGTCATACAAATAAGCTTTAAATTCAATAACTAAATCTATAAAGAATTACATGCGAGCATAAATGTTCAATTCTCTCTATATATCAACTAAACTAACTTCCTAACTTTTACTTGCATTGACGTATAAGATTTTTCTTAAAGTTGTCCTCGACAGCTCTTTTCTTCTGTGTAAATTTGTTTAAATTCTTAATATTTTTCAATCATGTATATTCTGCAGAAGAGTGAAGTGAATCACACTGCTTCTCTCGTGAGAAGTGAATCTCAGTTCCACTGATCCACAGCATGTGATTGGCTGTTCACTGCTGATGTCACAGCTAAACTCCTAAACTCAGGATCAAAGCCTGAGTTGACAGAGAAAGTTGATGATCGGCATCATGGGACCAACAAAGCCTGAATAGATTGGTTTGGTTTTGTCAACTCGAAACTAATCCTGTAACCCTGAGTTTGTTAAACTACCATCATGGTACAGGCCCCAGGTTCAGTAAATGATGTCTTAAAGGGTTAGTTCACCCAAAAATGAAAATTCTGTCATTAATTACTTACCCTCATGTCGTTCGACACCCGTCAGACCTCCGTTCATCTTCAAGACCCATAAAAGCTACTAAAGACGTTGATACAAAGTCCATCTCACTACAGCGGCTCTACAATAACTTTATGAATCGGCGAGAATAGTTTTTGTGCGCAAAAAAACCCTAATTAACGACTTATATAGTGATGAAGATTTCAAAACACGGCCTCATGAAGCTTCGAAGTGTTATGAATCAGTGAGTCGAATCATGATTCGGATCGCTTGTCAAACTGCTGAAATTTGGCGATTCAAACTGCTGAATCGACTCACTGATTCATTACGCTTCGAAGCTTCATGAGGCCTTGTTTTGAAATCGTCATCACTATATAAGTCGTTATTTAGGGTTTTTTTGCGCACAAAAACTATTCTCATCGCTTCATAAAGTTATTGTAGAGCCACTGTAGTGAGATGGACTTTGTAACGACGTCTTTAGTGTCTTTTAAGGGTCTTGAGAGTGAACCGTGCATTGAGCCAATGGAGGCCTTTCAGAGCATCAGATTTACACTAAAATATCTTCATTTGTGTCTGAAGATGAACGGAGGTCTGACGGGTGTCCAACGACATGAGGGTCAGTGATTAATGACAGAATTTTCATTTTTGGGTGAACTAACCCTTTAACTTTTATTTTAGGCTGAGATATCCGTTTAATTCAATAGTGGTGTCAAATGAATGATAATTTTGCTGTGGTACCGAAATGTTGATATCTTGACAACCCTAAGTATATTACATATAATGAATACATGTTGCATTATCTATAAAATATAGCTCTATGAACATCTTCATAAAATGTGTAGCCCAGTTTATACGTCTGTGACTTACTGTGCATAAATGGCTTTAGCTAGACAGTCTCTGCGGACGCCACACTCCGACTGAGAGCAAGGCTTGAGGATGCTTTGCTTGCCGGCGCGCAGAGTTCTCACTGTCAGACACAACCGCAGCTCGTCTAATGGCACCTGCAGCAGGCCAGCCGTCTTCTGCAGGAAACCTGCACACAACACAGGGCTCGACATTAGGCCGGTTCACACACTTAAGTATTATCTGTCACTCACTCGTCCGAGTAAAACATTTGCTTGTCCGGATTTTTTTTGTAAATGTAATCTATACTGAAGCAATATTCTCACCAGTGTTCAATCAGCTTTGACATATTTAAATATGCATAGGTCATATTTTTACTTTTTATAAAGGGCATTTTTCCATAATCTTATTAAATATAGGATATGCTTCGGCTTTCCTTTTATATTCTTAAATTTGATCAATAAATTAAATTAGAATAAGACACTATAGGCCAATCAAATTAAATCATTTACACTGAAAAATTACAACTGTATTAAATAATGTTATGAGATTATTAAAAATATTTTTGAATATACAAATAAGAAAAGTTGGAAAGATGAAACTAAACCACCAGTAGGTGGCGCTGTGACCGTCTGAATGAGCGAGTCATTGAGTCGATTCAGTGAATCATTCAAGAATTTGGTGGTCGTTTACGAACAGGTCATTGAATCTTTGATTCAACCGATTCATTAAAACTCTGAATCGTTCACTAACACACACACACTGTTGCTGTGAGAGATGTTATGGTTCTGCTGTGATCTTCGTTTGGAACTATTTTCGCAGCTGAAAAAGAACAAAATCAGTCCATATTGCTTCTAAAATGTAAGTGACTTAATGTTAAATTGTTTATGGAGCTGGCGTATGAAATCAGCCTCATGTTCAGTCGTGATGGTATTCAGGAAAACACACTCTTGTTAGTGTTTTGTTGCTTAACTGTATCATATGTTATAAATATAAAAACTACACGATTTTAACTGTGTATGTTAACTGAGTTTCTGTGTGTGAGCGGCGCTCATTTGTTTTCGATTTTTTCTCCTCGAGAGGCGGCGCGAGCCTCAAAACCACAACCTTACTAACGTCAGTTTATATTATTATCCACTATCGATCTCCACTTACACTGATGCAGAATCATTATTGCACTTTGGTGATTTCCTAGTTATTTTTTGTTTTGACGTTTTAACCGGGATACTTGTCCGTCGGGCAAGTAAAATTGTTTTTCACTTGCCCCTTCAAAAAATCCCCTTGTCCCGGACAAGCGTTAATGTCGAGCCCTGCAACATACAGACAGTCCTCATTTAAACAAAAAACATCATCATTTAGAAGTTTCTACCCTCTCTTTGAAACACGTGCCGCATTCAAGTCTTGGAAGTAAACGCCCACTGCTGTGATTGGGTAGCAGTTTTGCATAATAAGGGTTTTTCCTACATTGAAAATGTTTTGCCGGCCGCCAAAACAAATTTGTGTCCCGCCCAGGGTTCCCACTCTTTCATGGACACCAGATTCAAGGACTTTTTCAAGCACCATTTATTTTATTTCACGCACCTATCAGATTCATAACCCAGCATATGTAGCATCACGAAAGACCTCTTAAAGTTGCCTACTTAAAGGAACACGCCGACTTTCATGAACCCTCACTGGTAAAACAAAGCTCGCTAAAATCCCGCTCAGACATGAGATTTATCTGTACTGTAGCTACTATACTTGTTGTAGCCATTAAACAATGTATTTTGTTTCATATTTATGTTTAAATAATATAATGTTATTTTTAAATTTCAGCTGATTATGAAAAGTGCAAAGATGTGAGTGGGTCAGAAATGATTTTGGTGGTTATTATATTTTGTTTAATATTAAGTTTTGTTCTGTTGAAAGCTTTTCTTTAAAGTGAATTTCGTTTTGAATAAATTGTATCTTAATTTTAATCAATGTTTCATCAGCCAATTGCCTGGATTGAATAAATATGAAGCAAATAGTCTTATTAGATTATTAGAGCAGATTATAGACCAGACCTTGATTTAAATGTAGAAATATTCAGATTTATTTAACTTTTTTTGACAAACAAATAAAAATATTTTTTTTACATTTTTCCATTCATTACCAAAATCAAAAAAATGCCCCAGACACCCGTGTGTGTGTGTGTGTGTGTGTGTTTGTGTGTGTGAGTGAACATGCTTTATTTCTTTATTTAAACAGATTTATTCGCCAATTTCTATACAAATGCGCTCTATTGCAGTCACACAAATGTGTGTGTTTGTGCGTGCATGCGCATGTGTGTGTATGAGACAGAAAGTTCGTTCCACATTGTATTTATGCACTAGGACCAGACCTTGATTTACATGTAGAAATTTTCAGATTTATATTGGATTTTGTTTTATTTTTGTGACAAACAAAGTGAAATAAAATAGTTTTTTTCATTTTTCCATTCATTTTCAATGTGGAGTCAATCTGACCCAGAGGACCTTAAATGGTCTACACACCTTTAGAACAACCAAATCAAGGCCAGATTGTGTGCGTGTTTAGATAGATTATTTAGGAAAAGTCACAGAGTCTCATACCCCTGAGATGAAGGGAACACTTTTTAAAAATGAAGGAAAAGTACAGTGGGGTCAGCTGGACCTCAAGGGACGATTAAGGGAGAGAATCTAAACTCTATGAGGAAGTTTTGAGTTCTGAAACCTACATGATATTTTTATAACGACCTCTTATATGTCAAAAGAGTGTGTGTATATATCAAAGAGTCACAGGTAAGTACTGGGGAGAGGAGGAATGCGATAGGGACACGTCACAACACAGACATGAACTTGCAGCACCCATAATAGTACTTTGTCTCTTCATGTCTGGAGTATGCACATTACCTAATTCACAGACATAACTCTGCTTCTTAAGGCCTGTACACACCGGGACGAATATCGCGCGCGCTTATCGCGCCGTTTTTCGGCGCGTCTTGAGTGTTCACACCCAAGCGATTTTCACTGGCGCTGCGGCGAGTGAACGTGCACATTCAGTAGATGCGCTCCCGATACACAAGATGGTGCGGCACTTTAAGCCTCTGACTCTCGCTTGTCACACAGAAGGAGAAGAGAGACAGTATTTACGTGCTTGCCAAAACCATAGACATATTATGTATATGGACAAAACCATTCACACACTTTTTGCTAACTGGCAAGCAGCATTAGCAGTTCATCTTCTTTGTCTACTTACTACTTCTTCGTCGTATCAATGCGTGCTCGGCAAGACTGTTTTGTGATTGAGCGCCACCAAGTGGTGTTTTACTGTCACTTCAGCAGCTCCAGGCACGTGAACAAAAGCGCCGATCTCATTGGTCGGACAGTTTTTTACGTGCCGCGTCAAAATAAAAAAACGAACCCGAGGCGTTTTTTTAAAAATGACGCTTTTACGCCTGGCGTTTTGCGCGTCGGTGTGAACACTCACATTGGCGCCCATTGTTTAGTCCCGAGGCGTTAAACGTCAAAACGACGTTAAACGATAAACGCGTGCGAAAATCGTCCCGGTGTTAACAGGCCTTTAGATAAACAAAACAGCAGAAGCACCACACCTTTGGAGTGCCCATCAAGATCACATGACTGAGCCTCTTCTGATGCAGGACGGAAATCCACATTGCCCAGCTGAAGGAGACCTGCAAGGATCTTTGCAAAAAACACCACAATCAAGTCATTTTTACAACTTAGAATAATATTTATTTCCATCATTTTATGTTATTTTGGTGTGTGAACTTGCATCAAAACCTCAAGGGTAATAGCACGGAGAAATAGTTAATTTACTATTTTTTTCAGCTCACAGGCTTTCTTCAGTGTGTGACGCAATTGACCTATTGGTAAGCCCCTCCCCTCGAACGCAGATGAGCCAATAGCAGTTGAGTATCAGTTGCGCTGGGACCGGAAATCGGACATCTTTAGGTTTCAGCGCCATAGAGATGCATTGGAAAATCCGAAGCTCTCATCGGTTTGATGGTGTTTATGCTACAAAAATGCTAAAATGTGTAACTCTGACTCCAGGGATCCTGAGAGGATTTTCTGTTTGTCAAACTCTCGTTAAGTTACGATTAAAGTCCCTGCTAACATATAAACCGAAATAACTAACTGTTCTCACGTCATGTACACTGTAGGTCAAAAACACGAAGGTCTACATTTCAGTGCCTCTCCATATTAAACTGGTTATATGTAAATTAATTTAATTTTAGATATGTTTAAGGTCTGCATTATCTGTCCTACTAAGGAGGACTCTTATTTTGATGGGTATTATAGTCTCCGGGTAGTGAAAGGAAGTAGGAAGGAGTTGTTTTGCAGATACAAAGTTTACCAGTTATTAACTGCACCCCCGAAAAACATAAGATCTGTGTATATGTTTGTTTACTGTGAGTGTTTTTGTGTAGTTTGCTGTGTATGTTAATGATAATGCAACGGAGAGAGATAGTTTGTGAATGAGACGTTAATGCGCACTTCTTATGCTTTGTTTGTTCAGCTCTTACGATGATTTTTGGAGTGAAAAAGGACATAATAAACTTGATAAACCATCAGTTAAGTTTGGCCATCATTCGGACGGGATATACGCTACAATCTGTGTCCAAAAACATCTTGGGATAAGGTTTTCACACCGACAGTTGTCGTTATAAGACAATTAGCAACTCCGTTTGTTTGTCCGAGTTAGCAACAGTAACTAAGGGGGGCGGGGCTTACCGATAGGGCAATTAAGTGTCTCCACCCACTATTCATACAAGGTCTTATTAACATCATAGTTTAATTTAATTAAGTGTAATCAGTCTCTAAAACCCCAAAAACCATTCATCTCCAGAGTTGGGGGTAATGCATTACAAGTAACTTGAGTTACGTAATAATATTACTTTTTTCAAGTAACTAGTAAAGTAACGCATTACTTTTCAAATTTACAACAAAATATCTGAGTTACTTTTTCAAATTAGTTTGACTGACAGCTCATGTTGAGAGTTAGTGCAGAGGTGTGTGTGTGTGTGTGTGTGTGTGTGTGTGTGTGTGAACATGAGGGTTATTGTAGTTCTAGACTAAATATGAGCATTTATTTATCTCACTTGCACAATAAAGATTCTGTCCTCCTCAAAATGAATAAAATCAGTCAAATGCAAAATCAGAGTACTATTCAAACCTCCAATAATTAAATGCTAAATAAAACAACTATTTTTATGCATAATCTACCTTTATATTTAATTGACCAATGTCTTGCTGCTGACCTTTGATGATAAATTACTAGATTTTTTGTTTTTATTGGTAAAACTTTTTTCTCCTGCATCCTATTCTCCATTATCCAGAGCTGCGCCCTCTACTGGTCATGCGGGAATCTGCATCTTTACCTCAGCCTGGGGCTTATTTCAATTCTGGTATGAAGAGGTCTTTACCATTGCACAAAAATATAACTTTTTTGTTATAAACAAAAACAAGCCCAGCCCAGGAGAGAAAAAGTAACGCAAAAGTAACGTAACGCATTACTTTTCTTAAAAAGTAACTCAATTAGTTACTTTTTAAGGGAGTAACACAATATTGTAATGCATTACTTTTCAAAGTAACTTTTCCCAACACTGCTCATCTCCAATCATCATTGAGGTTTTGATGTTATTTTACCCATGTCACAACTTACCCTGAAAATCTGTGCACGTTTCCCCTCATCAATGCCAAGGTTGATCATGGCATCCACCGTCTCTTGCAATCGGTCTTCTGCTCAGACAAACAGAAATCAAGGTGTCAAATATTAAATGTACCTCCTGAAATGCTTCAAAAGACAAATTCTTGATGTTGAAACTATATTATTGCCCGGATCTTTATATAAAGTTGGATCTATACGTACACTATATAGCCAAAAGTGTTGTGACGCCTGCCTTTACATGCACATGAACTTTAACGCCATCTCATTTTTCATCCGCAGGGTTTAATATGGAGTTGTAACAGCTTCAGCTCTTCTGGGAAGGCTTTCCTCAAGGTTTAGGAGTGTGTTTATGGGGATTCTTCTAGAAGCGCGTTTGTGATGTTGGTCGAGAAGGCCTGGCTCTCAGTCTCCGCTCTAATTCATCCCAAAGCTGTTCTATCGGGTCGAGGTCAGGATTTAAGTTCCTCCACACCAAACTCGCTCATCCATGTCTTTATGGAGCGACGCTTGTGCACTGGTCAGTCATGCTGGGACAGGAAGGGGCCGTCCCCAAACTGGTCCCGCAAAGTTGGGAGCATGAAATTGTCCAAAATGTCTTGGTGAAGCATTAAGAGTTCCTTTCACTGGAACTAAGAGGCCAACCCCTGAAAAACAACCCTACCCCATAATCCCCCCTCCACCAAACTTTACAGCAGCCCATTCTCTCACTAATGTGTAGAATCATCTGCAGTGCTTGATTGAAGAGATTGAACACCTGAATTCAATGATTTGGAGGGGCGTCCCAATACTTTTGCCAAAATAGTGTATGTCCATCTTTATCTACATACATACGGTATACTCGCATAGGGCTAGAGCAAGAGTGGGTTAAAAATCTTTAACTTGAATTCTTGCCTTCTAATGTTTTCTCAGCATGGGGCAACCAAGCAAAGTCTTGTTCCAAAGGCAGCATCCATTCCAGTCTCTGTTTTTCTGTGGCTCCTTTCATCATCTTCAAACAATAAACAACAAACATACGAACACACAAGTAAACACACACATCAGAATGTCTGCAGATGATGTACACATAACTGATAGTAATTAGTGTTAGACCGATATATCGGCCGATATTTGCGATTTTTACGTGTATCGGCCGATACAAGGCTGCTGCGTTGGCCGATATTTTTTTCCCCTGCATTATTTCCAGACAGGCGTCCACAGGGCAGCTCTCACCGTCTTCAAACTCTCTTGCTCTCCCTCGCGCATATTAATCAAAATCAATTGAGAATTGACGATGGTAAAAGGTGGAAAGACTGAAGTTTCACGGTGAGCATTGGGAGATTTTCTCCTGAATTACCGCTGGTGTTGCTCTACAAGAGATTAAGTGAAGTGCACCTACACTCTAAAAAATGCTGGGTTAAAAATGGACTAACCCAGCAATTGGGTTGTTTTAAGCAAACATTTAACCCAACCGCTGGGTCAAAACAACCCAATTGCTGGATTAGTCCATATTCAACCCAACTTGGGTTATTTTTAACCCAACATTTTTTAGAGTGTAGCCATTAAATGACTAGGTTGTAAATAGTTTTAAAATGAAGTATAGTACAGTCAGTGTGCACTTTATTATGCTGCTCGCTTGTTGATACTGTGTGCAATAGTGTCATTATTTTATTTATGCTTAAATATTTATTTTCACCACTGAACTCTTTTTTTTCTTGTTCTACCTCACCTGTTTTTACTATTTGTTAAATATAGATTTTTTTTTAGTTCAATAAATGTTCCTTTTTTTAAATTGTAAATTTTAAATTGTTATCATCATGATCGTGTCATTTTTATGTTGTAAATTGAGGGAGCAAAAGCAGTATCGGCTCCAAATATCGGCTCAAGAAAATCGGCATCGGCTAAGGCGGATGAAAAAAAATCGGTATCGGCACTAAAAAAATCCATATCGGTCGATCCCTAATAGTAATACTGGAATTAGACGTCTCTGTAGTATTTGTATTCTGTGAATGCAGGCTCTTTACTTCACCTGGTAGAATATGTGAAAGTTTCTCTCATTTGGTGCTTGGATAGCCACTCTGGTCTTCTCCAAGAGATACGTTTGCACTGACGCCCCAACCAGCAGCTGAGAGCTGAATCATATAAAAATCACACTGGTTTAAACCGATCGCTTTAGGTTCATGTGCCTGAAGTATGAGAGGACGCACAACTGACCCATTGAGCTGAAGCTGAATGTATTTTCCAAAGCGACTGCTGTTGCTGTTGCGTAATGTGCAGGAATTGCCTGGGGAAGAAGGGAAAATAAATGCTGTAATGAATAGGCCTGTCATGATAACAAATTGCCAAGATAATATTGCGATAAACAATAATATTGTCGTTCTGAGACCATTTTCATCTAAAATAATGGCATAATAATGCAGGTACACCTTTTCAAAGATCAATCAACTTTTATTTCTAAAGACTATTAAATACTGAAAACATTTTAAATATCCACAATAAATGAACAAAACAACCAAAAACTAAAAATTAACTTGAATAAATACCAAAAACAATAAATAAAATGGATGAAAACTGCAACGGATGATTGTGTTTTAGGTGCATATTATGGGTGGCACGGTTCATATCACGGTTTTCGGTTCATATCACGGTTTTCGGTTCTTGTTGTTTTTTCTTTTAATTGTTCACACTCCAGAAATTTACTTCAGCGTATGATATTTATCTTAATTATCCACAATATAGGATAAAGTTTTAAAAAAATTGTTATATCATGTAATCAAGCACAAACTGAATTTGACTTGACTTTAAGCACATTATTAATTTCTTCTTACATTTGAGCCCTTGCCCCTTAGGAACTTTCTGCACGTCCCTGCAGGTTATTGAAGTAAAATAGGCTATAAGATAGTCACCTTTTAAACTAATGAAAAGCTTAATTTGGATTTTAATGTTCAAAATGTCTATTTCTATCCGCAAAACTTGCCAGATGTCATGGTTTATTTTAATTTTTTATTTATTCCGGAGGTGCATGCCCCCGGACCCCCCCGACGAGCGGCTTGGTAACAACCTCCGGCACGTAACAGCACCGCTGCTGGAAAAAACTCTAGGGGAAACACTGATGAATATTTCGCTGAACATCACAAGAGCACAACACAGGGTTCCTACACAATTTTCATTTCAAAATTCCATACTTTTCCAGACTCGAATTTCCAGACTTCCTACAGATTTTTGCGACCATATTTAACTTGTTCTGATAAAAATGTTTTCAAATTCAACTGCTAACAAGTGTTACATTCTAAAGATTTAGTATTGCCGTTTTTGCCTTTTATTAGGATAGGAAAGTAGCGAGACAGGAAGTAAGGTGGGAGAGAGAGGGGGGCGGGATTGGGAAAAGTCCATGAGGCCGGACTTGAACCTGGGTCTCCCGAAGCACAACAGCACTACATGGCGACGCACTTACCCACAATGCTATTGGTTCCGACAAGTCTGTTACACTCCTACAGCCTACATAGAGTCAAAACCTCTATGTAGGCTATCTAATATTTAGAAATCCTATATTAAAATTGTGCCTTTTGTGACCTTAACGATCAAAATGCTAAATCAGTCACAATTTTTTTTAAAGGGTTATTAATTTACCCAAAAATGTAATTTCTATCATAATTTACTTACCCTCATGTCATTCTAAACTAATAAGACTTTTGTTAATCTTGGAAATCTTGGACACATGAAGATATTTAAAGGATTAGTTCACCTCAAAATGAAAATGTCCTAATCATTTACTCACCCCAATGCCTTCCAGAATGGCCACCAACTCAAAAACTTAATTTATCTTTCACTGAAGAAAGTAAGGCCTGGATATATTGGATGGCATTGAGGTGAGTAAATGATTAGGACATTTTCATTTTGGGGTGAACTAATCCTTTAATAAAGGGACTGAAATCTCTCAGATTTAAAATATTAAAAATGTTAATATAATAAAGTCTTATGGTTTTGAAAGACATGGGGGTGAATAAATGACAAATTTTCATTTTGGGTGTACTATTCCTTTAAGGACTCCACCATCGACTCTTTTATCCTCAAACCCAACTTGCTTTCTCAAACTACAAAGTGCTGTGTTAACCACTGTTGAACTGAGAAAAGGAAGGAACACAGAGGTCTGACCTTTACTGCCATAGCTAGGCTACAAGTTTTTAATTCATTGAAAAAAACGATTGTGTATATATTTATTATATACATTTAGAAATTCTTAATTTTATATGTAGAAAATGAAATAGGGACAATAGTCTGGAAACATAAATATTTTTCCATACTCTGATTTATTTTTTCCATACTTTTCCAGACCTGGAAATTACTCAAATCAAATTCCATACTTTTCCAAACCCCGTAGGAACCCTGACAACATCATCTCACCGAACGCCTCCATGAGGGGATTGGAGTCCAGTACTCGTCTTTCGATCTTCTCTACGGTGTCCTGGGACTTCTGGGAAGAGGCGGCCACAGTGGCATAATACTTCATCAGACAGCGCGACGTCCATGTCTGAAGAGATATCAGTGCAGTAGTTATTACACATACGCATTGGGAAACATGAATTAGGAACCTAAAACACCACTTACCTTCCCAGCTCCACTCTCTCCAGAGACGACCAGCGATTGGTTCATGGGCTCCACCTGGCCCTGCACATTCCTATAAGCCTCTTCTGCTACGATGAAGATGTGTGGCTTGAATTCCTGTGTACGAAGAGATGCTTTAACATTGTCTTCTAGACAGAGATGTATAGTAACGAAGTAGAACTACTTCACTACTGTACTTAAGTACTAAAAGGCAGTATCTGTACTTTACTAGAGTATTATTTTTTTCTCCTACTTCCACTTTTACTTCAGTACATATTTTCGATGAGTTTAATACTTTTACTCCGATATTTTTTTTATGTGCTGCATCGTTACTCGTTACAATTATAAAAATGTTATGAATCATTCCATTCCAAACCCACATTACCGCGCATGAGAGAGAGAGCGCGCGCGAGAGTGCGAGAGAGAGACAGCGCGAGAGAGAGACAGCGCGAGAGAGTGAAAGCGCGAGAGAGAGACAGAGCGCGAGAGAGAGACAGAGCGCGCGAGAGAGAGCCCAGCGAGCGCGCATTCACGGTCTTTAAAACAACACGAGCGTCTTGCGCTCAAATTACTCTCTATTTGTTTACATAGTTAATGTGCACTGTGAAGTAACATATACAAACAATGAACAGCTGTATTTTTATTAACTAAGATTAACAAAGATTAATAAATACAGTAACAAATGTATTGATCATGGTTAGTTCATGTTAGTTATTAGTCTAATACATTAACTAATGTAATGTTAACAAATCAAACCATATTGTAAAGTGTTACAAACAAATCATTTACTCAAAACAATATGATGTTCAAACTTTTGACTACTTTCTTTAATAACTACATAACACAATACTTGTACTTTTACTTTCAGTACTTGAGTAGTACATTTTAAAATAAACTACTTGCAATACTTAAGTACAAAAAATGTTGAATACTTTAGTACTTCTACTTAAGTGTGGTGCTTAAAGAGCACTTCAACTTCTACTCAAGTCACTTTTTTGATAAGGAACTTGTACTTTTACTCAAGTATGTGTCTCTAGTACTTTATACATCTCTGCTTCTAGATAGACAGCGCTTTCCAATCCAGTTTTAATTTCATTGACGAATAATGTGTCATAATTTTCGTCAACAACCTTTTTTTACCGACGAAAACGAGACGATAACTAAATAAAAACTAGTGTTGGTTGACAAAAACTATGACGAAAACCTACCGTCATTTTCGTCAACAAATAAAACCGAGGCGAAAATGTTAGGGAGGGTCAATTTTGGGAAGAGATCCAGTCAGAACTGATGTCCTGTGTAACAGAGGCGCATTCATTTCAAAATAAGAGTCCTGGTGTATTTCGAGCTTGTATATAATTAAAAGTCATGCATTATATATTTGTTTTTGCTTACATAATAATTTCATTTCATTCCCATTTAATTCATAGTCAGGAGGAAAGACCAGAATTTGACACATTCAATAAATTATCAGGGTTATAATAATTCACTAAAACCATAAAAAACTTCCATTACTTGAAATTAAATAAATGTTAACTGAAATTAAAATAAATAAACAAACTTATTTTAACCTTTAGCTTAACCTGATATGGCCCTAATAACTAAAACAGAAATACAAAGTTATAAAAACTATATAGATGTTTTTAAAAAAACAAACAAAAAAGTTAATTCAGCTCTTTCGTGTATTTTTAATGTCAAAATGATGTCAAGATGTCAGTTCAAGTGACAGTCAGTTATGTAATGCTTAAATGCTTAATGTATTATAATTTAACTAAACTCATTAAGATTTCTACTGTAGATTTAGCCTCTTATGATATTTAGTCGACAAAAACTAGACTAAAACTAAAAACAATTCAGGTGACTAAAATATGACTAAAACTAAATCAATTTGCTGTCAAAATTAACACCGTTACAATCATGCACTGACTGTTGTTCAACGGTTGAGCTGGCAAATGTTTCAGTGTATATAATATAATCTACCCTTACCTGTCCCAGAAAATGGCCATTGTTAGTCAATATTATCTAGTGACCTCAGTTTATTTATATCCAACTTCCTGATTTGCGATTTTTCCATTAACATTCTCAGATGTTAAAATGGCCCATAGCGTAAATGCGAAAAGGCCCACGTTTGTATTTCACTTTTGCACAAATGAATGGCAGCTGGTGACCAAAGTAGACCTGTTTTAGATATAAAATGTTAATGACTCTTAACTTCATATGTAATCCCACTGGACCAGGTGTGCAAACATTGTTTTGACACTGTTTTCCGCTATGACAAAAGGCAGAACCTCATCCTGTCATCTGCTATGCATTAACAGTAGGGCTGTGCAATATTGAAGAAAAATGCGATATCCTTGTTAAATAATGCAATATTCGATACGATATTGCTTTAAGTGTGTAAAATCTATATAAATCATTTTTAAAAAATATTTAAGAAATGAGAATGATACCATTTATGTGTTCTGGGAAAAGAAAGCTAGTGTTTTATCAAAAATGTATGTCACAAATCTGACAATATAATTTTAACATCAATGTATTCAAACAAAAAAATGTAATGGCAATATTTAAATACCAAAAACTCTTTGCTTGACTTGCTAATATATAGTTACATCAACCTAAAACTTCAAGAACATCAACAGGTAAACAAAGACACCTGGGGCCTGTTCTTCGTACGTTGCTTATTACATCTGAGATGATTTGACAGATCCCAGATCTTTTAATCGTGATAACTGATCTCTGGCTAATTTGGTTCTTCAAACGAATTTGCGGATTGGATTAAAATATCTGGATTAAATGATCTAAGATCACTGAGCGTTCTTGTGTTCCCTGAAGAGGGCGGATGGATCGATACTCGAAACCACGATCAGTAAAGCAGCGATTGGCTGGCGGAAAGACAGCAACGTAATGACATCATATAATTAAAAAAGCCACCTGGCAAAAAACTTGACAAATTATACAATAAAAACCCCACGAATTTCTGGACCTTTATAAGGAAACAGCCAAACCACCAAACCAACATAAAAGTTATTATAGATAAATGATAAATGTTTTTTTAACATGATTACCACTTATTTATATTCACGATTTTATACAGTATTTGTACACCCTTTACATTTTTATTTCAATGTTGTAATTTAATTTTTTATTCATTTTGGAGCAGATTTGTAACGTGACAGTATTAAAGTTTCTTAAGGGTCAAGATCAAATTATCTGCATCTCTTGCGCTGCATCAAGCCATCCCATAATATCCGTGATCACTTAAATTAATGCACGGCTCAGAGTAACTGTACAACATGTGTGTAAACCTCCAATAAAATTATAAAGTAATTATTCCATCACAAATAAATCGCTCAATCAAGTGGCTGTGTCTATAGTATTATACACAACATTATATACATTCTCATATACATATACAATATCAATTTTTTATATTATTATTATTATTTTAAATGATTATTATTGCCCCTGGTTCAGTAATGAACTCTTGTAATAAAGTAGCAGTGGCTGGGACAGATTTTAAGTATCACCTCAAGATGCGATCTAACCCTGTTTACATGAAATAAGCCGCTCATGAGCAGGTTTAAGATTATGGACCTGTTGCTATGACAACAAGTCCAGGATGAGCTTCGAAGAAACAAACAATCCGAGATCATGCCAAATCGTCAACAATCAAATCCGGCTAACTGAGTTAGCGACGTACGAAGAACCGCCCCCTGGACTAGGGGTGGACGATTATTTTTGTTATTTTAATTTATCTTTGTTATTAAAAATAAGAACTAAAAACAGTAGTCTTCACAATCACATAAACATACGCTGATACATAATAAAGCTACTAATGTTAATCAGCCAAGAGCACTGAGTGATTTTCTCTTGTTCGTTTGTTGTTTGACAGACAGCGGCAGGTTTACTGTATTAGGCTGCTGTCACTTTAAGACCTAATGCACGGATCCTATTAACCCTTGTGCACTGTTCGATTTCTGCTTACACCCCTTATGGTCCGGGTCAAATTGACCCTAATTGGATTCAATACAATTCCCCAAAAATCACACTATGAAAAAGCACATACAATCAGAAACAAACAATTAACTTTTAATATCAATACTTTTCACACATTACAAAGAATAAATATCTGAATTTACGATTTATAAAAATAACTTTTAACCATTTTTATTTTTATTTTTAAGATTGGCCCTTAGGACACTTGCCTTTATACATTTAGAACAATACTATCTTAGTCTAAACCTAAAGAAATCTTGACCAACTATATAGCATTTGAAAGCTTTCAGACTCTAATTTTCATATTTGGTGACTGATTTTCAAAAGAGATGACAGAGCAGGAGATAAATAGCAATAGATTTGTCATTTGTGATGCGGTACCAATCTATAACGCACGTTTTGACTCTGTCCATATGTTTTTTTATATGCATTTTAGAGATTGAATTCAAATCAAATATTAACATTACTGCCCAAACTACTTCTCAATAGGATGTCTACTTCAAAGATATTTTGAAAAGTATGAAAATCACTCAAACCATATATGGAAATCGAAGAGTCTACATGTCATCTAGTGGAAAATGTTGGTACTGCGCACAAAAACTTTTTTTTTTTTGAGATATCAACCTAAAATTTGGTACAGAATTTCAGATATTTAGCTTTGATTTTCATGAGGTTTTAGAATTTAACATGTTTTGTAAAATGTATATTTTATATAAAATATAAAAATATATATGTTATATATTTTCATGTTCATAAACTTCTATAACTTGTTTTAAACTTTACTTTTATGATTTATACAGTGATGGCTGATTTCAAAACACTGCTTCATGAAGTTGTTAATAGTTGAAGAGCTCTGACATACAACAAAGTGTTTTGTATTTTGTGTCTGTACAGTTGCTTTTGAACAGCTGTCCTATACGGGTCAAATTGACCCACAAACAGCAAGAGTGTATAAAATTTTGATAATCACATTTCACAACGCATTATCATGTTGAAACTTTGCATGCATGTTAATGACCCTAAATGAGAAAAGGTCACACAATTTCAAGAAAAACAATGTGGGTTAGATAGTATTTCAGATAGATTGAAAAAAGAAATTATAGCTCATTTTTACCATTTGTGGCATACAAAAAATATTTCTGTATTGAAAAAATAGCTTCATAGGTTAGTAAAAAACTAAAATAACAAACTATAACCAAGAAATGTTATTATTTTGGGTCTCTACAATTGCCTTAGAACATTAAAATATGCGGGTCAAATTGACCCGTGAACATCACGAACGTAACAGTAAATGTGTGTGTATATGTCAAAACACATCAGCGTGTTGAAACTTTGCATGCATGTTCATGACCCTAAATGAGAAAAAGTCACAAAATTTAAAGAAAAAAAAACATAGGTTAACTGATATTTCTGACAACTTAAAAATCAAAACGGGTCAAATTGACCCGCAACATAACACAAGGGTTAACACACATTCGGTTTCTTTCCCCAACTGATATCGTTCACTTAAAGCATAACCGACTGTGTTTACATGAATACACATTAAGACGGCCATTTTTACATAACTGTGTGTGTATTTGACAGTTTGAGTGTGTAACAAGACACGAAAAAAGAACGGCTTGTGCGCACGTTTCGGTGTGTGTGTGTGTGTCAGACAGCAGTGTTTTCACATTTTCACAATGTTGGAGTAGCCTATCAAAACCATTCAGATAATGCATGCCGTGGCGATATGCATATCACGAACTGGACATTGGCGATATTTCGATAATTTCGATATATTGCGCAGCCCTAATTAACAGTACAGATCTCTAGTTTCAAAAGACAACATAGAGGTGTGCGTGGTATGACCACTGCCTTATATCATGGTACAAGCAACTTTACATATATCATGGTTATGGTCGCAATCACAATGTAGTCATTTTTGCTTCATTCGACAACAATTGAACAAATAAATATGTTCTGCATTACATACTCAAGCAGTAATGTTACTATAGCTAACCTCACAACAACAGCATATCTTGGTATTATGAAACAGCAAATCAAATGTTTCTCATGTATGGAGCAAAAACAACACAACCTCGGCATCCATTTTCAGGCCATCTCGCTCTCTAACGCGGGTCCTAAAGTCCTTGCCAATTTTCCTCTGAGCTTTTCTCTTTTGTAATGTCTCTCAGCCATTTCTCTTTCTACAGTCTTTCTTTAAATCTCCCTCTTACTCTCTCTCTTCCCCCATCATGAGTGGACACGCCCACTTCTGCTGATTGGCTCACTCTCTCTCCTCCCCCATCATGAGGGGACATGCCCCCTACTGCTGATTGGCTCACTCTCTCTCTTCCCCCATCATGAGTGGACACGCCCCCTACTGCTGATTGGCTCACTCTCTCTCTTCCCCCATCATGAGTGGACACGCCCCCTACTGCTGATTGGCTCACTCTCTCTCTTCCCCATCATGAGTGGACACGCCCCCTACTGCTGATTGGCTCACTCTCTCTCCTCCCCCATCATGAATGGACACGCCCCCTACTGCTGATTGGCTCACACTCTGTCCTCCCCCATCATGAGTGGACACGCCCCCTACTGCTGATTGGCTCACTCTCTCTCTTCCCCCATCATGAGTGGACACGCCCACTTCTGCTGATTGGCTCACTCTCTCTCCTCCCCCATCATGAGTGGACACGCCCACTTCTGCTGATTGGCTCACTCTCTCCTCCCCCATCATGAGTGGACACGCCCACTTCTGCTGATTGGCTCACTCTCTCTCCTCCCCCATCATGAGTGGACACGCCCACTTCTGCTGATTGGCTCACTCTCTCTCTTCCCCCATCATTAGTGGACACGCCCACTTCTGCTGATTGGCTCACTCTCTCTCTTCCCCCATCATTAGTGGACACGCCCACTTCTGCTGATTGGCTCACTCTCTCTCTTCCCCCCATCATGAGTGGACACGCCCACTTCTGCTGATTGGCTCACTCTCTCTCTTCCCCCCCCCATCATGAGTGGACACGCCCACTTCTGCTGATTGGCTCACTCTCTCTCTTTCCCCCCCATCATGAGTGGACACGCCCACTTCTGCTAATTGGCTCACTCTCTCTCCTCCCCATCATGAGTGGACACGCCCACTTCTGCTGATTGGCTCACTCTCTCTCATCCCCATCATGAATGGACACGCCCACTTCTGCTGATTGGCTCACTCTCTCTCCTCCCCATCATGAATGGACACGCCCACTTCTGCTGATTGGCTCACTCTCTCTCCTCCCCATCATGAGTGGACACGCCCCCTACTGCTGATTGTTTCTCTCTCCTCCCCCATCATGAGTGGACAC
Organism: Gobio gobio; assembly: GCF_949357685.1. NCBI lineage: Eukaryota > Metazoa > Chordata > Actinopteri > Cypriniformes > Gobionidae > Gobio > Gobio gobio. Next base: position 2,890,863 of record NC_137100.1, on the reverse strand, counting down.
GCCCCCTACTGCTGATTGGCCCTCTCTCTCCTCCCCCTTCATGAATGGACACGCCCCCTACTGCTGATTGGCTCACACTCTGTCCTCCCCATCATGAGTGGACACGCCCCCTACTGCTGATTGGCTCTCTCTCCCCTCCCCCATCATGAGTGGACATGCCCCCTACTGCTGATTGGCTCACTCTCTCTCCTCCCCATCATGAGTGGACACGCCCCCTACTGCTGATTGGCTCACTCTCTCTCCTCCCCCATCATGAGTGGACACGCCCCCTACTGCTGATTGGCTCACTCTCTCTCCTCCCCCATCATGAATGGACACGCCCCCTACTGCTGATTGGCTCACACTCTGTCCTCCCCCATCATGAGTGGACACGCCCCCTACTGCTGATTGGCTCACACTCTGTCCTCCCCCATCATGAGTGGACACGCCCCCTACTGCTGATTGGCTCACTCTCTCTCCTCCCCATCATGAGTGGACACGCCCACTTCTGCTGATTGGCTCACTCTCTCTCCCCCCATCATGAGTGGACACGCCCACTTCTGCTGATTGGCTCACTCTCTCTCTCTTCCCCCATCATGAGTGGACACGCCCACTTCTGCTGATTGGCTCACTCTCTCTCTTCCCCCATCATGAGTGGACACGCCCCCTACTGCTGATTGGCTCTCTCTCTCTCTCCTCCCCCATCATGAGTGGACACGCCCCCTACTGCTGATTGGCCCTCTCTCTCCTCCCCCTTCATGAATGGACACGCCCCCTACTGCTGATTGGCTCACTCTCTCCTCCCCCATTATGAGTGGACACGCCCCCTACTGCTGATTGGCTCACTCTCTCTCCTCCCCATCATGAGTGGCAACGCAGGTCCTAAAGTCCTCGCCTGATCATTTGACCCTTTTTTCCAGCAATTTTCCTCTGAGCTTTTCTCTTTTGTAATGTCTCTCAGCCATTTCTCTTTCTTCAAATCTCCCTCTTCCCCATCATGAGTGGTCATGCCCCCCAGCCCAACATATGACCATATAAGCTCAAGGTATTTATGGCTTCCACACCAAAGTATTTGGCCTACATTTTTACGTTGGAGATGTAGTGATAGACTTGTTGATGTCATCATGTGTTTACCTGAGGCTGAGGTGCAGAGTGATATTCCCTCATCACATCCAGAGAGTACAGGTGAGGGATGGGCTGGAAGGGGTTGAGGGCGACTAGCGTACAGCCAGCATGTGTGTAGAAAACCTTCGCACTGTACCTGGCCTGCAGACATTTCAGCACTGCCCAACACACAAAACACCACAGCAGGAATTAAGGGAGCGTGCAAGTGTGGATGGATGGATGGATGATGTGATGGTTGATATTATGAAGCAGAATCTAAAAGCTCCAATCTAAAATTTCACATTTTAACATTTGCCTGAAATCAGGCAATCAAAATACTTAGGCTGCATGCATGTGAGTGTGTGTGTGAGGCTGCATGCATGTGAGTGTGTGTGCGTGCGAGTGTGTGTGAGGCTGCATGCATGCGAGTGTGTGCGTGCGAGTGTGTGTGAGGCTGCATGCATGCGAGTGTGTGTGCGTGCGAGTGTGTGTGAGGCTGCATGCATGTGAGTGTGTGTGCGTGCGTGCGAGTGTGTGTGAGGCTGCATGCATGTGAGTGTGTGTGCGTGCGAGTGTGTGTGAGGCTGCATGCATGTGAGTGTGTGTGCGTGCGAGTGTGTGTGAGGCTGCATGCATGTGAGTGTGTGTGCGTGCGAGTGTGTGTGAGGCTGCATGCATGCGAGTGTGTGCGTGCGAGTGTGTGTGAGGCTGCATGCATGCGAGTGTGTGTGCGTGCGAGTGTGTGTGAGGCTGCATGCATGTGAGTGTGTGTGCGTGCGTGCGAGTGTGTGTGAGGCTGCATGCATGCGAGTGTGTGTGCGTGCGCGAGTGTGTGTGCGTGCGCGAGTGTATGCATGCGAGTGTGTGTGCGTGCGAGTGTGTGTGAGGCTGCATGCATGCGAGTGTGTGTGCGTGCGAGTGTGTGTGAGGCTGCATGCATGTGAGTGTGTGTGCGTGCGAGTGTGTGTGAGGCTGCATGCATGTGAGTGTGTGTGAGGCTGCATGCATGTGAGTGTGTGTGCGTGCGTGCGAGTGTGTGTGTGTGAGGCTGCATGCATGTGAGTGTGTGTGCGTGCGAGTGTGTGTGAGGCTGCATGCATGTGAGTGTGTGTGCGTGCGAGTGTGTGTGAGGCTGCATGCATGTGAGTGTGTGTGAGGCTGCATGCATGTGAGTGTGTGTGCGTGCGTGCGAGTGTGTGTGTGTGAGGCTGCATGCATGCGAGTGTGTGTGCGTGCGAGTGTGTGTGAGGCTGCATGCATGTGAGTGTGTGTGCGTGCGAGTGTGTGTGAGGCTGCATGCATGTGAGTGTGTGTGTGTGTGTGCGAGTGTGTGTGAGGCTGCATGCATGTGAGTGTGTGTGCGTGCGAGCGAGTGTGTGTGAGGCTGCATGCATGTGAGTGTGTGTGCGTGCGTGCGAGTGTGTGTGAGGCTGCATGCATGTGAGTGTGTGTGCGTGCGAGTGTGTGTGAGGCTGCATGCATGTGAGTGTGTGTGCGTGCGAGTGTGTGTGAGGCTGCATGCATGCGAGTGTGTGTGCGTGCGTGCGAGTGTGTGTGAGGCTGCATGCATGTGAGTGTGTGTGCGTGCGAGTGTGTGTGAGGCTGCATGCGAGTGTGTGTGCGTGCGAGTGTGTGTGAGGCTGCATGTATGTGAGTGTGTGTGCGTGCGAGTGTGTGTGAGGCTGCATGCATGTGAGTGTGTGTGCGTGCGTGCGAGTGTGTGTGAGGCTGCATGCATGTGAGTGTGTGTGCGTGCGTGCGAGTGTGTGTGAGGCTGCATGCATGTGAGTGTGTGTGCGTGCGTGCGAGTGTGTGTGAGGCTGCATGCGAGTGTGTGTGCGTGCGTGCGAGTGTGTGTGAGGCTGCATGCATATGAGTGTGTGTGAGGCTGCATGCATGTGAGTGTGTGTGCGTGCGTGCGAGTGTGTGTGAGGCTGCATGCATGTGAGTGTGTGTGCGTGCGTGCGAGTGTGTGTGAGGCTGCATGCATGTGAGTGTGTGTGCGTGCGTGCGAGTGTGTGTGAGGCTGCATGCATGTGAGTGTGTGTGCGTGCGTGCGAGTGTGTGTGAGGCTGCATGCATGTGAGTGTGTGTGCGTGCGAGAGTGTGTGAGGCTGCATGCATGTGAGTGTGTGTGCGTGCGAGTGTGTGTGAGGCTGCATGCATGTGAGTGTGTGTGCGTGCGAGTGTGTGTGAGGCTGCATGCATGTGAGTGTGTGTGCGTGCGTGCGAGAGTGTGTGAGGCTGCATGCATGTGATTGTGTGTGCGTGCGAGTGTGTGTGAGGCTGCATGCATGTGAGTGTGTGTGCGTGCGAGTGTGTGTGAGGCTGCATGCATGTGAGTGTGTGTGCGTGCGAGAGTGTGTTGTGTGTGTACTTGCAATTAAAATATGGCCAATTCTGATAGTTGACCAACATCGTCACTTACATAAATCACACAAGCCTGTCCCCAAGTGCCTTTGCACACACACACACACACACACACACACACACACACACACACACACACACACACACACACACACACACACACTGTACCTGTAGAAGGGGTCACCGGGTTGACTTTAGTGAGGTCATCGTACGTGTGAAGCTCAGCTTCATTGATGAGGAAGTCTCTGATTTCCCCCTCCAGCGAATCATTGAGAGGTTTCCCGAGGCCCTGGGCTTTGAGTCCATTTTCCTGCGCAATGCAAATAAAACTGCTCAGAGCATGCATTCAATCTCTCACTGTGATGCAGCAAACCAATCAGAAAGGTTTCATCCTGCAAGCCCTGATGCGGTTTTGCACAACGATAATTCTTTATATTTAAAAGCCGATAACCGATATATCGGCTAATAAATCCATATATTTTTAAGAATTATAATGGTAACATTAAAAAAGAACAAATATCGTCCGATACCGACATAGTGGCCGAAATATCATGCATCCCTAAATTAAATTAAAAACAATATAATTTAAATATCATGCATCCCTAATATCGGCCGATACCGATATAGTTGCTGAAATGTCATGCATCGCTAAATTAAATTAAAAACTATATCATTTAAATATTGTGCATTCCTAATATCGGCCGATACCGATATAGTGGCCGATTTATTGTGCATCCCCAAGTTTAATTTAAAAAAGTATAATTTAAATATCATGTATCCCTAATATAGTCCGATACCGATATAGTGGCGGATATATCGTGCATCCCTAAGTTTAATTAAAAACAATATAATTTAAATATCCCATATCCCTAATATCGGCCGATACCGATATAGTTGCTGAAATGTCATGCATCGCTAAATTAAATTCAAAACAATATAATTTAAATATCACGCATCCCTAATATCGGCCGATACCGATATAGTTGCTGAAATGTCATGCATCGCTAAATTAAATTCAAAACAATATAATTTAAATATCACGCATCCCTAATATCGGCCGATACCGATATAGTTGCTGAAATGTCATGCATTCCTAATATCGACTGATACCGATATAGTGGCTGATATATTGTGCATCCCTAAGTTTAATTTAAAAAAGTATAATTTAAATATCATGTATCCCTAATGTTTGCCGATACCAATATAGTGGCCGAAATGTCATGCATCGCTAAATTTAATTTAAAAAAGTATAATTTAAATATTATGCATTCCTAATATCGTCCGATACTGATACAGTGGCTGATTTATTGTGCATCCCTAAGTTTAATTTAAAAAAAGATTAATTTAAATATCATGTATCCCTAATATCGTCCGATACCGATATAGTGGCCGAAATGTCATGCATCGCTAAATTTAATTTAAAAAAGTATAATTTAAATATTATGCATTCCTAATATCGTCCGATACTGATACAGTGGCTGATTTATTGTGCATCCCTATGTTTAATTAAAAAAAGTATAATTTAAATATCATGCATCCCTAATATCGTCCGATACCGATATAGTGGCCGAAATGTCATGCATCGCTAAATTTAATTTAAAAAAGTATAATTTAAATATTATGCATTCCTAATATCGTCCGATACTGATACAGTGGCTGATTTATTGTGCATCCCTATGTTTAATTAAAAAAAGTATAATTTAAATATCATGCATCCCTAATATCGGCCGATACCGATTTAGTGGCCGATATATCGTGCATCCCTAAGTTTAATTTAAAAAAAGAATAATTTAAATATCATGCATCCCTAATATCGTCCGATACCGATATAGTGGCCGAAATGTCATGCATCGCTAAATTAAATTTAAAAAAGTATAATTTAAATATCATGCATCCCTAATATCGGCCGATACCGATTTAGTGGCCGATATATCGTGCATCCCTAAGTTTAATTTAAAAAAAGAATAATTTAAATATCATGCATCCCTAATATCGTCCGATACCGATATAGTGGCCGAAATGTCATGCATCGCTAAATTAAATTTAAAAAAGTATAATTTAAATATCATGCATTCCTAATATCGGCCGATACCGATATAGTGGCTGATTTATCGTGCATCCCTAAGTTTAATTTAAAAAAGTATAATTTAAATATCATGCATGCCTAATATCAGCCAATACCGATATAGTTACCGAAATGTCATGCATCGCTAAATTAAATTTAAAAAAGTATAATTCAAATATCATGCATTCCTAATATCGGCCGATACTGATATAGTGGCCGAAATATTGTGCATCCCTAAATTTTATTTAAAAAAGTATAATTAAAATATCACGTATACCTAATATCGGCCGATACCGATATAGTTGCTGAAATGTCATGCATTCCTAATATCGACTGATACCGATATAGTGGCTGATATATTGTGCATCCCTAAGTTTAATTTAAAAAAGTATAATTTAAATATCATGTATCCCTAATGTTTGCCGATACCAATATAGTGGCCGAAATGTCATGCATCGCTAAATTTAATTTAAAAAAGTATACTTTAAATATTATGCATTCCTAATATCGTCCGATACTGATACAGTGGCTGATTTATTGTGCATCCCTATGTTTAATTAAAAAAAGATTAATTTAAATATCATGCATCCCTAATATCGGCCGATACCGATTTAGTGGCCGATATATCGTGCATCCCTAAGTTTAATTTAAAAAAAGAATAATTTAAATATCATGCATCCCTAATATCGGCCGATACCGATTTAGTGGCCGATATATCGTGCATCCCTAAGTTTAATTTAAAAAAAGAATAATTTAAATATCATGCATCCCTAATATCGGCCGATACCGATTTAGTGGCCGATATATCGTGCAACTCTAAATTTAATTAAAAACAGTATAATTTAAATATCATGTATTCCTAACATCGGCCGATACCGATTTAGTGGCCGATATATCGTGCATCGCTAAATTAAATTTAAAAAAGTATAATTTAAATATCATGCATCCCTAATATCGGCCAATACCGATTTAGTGGCCGATATATCGTGCAACTCTAAATTTAATTAAAAACAGTATAATTTAAATATCATGTATTCCTAACATCGGCCGATACCGATTTAGTGGCCGATATATCGTGCATTGCTAAATTAAATTTAAAAAAGTATAATTTAAATATCATGCATTCCTAATATCGGCCGATACCGATATAGTGGCTGATTTATTGTGCATCCCTAAGTTTAATTTAAAAAAGTATAATTTAAATATCATGCATGCCTAATATCAGGCAATACCGATATAGTTACCGAAATGTCATGCTTCGCTAAATTAAATTTCAAAAAGTATCATTCAAATATCATGCATTCCTAATATCGGCCGATACTGATATAGTGGCCGAAATATTGTGCATCCCTAAATTTTATTTAAAAAAGTATAATTAAAATATCACGTATACCTAATATCGGCCGATACCGATAAAGTGGCCGAAATTTCATGCATCCCTAAATTTAATCAAAAACAGTATAATTTAAACTTAAAAACACATCTATTCAAAGCTCATGGTATGCAATTGCACATCTCATAATAAACAATATCATAATTAAGCTCGTTTTATGTCAGCTGTGTTTATGCATCAAAGGAAAGAGCCATATTTATCTGCAACATAATATAATGTTTCATGTCATATTTCTGACATCTTTGAGATAATATTCCTCACTTGAAAGATGTTTGCAAGCAAATGCACCCATTATTAAAAGAACATAATGCAAATATAAGACGCCTTTGTCACGAATATTATGAATATCTCGGTATATCTCGGGTATAGACGGAGTGGTGTAATAATTGCACGTGCTTCCTCTGATTCTGTTGAGACGGGTCAGGACATGCTGGACACAAGCTAATAATACACCGTCTGTTGGACAGACTCGCTCCTAATCCAATAACAAACACAGGTTAACCACAGCAACACTACCTGGAGGAATCCAGACAGACTTCAGTTTGTGTACGGAGATCACATATAGATCAATAACAACACAATTACAGATTCCCGTAGATTTTAACATGATCCTATTTCAACAGCTGGGAACTTTCCGACTGAATCATAAGGTTGTAGGTTGCCTTAACGTCATATAAAGTCATGCCAAAACATAAGGTAGTTTTGTGCGCATGCTCAGATTCGGCTGACTTGCGGAATAATCTGAGCCTGGCCTTAATGGCATTAATCCGCCAATGACAACACGAGCCACGTCAATGAACATGCAAATGAGGTAACACCTGAAAAACATGTTCATAGTAATTAGATTTAATCACAGTAAATCACTTTAATAACAGTTATTGTTGGGATTAATAGAAAACTAGGGCAACTTTTTTTAAGTTATACGTCCTTTAAAAATAAAATGTTTACTGTTAGGACAGGAATAATCAGGGAAGGTATTTTTAGAGTGTTAATAAATCTGCAAATAAATGTGACTTTCACATCACATGTGACTTTGTAATACCATGGTAACATTTGAAGTAGCCTATGGTAGACATGGCATAAATTCAGTACCACGGTTTTACTATTTTATACCACCACGATACGGTAACGTTACTTTTTTGTAACGGACCGCTTTCAGATAAACGTTTATTTTTATTATATCCAATTTGTCAGTTTAACTCTAACAAGTCTTGTTTGTCAATGGCCAAATTTCCCTCATAAACTTTGATATACATAAAGAAAAACTGAGGTAAAATAAAAAGTCAGTGTAACGTTACCTTTTCCTTCGATCGATTTGGTTTTCCAGCTTTTTCAAAACTCCCGAGTGTCCCGTCAGAGCTGTTAACGGTCGAAACGTCTTTATTTCGGAATAAAAGCTTCTGTTTGACATTCGCCATGACTGTACACTTTATAAAGACGCGTTTCGCGGTATTTACTTGTTTATGTCTCTGCCATTGGGTGAGTTATTTTATGTTTTTTAAGCCATGAAGAGATTCCTGAGTGAAGGACAAAACTCCCACCCGCGCGCGACTCACACACCGCCGGCTACTGTACTGACACGCGCACGCAGGAACGTCATTTTAGGCGCCCCCAGTGACGTATCCCTGTAAGCCACGCCCAACCCGGAAAAGAAACAACCCGATGCCAATGTGCGGAGACACTTTGTTATAAACTGAGGATTATTACTGAAGAATAAACGATTTATTAGAGCAATGCGTATTTATACTATTTAATAAAAATATACAGATACAGTAATGATAATAGGAGTCCCTGTTTAGTGTGTTAAACTGGTTTATCCTGCCAGGCCACTGCTGTAATGTGGTTTCTGTAATCTAAACACTCATCACATAGGAAGAGGTAAGTCACATTTTTACTTTTCATGTTATTTGCACATACATTTTATAGATGGTCAATTTTAGGTCAACTTTATATTTGCACTACCATGAAAATCCGACAATATTTTGTAATTTTGATATTATTAACACCTGTATTAATAATATACTTACGTACTAAAGTCATATAATTTAATTTATATATAATATACTGTGTATATACAGTACCGGTCCAAAGTTTGGAAACATTAGTATTTTTAATGTTTTTGAAAGATGTCTCTTATACTCAATACTGCATTTATTTGATCAGAAAAAACAGCAAAATTGTGAAATATTATTACACTTTAAAATGGCCGCTCTCTATGTGAATATATAGTAAAGTGTAATTTATATCCTGTGATCAAAGCTGAATTTATCATCATTACTCCAGTCTTCAGTGTCACATTACCCTCCAGAAATTGATTTATTATCTTAATATTTTCAGCTTTACTTTTTTCAGGATTCTTTGATGAATAAAAAGTAAAAAATAACAGCATTTATTCAAAATACAAATCTTTTTTAACAATATAAATCACTTCTTGTCAATTTAACACATCCTTGCTGAATAAAAATATTAAATAAATACTGACCGTAAATGTTTGAGCGTTAGTATTGAATATATTTTAAATAAATGCTGTTCTTTTTTCCCCCTAACATTTTATTCATCGAAGAATCCTGAAATAATATCATAGTTTATGAAAAATATATAAAATATTCAAAATTTGATAATAAATCCTCATTTGAGAATGATTTGTGAGGGTCATGTGACACTGAAGACTGGAGTAATGATGATAAATTCAGCTTTGATCACAGGAATAAATTATATTTTTAAGCATACTAAAATAGAAAAATATTATTTTAAATTGTAATAATATTTCAGAATTTTACAGTTTTTTTCTTGCTCAAGCCTGCATTTTATGATAAAATATACAGAAAAAGACTGCAAAATTGTGAAATATTATTACAATTTAAAATAATAGTTTTCTATGTGAATATATAGTAAAGTGTAATTTATTCCTTTGATCAAAGCTGAATTTATCATCATTACTCCAGTCTTCAGTGTCACATGATCCTTCAGAAATTAATTTATTATCTTAATATTTTCAGCTTAATATCTTTTCAGAACCTACTTTTTTCAGGATTCATTGATGAATAAAAAGTACAAAAAGAACAGCAATAATTCAAAATATGAATCTTTTTTAACAATATAAATCATTTTTTTAATCAATTTAACACATCCTTGCTGAATAAAAATAATTTCTTTAAAAAAAAAATGAAATTTATGTTTGAATGTTAGTGTATAGCTATTGTTAAAAAAACTATTTTTTATATTTTAAATAAATGCTGTTCTTTCTGAACTTTTTATTCATTAAAGAATCCTGAAAAAATATCATAGTTTATTAAAAAAAATCTAATATTCCAATAATAATCCTCATATGAGAATGATTAGTAAAGGGTCATGTGACACTGAAGACTGGAGTAATGATGATAAATTCAGCTTTGATCAGAGGAATAAATTATATTTTTAAGCATACTAAAATAGAAAAATATTATTTTAAATTGTAATAATATTTCAGAATTTTACAGTTTTTTCCTGTAATTTTGATCAAATAAATGCAAATAAATTTAAAGGGAAATTTGCTAATGCTATTTCATGCATTCTGCCTTATTTACACGGTTAGAGTTGATTCTCATGATAAACATGGACAAAAAAAAATATTTGGACGTGTGACGGAGTATTTCTGTGCCAAATACACTCCTTCAGGATTCGAATAAGTCTGAAAGTTTTTTTTGTGTTTGGCCCTGTATGACATCATAAATGGCGGAATTCCTTATATGGGCACTTCTCGTGCGTGTGTGCGCTTGCGTGCGTGCGTGCGTGTGTGTGAGTGAGTGTGTGTTTGTGTGTGTGCGTGTGTGTGAGTGAGTGTGTGTTTGTGTGTGTGCGTGTGTGTTTGCGTGCGTGCACTCCTTCAGGATTCGAATAAGTCTGAAAGTTTTTTTTGTGTTTGGCCCTGTATGACATCATAAGATTAGATTAGATTAGATTCAACTTTATTGTCATTACACAAGTACAAGTACAAGGCAACGAAATGCAGTTTAGGTCTAACCAGAAGTGCAATAGCAGCAAGTGCAGGATATATACAATGGTTGCGTAAGTGCAGGACATAAAAATGTTCTGAATATATATAAATATGTATAAGTAGAGAGATGGTTATTACTATAAGTAGAACTGAATTTACAGATGAATATATACAGTGAATAAATATACAGATGGCTATTACTATAAACAGAATTTACAGGTGAATATGTACTATGAATAAATATACAGATGGCTATTACTATAAACAGAATTTACAGGTGACTATGTACTATGAATAAATATACAGACGGTTATTACTTGAACAGAATTTTACAGTTAGAGGTATACAGTAATATGTTAGGCTAATATGAGGAATATAGCAGTGGATTAAGTTAGTACAATAAATTATGGACAGAGCTATCCGAAAGAAAGTGTAAAAGTGCAGTGGAAAGTGGTAAATAAATGGCGGAATTCCTTATATGGGCACTTCTCGTGTGTGTGTCTGTGTGTGTGCGTGCATGTGTGTGTGTGTGTGTGTGTGTGTGCGCGCGCGTGAGAGTGTGTGCGCATGTGTGCGTGCACTCCCACAGGATTCAAATAAGTCTGAAAGTTTTATGAAGTTATAAAGGGCGGAATTCCTTATATGGGCACTTCTCGTGTGTGTGTGCGTGTTTGTGTGTGCGTGCATGTGTGTGTGGGTGAGTGTGTGCGTGTGTGCATGTGTGCGTGTGTGCGTGCACTCCTTCAGGATTCAAATAAGTCATAAAGTTTTATGACGTCATAAAGGGCGGAATTCCTTATATGGGCGCTTCTCGTGCGTGTGTGTGTGTGTGTGTGTGTGCGTGCGTGTGCGCTTGCGTGCGTGCGTGCGTGCGTGACACTTTAGCTCCGCCCACTATACGCCTCCACGGACTCGGCTGTTTTCAGAAAGAGTCGTTACAGTTTATCTGTCTTTAATAAATATAATAAACTTAAAGGGTTAGTTCACCCAAAAATGAAAATTCTGTCATTAATTACTGACCCTCATGTCGTTGGACACCCGTCAGACCTCCGTTCATCTTCAGACACAAATGAAGATATTTTAGTGTAAATCTGATGGCTCTGAAAGGCCTCCATTGGCTCAATGGCACTTTACACTCTCAAGACCCTTAAAAGGTTCTAAAGACGTCGTTACAAAGTCCATCTCACTACAGCGGCTCTACAATAACTTTATGAATCGGCGATAATAGTTTATGTGCGCAAAAAAACTCTAAATAACGACTTACATAGTGATGACGATTTCAAAACAAGGCCTCATGAAGCTTCGAAGCGTTATGAATCAGTGAGTCGATTCAGCAGTTTGAATCGCCAAATTTCAGCAGTTTGACACGCGATCCGAATGATGATTCGACTCACTGATTCATAACGCTTCGAAGCTTCATGACTCTCTGGAGATATGAAGGATCTTCACTACTCTATAGATACTCAAGATTATCATGAGACTGGCAGAAACTGTGTGTGTGTGTGTGTTATACCCCTTTAATGAGCATAAGAGTCGTTTTGACGCTATATTTCCTTTGACAGACAATGGCGTCACCAGACGAGAAGGTGGCATTCGTCAGCAATCTCACTGGAACCAGCCTGACGGAGGTTTCTCTGGGATCCCTCTTAGCGCCGCTGTGCTTCCTCAGCCGAGGTCTCTTCCTGATAGTCTTCCACCTGGGAAGCGGCGTGCTCCCGTTCTCCCGGACAGCTCATCTCCTGCTGGACTTCACCACACTGATAGTGCCTTTGGTGCTGTCGTGCACCGCTCTGAGCGACGTCCTGCCCTTCGTCATCATGGGCATCGCCGCGGTGGACTTCGCCATCCTCAGCCTTGTGTACAGGAGCAGAAAGCAGAGCTCCCTCTCCGGCGCGATCCACAGGTTCCTGCGGAGCAGAGTCCAATCCCACACGGTCCCGTTTGTGACCGTCTTCCGCGTTCTGGTCAACGTGAAGACGGCGATCAGCATCCTCGCGGTTGATTTTAGTGTGTTCCCCAGACGCTACGCCAAGACGGAGACGTATGGGACGGGCGTGATGGATTTCGGCGTGGGCGCGTACGTGATGGCGAATGCGCTGGTTTGTCCCGAGGCGAGAGGGAAGCACATTCACGGCTCGAGGATCGCTCATGTGCTAAAACAGTCCCTCTCCGTCTGGCCTTTGGTCGTGTTGGGGTTCGTGAGACTCGCGAGCGTTAAGTCGGCCGGATACCACGAACACGTGACGGAGTACGGCGTCCACTGGAACTTCTTCTTCACACTCGCCATCGTCCGAGTGGTGGCGTCTACGCTCCTGGCGCTCTTTCCCGCCGGCTCCTCGTGGCTTCTCGCTCTCCTCATTGGTGGAGTGTACCAGGTCATCCTAGAGACGACGGGTCTGAAAGCCTTCCTCATCCGCAGGGATGAGCGCACAGGCTTTCTGCAGGAAAACAAAGAGGGCATCTTCTCCGTGGTGGGTTATATCGCCATCTACATGGCTGGGGTTCAGGTCGGCCGATACCTCATGCGGAGCAGAGCATCCGTTCAGGACTGGATCGGAGCGATCCGTAATCTTCTGTTGACCAGCGTTGGGTTGTTTTCGGCGCTGTACGTGTGCCAGACATGCACCGATCCGGTTTCCCGCAGGATGGCCAACCTTTCCTTCTGCGTTTGGACTGTGGCGCAAGCCGTGCTCTTTCTCTCGTGCTTGAGCATTGGGGATTTAGTGCTACTTTTCTCTAAAGTCATCTCGAATTGTTCCCTCGTGTCTGTGTCGTGGAATCCCTACCAAAAGAGGAAGTGGGATAAAGTGGATATGGATGCGTTGTGCCTGGTTCAGTCGGTTAGCCGGAACCAGCTGCTGTATTTCCTGCTGGCCAACCTCATGACGGGTTTGACCAATGTGTTCATAGACACGCTGAACAGCAGCGACGCCTTCGCCGTGGGGGTTTTGCTCCTGTATATGTTCGTCAGCAGCTCGCTCATATTCATTTTGCACATTAATAAAATAACCATTAAGTTCTGGTAATTAAGGGCCTTCTTCTTCTTCCGCTCTTGAGTCTATTTTTCTATTGATTTTTGGCACACAGATAGAGGACAGTCTGATCTGTCACTGTAGCAAATTTGGAGTCTCTAACTCAATCCCTCTAGCGCCACCACCTGTCCAAAGTTTGACTCCTTTTTATGCTAATAACTTTTGAACCCTAAGGGATAGAAACAAAACCCAATGACGCCATTTTCTGTCATAATAATTTTCCAGCCATTTTGAATTTTCTGAAAAGCTTGCTTTTGGGAACTCGTCCTAGACGGTTCGTCCGATTTGCACGAAAATTGAACCAGATCATCTTCAGACGGTGGCAACAAAAAGTTGTGGAATTCAAGTTGATTCGTCAAATCGTTTTCGATAAACGCGCAAACAAATTTTACGTAGCAGTTGCGAAAATACACTTAAGGCTATATCTCCGCAACGCTTTATCGAATTCAAACCAAACTTGGTACATGTCATCACAAGCATGACTTGAGGCAACATGCAGCGTTTCGGCGCAGCGCCACCTACTGGTCCGGAGATATGAAAAATGGCTATTTTTTCTTATAACTTCTGAACTGTTTAAAATATAATAAAAGGGGTCTCATTAGATCCGGGACATCATGCCGAGTCGACTGATATCCAATTTGACCATATCGGCCATTTTGGCTGTCGGCCATTTTGAATTATGTGCTAAAATGCTGTATTTTATGAATATATATTGCCATCTACATGGCTGGGGTTCAGGCCGGCCGATACCTCATGCGGAGCAGAGCATCCGTTCAGGACTGGATCGGAGCGATCCGTAATCTTCTGTTGACCAGCGTTGGGTTGTTTTCGGCGCTGTACGTGTGCCAGACATGCACCGATCCGGTTTCCCGCAGGATGGCCAACCTTTCCTTCTGCGTTTGGACTGTGGCGCAAGCCGTGCTCTTTCTCTCGTGCTTGAGCATTGGGGATTTAGTGCTACTTTTCTCTAAAGTCATCTCGAATTGTTCCCTCGTGTCTGTGTCGTGGAATCCGTACCAAAAGAGGAAGTGGGATAAAGTGGATATGGATGCGTTGTGCCTGGTTCAGTCGGTTAGCCGGAACCAGCTGCTGTATTTCCTGCTGGCCAACCTCATGACGGGTTTGACCAATGTGTTCATAGACACGCTGAACAGCAGCGACGCCTTCGCCGTGGGGGTTTTGCTCCTGTATATGTTCGTCAGCAGCTCGCTCATATTTATTTTGCACATTAATAAAATAACCATTAAGTTCTGGTAATTAAGGGCCTTCTTCTTCTTCCGCTCTTGAGTCTATTTTTCTATTGATTTTTGGCACACAGATAGAGGACAGTCTGATCTGTCACTGTAGCAAATTTGGAGTCTCTAACTCAATCCCTCTAGCGCCACCACCTGTCCAAAGTTTGACTCATGTTTATGCTAATAACTTTTGAACCCTAAGGGATAGAAACAAAACCCAATGACGCCATTTTCTGTCATAATAATTTTCCCACCATTTTCAATTTTCCGAAAAGCTTGCTTTTGCGAACTCGTCCTAGACGGTTCGTCCGATTTGCACAAAAATTGAACCAGATCATCTTCAGACGGTGCCAACAAAAAGTTGTGGAATTCAAGTTGATTCGTCATATCGTTTTCGCTAAACGCGCAAACAAATTTTACGTAGCAGTTGCGAAAATACACTTAAGGCTATATCTCTGCAACGCTTTATCGAATTCAAACCAAACTTGGTACATGTCATCACAAGCATGACTTGAGGCAACATGCAGCGTTTCGGCGCAGCGCCACCTACTGGTCCGGAGATATGAAAAATGGCTATTTTTCCTTATAACTTCTGAACTGTTTAAAATATAATAAAAGGGGTCTCATTAGATCCGGGACATCATGCCGAGTCGACTGATATCCAATTTGACCATATCGGCCATTTTGGCTGTCGGCCATTTTGAATTATGTGCTAAAATGCTGTATTTTATGAACATATATTGCCATCTACATGGCTGGGGTTCAGGTCGGCCGATACCTCATGCGTTGGGTTGTTTTCGGCGCTGTACGTGTGCCAGACATGCACCGATCCGGTTTCCCGCAGGATGGCCAACCTTTCCTTCTGCGTTTGGACTGTGGCGCAAGCCGTGCTCTTTCTCTCGTGCTTGAGCATTGGGGATTTAGTGCTACTTTTCTCTAAAGTCATCTCGAATTGTTCCCTCGTGTCTGTGTCGTGGAATCCCTACCAAAAGAGGAAGTGGGATAAAGTGGATATGGATGCGTTGTGCCTGGTTCAGTCGGTTAGCCGGAACCAGCTGCTGTATTTCCTGCTGGCCAACCTCATGACGGGTTTGACCAATGTGTTCATAGACACGCTGAACAGCAGCGACGCCTTCGCCGTGGGGGTTTTGCTCCTGTATATGTTCGTCAGCAGCTCGCTCATATTCATTTTGCACATCAATAAAATAACCATTAAGTTCTGGTAATTAAGGGCCTTCTTCTTCTTCCGCTCTTGAGTCTATTTTTCTATTGATTTTTGGCACACAGATAGAGGACAGTCTGATCTGTCACTGTAGCAAATTTGGAGTCTCTAACTCAATCCCTCTAGCGCCACCACCTGTCCAAAGTTTGACTCCTTTTTATGCTAATAACTTTTGAACCCTAAGGGATAGAAACAAAACCCAATGAGGCCATTTTTTGTCATAATAATTTTCCCACCATTTTCAATTTTCCAAAAAGCTTGCTTTTGCGAACTCGTCCTAGACGGTTCGTCCGATTTGCACGAAAATTGAACCAGATTATCTTCAGACGGTGCCAACAAAAAGTTGTGGAATTCAAGTTGATTCGTCAAATCGTTTCGATAAACGCGCAAACAAATTTTACGTAGCAGTTGCAAAAATACACTTAAGGCTATATCTCCGCAACGCTTTATCGAATTCAAACCAAACTTGGTACATGTCATCACAAGCATGACTTGAGGCAACATGCAGCGTTTCGGCGCAGCGCCACCTACTGGTCCAGAGATATGAAAAATGGCTATTTTTTCTTATAACTTCTGAACTGTTAAAAATATAATAAAAGGGGTCTCATTAGATCCGGGACATCATGCCGAGTCGACTGAAATCCAATTTGACCATATCGGCCATTTTGGCTGTCGGCCATTTTGAATTATGTGCTAAAATGCTGTATTTTATGAATATATATTGCCATCTACATGGCTGGGGTTCAGGTCGGCCGATACCTCATGCGGAGCAGAGCATCCGTTCAGGACTGGATCGGAGCGATCCGTAATCTTCTGTTGACCAGCGTTGGGTTGTTTTCGGCGCTGTACGTGTGCCAGACATGCACCGATCCGGTTTCCCGCAGGATGGCCAACCTTTCCTTCTGCGTTTGGACTGTGGCGCAAGCCGTGCTCTTTCTCTCGTGCTTGAGCATTGGGGATTTAGTGCTACTTTTCTCTAAAGTCATCTCGAATTGTTCCCTCGTGTCTGTGTCGTGGAATCCCTACCAAAAGAGGAAGTGGGATAAAGTGGATATGGATGCGTTGTGCCTGGTTCAGTCGGTTAGCCGGAACCAGCTGCTGTATTTCCTGCTGGCCAACCTCATGACGGGTTTGACCAATGTGTTCATAGACACGCTGAACAGCAGCGACGCCTTCGCCGTGGGGGTTTTGCTCCTGTATATGTTCGTCAGCAGCTCGCTCATATTCATTTTGCACATCAATAAAATAACCATTAAGTTCTGGTAATTAAGGGCCTTCTTCTTCTTCCGCTCTTGAGTCTATTTTTCTATTGATTTTTGGGACACAGATAGAGGACAGTCTG
Organism: Gobio gobio; assembly: GCF_949357685.1. Taxonomy (NCBI): domain Eukaryota; kingdom Metazoa; phylum Chordata; class Actinopteri; order Cypriniformes; family Gobionidae; genus Gobio; species Gobio gobio. The sequence continues at coordinate 2,873,145 of NC_137100.1, read as the reverse complement.
ATCTGTCACTGTAGCAAATTTGGAGTCTCTAACTCAATCCCTCTAGCGCCACCACCTGTCCAAAGTTTGACTCATGTTTATGCTAATAACTTTTGAACCCTAAGGGATAGAAACAAAACCCAATGACGCCATTTTCTGTCATAATAATTTTCCCGCCATTTTGAATTTTCCGAAAAACTTGCTTTTGCGAACTCGTCCTAGACGGTTCGTCCGATTTGCACGAAAATTGAACCAGATCATCTTCAGACGGTGGCAACAAAAAGTTGTGGAATTCAAGTTGATTCGTCAAATCGTTTTCGATAAACGCGCAAACAAATTTTACGTAGCAGTTGCGAAAATACACTTAAGGCTAAATCTCCGTAACGCTTTATCGAATTCAAACCAAACTTGGCACATGTCATCACAAGCATGACTTGAGGCAACATGCAGCGTTTCGGCGCAGCGCCACCTACTGGTCCGGAGATATGAAAAATGGCTATTTTTTCTTATAACTTCTGAACTGTTTAAAATATAATAAAAGGGGTCTCATTAGATCCGGGACATCATGCCGAGTCGACTGATATCCAATTTGACCATATCGGCCATTTTGGCTGTCGGCCATTTTGAAATATGTGCTAAAATGCTGTATTTTATGAATATATATTGCCATCTACATGGCTGGGGTTCAGGTCGGCCGATACCTCATGCGGAGCAGAGCATCCGTTCAGGACTGGATCGGAGCGATCCGTAATCTTCTGTTGACCAGCGTTGGGTTGTTTTCGGCGCTGTACGTGTGCCAGACATGCACCGATCCGGTTTCCCGCAGGATGGCCAACCTTTCCTTCTGCGTTTGGACTGTGGCGCAAGCCGTGCTCTTTCTCTCGTGCTTGAGCATTGGGGATTTAGTGCTACTTTTCTCTAAAGTCATCTCGAATTGTTCCCTCGTGTCTGTGTCGTGGAATCCTTACCAAAAGAGGAAGTGGGATAAAGTGGATATGGATGCGTTGTGCCTGGTTCAGTCGGTTAGCCGGAACCAGCTGCTGTATTTCCTGCTGGCCAACCTCATGACGGGTTTGACCAATGTGTTCATAGACACGCTGAACAGCAGCGACGCCTTCGCCGTGGGGGTTTTGCTCCTGTATATGTTCGTCAGCAGCTCGCTCATATTCATTTTGCACATTAATAAAATAACCATTAAGTTCTGGTAATTAAGGGCCTTCTTCTTCTTCCGCTCTTGAGTCTATTTTTCTATTGATTTTTGGCATACAGATAGAGGACAGTCTGATCTGTCACTGTAGCAAATTTGGAGTCTCTAACTCAATCCCTCTAGCGCCACCACCTGTCCAAAGTTTGACTCATGTTTATGCTAATAACTTTTGAACCCTAAGGGATAGAAACAAAACCCAATGACGCCATTTTCTGTCATAATAATTTTCCCGCCATTTTGAATTTTCTGAAAAGCTTGCTTTTGGGAACTCGTCCTAGACGGTTCGTCCGATTTGCACAAAAATTGAACCAGATCATCTTCAGACGGTGGCAACAAAAAGTTGTGGAATTCAAGTTGATTTGTCAAATCGTTTTCGATAAACGCGCAAACAAATTTTACGTTGCAGTTGCGAAAATACACTTAAGGCTATATCTCCGCAACGCTTTATCGAATTCAAACCAAACTTGGTACATGTCATCACAAGCATGACTTGAGGCAACATGCAGCGTTTCGGCGCAGCGCCACCTACTGGTCCGGAGATACGAAAAATTGGTATTTTTGCTTATAACTTCTGAACCGTTTATCCAAATAAAAGTGGTCTCGTTAGATTCGGGACATCATGCCGAGTCGACTGATATCCAATTTTTTACCATATCGGCCATTTTGAATTATGTGCTAAAATGCTGAATTTTATGAACACATGAACAGATTGTTATGAAACTCTGCATGGGTCATCAGCACGATGCCCTAAAGGAGCCTGAAAAGTTTTGAAACAGCGCCCCCTAGTGGAGAATGTTTTTCCCCAAATGCTTATAACTTTGGGTGTGATTGACTCATTTTCATGGGAGTAACTTTTTTCGCCTCCTGAATTATTTGCCAAGTCCAACGATACCAGACTTGCAAAGTTTCGGCGTATGGTTTATGCAGCGTATTAATTTAGCGCTTATAAAATCTTCGAAACCGCTAGTCCGATCGAGACGAAACCAGCGTCAGAAGTTCGGAAACATAGGTCGAAAGTGAAATGCTAATGCCCAAATGTCCAAATATTGATAGTAAGGGGCAGTAAAATCCAATCAAAGTCAGGTGTCAGTCATTTTTTTACATGGTTTTTCATATAAATGTCTATAACTCCAAAACAAAATGAGATATTTTCTCTAAAATTGACTCACACATGGCTCTATAATAAAACAAAACATGAAATTCCCATAGACTACAGTGCATTTTCCAGCCCTTTTGCCTAAAATCATCTTTAATTGCTCATTGTTGCAGATAAATTTATTATTTGAGTTTTCTGAATGGCTCTCTCGTCTCTGCTGTGAAATATCATGTGTGTATATAAAGGTTTGTGCAAATAAATTTGAATGTGTTATTTGTAAATATGCTGTTACTGTATGTGCCTTCTGTATTATATATCACATATGAATTTCATGTCAATAGTAGATGCAAATAACATGGACATCACATGATTTTTGTCTTTTTATATGCTCTAATTATCTTTTTTTCACAGTTCAGATTAAAAATATTCCCCATAGACTTTTATTTTATATCATCAGGTTGTAAAGATGCATAATCATTAGAAAAGAATGAGGAAAATCTAGTCTTTTAACAAAATTAATATTCATATTTTATGTAGTCTATTAATTCATGAATTAATATATCAACTAATATGCAATCATAACAACTGCATGCATAATATGAAAAATGTTTACTAATATTCCAAAGTCTTTTCATTAAGTTTTTTATGAATATTAAGTCAAAAACAATAATAATACAATAATTAATCAAATATGTCATGCAGTCTTTGGATTAAATAATATTTAAACAAATATGCCTTATTGAATAATTTTAAAGTCTTTTAACTAAATTAATATTATGTCATAAAACTATATGCAAAATATTTTTTAAATAATATTTTTTAGTCAATTAATTGAATTAATATTTAGATGAATTAATGAACTAATATGCAATCATAAAACCTGCATGTTTAAAATACTGAAGTTTGATAATATTCCAAAGTCTTCATTTCATTTTTTATGAATATTATGTTAACAAAAACTACATGAAAAATAATTGGAAAATAATTAGAAAATGCATTTTAAACAAACATGTCATGCAGTCTTTGGATTAAATAATATTTAAATATGCATTATTTGAATAATTTTAAAATACTGAAGTCTGCTAATATTCCAAAGTCTTTTAACTAAATTAATATTCTCATAAAACTATATGCAAGCAATTTTCATTTTTTTCATGTAGTATTTTAATTAATGAATTAATATATCAACTAATATGCAATCATAACAACTACATAATAATTATGAAAAATGTTTACTAATATTCCAGTCTTCATTAAATTTTGTATGAATAAAGTAAAAAAAACAATAATAATACAATAATTAAAAAATGCATTTTAAACAAATATGTGATGCAATCTTTGGATTAAATAATATTTAAACAAATATGCATTAGTGAATCATTTTACAATACTGAAGTTTGCTAATATTCCAAAGTCTTTTAACTAAATTAATATTAAGTTTGTAAATATGCTGTTACTGTATGTGTGTTCTTTATTATATTTATAAAATATGAATTTCATGTCAATAGTAGATGCAAATAACATGGACATCACATGATTTTTGTCTTTTTATATGCTCTAAAAATAAGAGCATTGTAAGAGCCATTATGCTTTATTTATATGTCTGTTGTAGTTCCACTGTTAGACACCGGGTGGAGTGAGGGTTGGATGAAGTCATCAACAAAGGTTATGCTGAAAGAGTACCATTGCATCAGTTGAAACAGGATGAAGGGAAAGTTTGGTACATCCCTCACCACGGCGTCTATCACCCCAAGAAAGGAACATTAAGAGTGGTATTTGACTGTGGAGCTGCTTTTAAAGGTACATCGCTTAATGATCAACTTCTGCAAGGTCCATACCTGACAAATTCACTTCTGGGAGTTCTTGTGAGGTTTCGACAAGAGCCTATTGCATTCATGGCTGATGTGAAAGCAATGTTTCATCAGGTCAAAGTTGCAGCAGAAGATATCAATTTTCTTCGTTTCTTGTGGTGGCCCGATGGTGAGTTAAAGCATGAACCTGTTGAATATAGGATGAACGTGCATTTGTTTGGAGCTGTGTCATCCCCAAGCTGTGCTTGCTTTGCACTACGCAGGACCGCTGAAGACAATAAACCCAACTTTCCAGAAGAGGTTATTGACACAATTCAGGCCAACTTTTACATGGATGATTGTCTGAAAAGTGTAGCTTCAGAGGAAGAGGCTATTTTGATGATCAAAGATCTAACAGAAGTTTGTTTGACAGGAGGTTTCCAATTGACCAAGTGGGTCAGTAATAGCCGTGTTGTGCTACAAACTGTACCTGAAGAACATCGAGCCCAGGGCATAAAATTGATGGATCTGGACAAAGATCAACTACCACTGGAAAGAGCTCTTGGTTTGTTGTGGTGTGTTGAATCAGACACTTTCAGGTTTAAAATGACCATCAAAGATCATCCTTGCACCAGACGTGGTGTTCTGTCGATGGTATGCTCTGTATATGATCCTTTAGGATTCTTGGCACCATTCACTCTTACAGCGAAAATTCTTCTTCAAGAGCTGTGTAGGACAAGATGTGGATGGGATGATCTGCTACCCTCAGATCTTCAAAGACAATGGTCTTTATGGTTGAAAGAACTTGGGAGGATTGCAGACTTTAAAGTCGATAGATGCTTAAAGCCCACAGGATTGGACCAACTTACCAACATTCAGTTGCATCATTTCGCTGACGCAAGTACACTTGGATATGGCACTGTAACATATCTTAGGATGGAGACAAACAAGGATGTTCATGTTACTTTCCTACTCAGCAAATCAAGAGTAGCACCATTGAAGCATGTAACAATTCCACGTCTTGAATTGACAGCTGCTGTACTTGCTGCTCGAGTGGATAAGATGTTGAGGGCAGAGATACAGTTTCCATTGGTGGACTCAGTGTTTTGGACAGATAGTACATCTGTGTTAAAATATATCAGAAATGAGGACAAACGCTTTCTGACCTTTGTGGCTAACAGGATCTCTGCAATAAGAGAAATTACAACACCATTACAGTGGAGATACATACCTACAGCTCAAAATCCTGCAGACTGTTGTTCAAGAGGAATGAAAGCAGATTTGCTGTTATCGAGTGAAGAATGGATCAGCGGACCACATTTTTTGTGGAAACCACAGGAAGAATGGCCAGCACAAATAGTTGATTCTACTCTTAAAGTCGATGATCCTGAGGTAAAGAGGAATGTGAGTGTAAACACCACTGTTGTGAATGATGTGTCAAGTGCAACAAATGCCACTCATAGGCTGATTACACACTTCTCAAATTGGACAAAGTTGAAAGTTGCTGTTGCCTGGTTTTTGAAGTTAAAAGGAATGCTGAGGCTACGTAGTCAAAAGCGGAAAGAAATCAAAGCCTCTTTGGATCCAAAGTGTGTATTACCATCATCCAAGAAGACGGAGAAGGAGCTTCAAAGGCTAACATTCTCAACAGCTACACCGAACTTGACTTTGGAGGACCTGACTGAAGCTGAAACAGCTATTGTTGCATTTAGTCAACAGCAACAGTTTGGAAAGGAAATTGCTGCTCTATCATCTGTTTTAAAGGTAAAGCGAGACAGCAAGTTGTATAAGTTGGATCCTGTCTTTCAAGATGGTCTTTTAAGGGTTGGAGGACGACTGAGGAATGCTGCAATGCCTGAGGAAAGGAAGCATCCTATCATTCTTTCTAAGGATCAGCACATTGCCACACTCATCTTGCGGCATATTCATCAACAGTTAGGTCACAGTGGAAGAAATCATATGCTTTCCAAGCTGAGAAAAAGATATTGGATCATTAAAGGTAATGCTGCCGCCCGGAAGATTATATCAAGTTGTGGCCATTGTAGACGTCTTGGAGTTAAGGTGGGTGAACAAAAGATGGCAGACTTGCCGAAAGAGAGACTTAAGCCCGATCTTCCTCCATTTACGAATGTAGGAGTCGATTATTTTGGTCCTATAGAGGTCAAAAGAGGACGCTCCATTGTGAAACGCTATGGAGTTATCTTTACTTGCATGGCAAGTAGAGCAGTTCATCTGGAAGTTGCCCATTCCTTGGACACTGATGCATGCATTAACTCTCTACGCAGATTTATTTGCAGACGAGGACAAGTTGTTCATATAAGATCAGACAACGGTACCAACTTTATTGGAGCAGAAAGAGAGTTAAGAGAAGCACTCAGTTCATGGAATAAAAGCAAGATTCAAAGGGCAATGCTACAGAAAGGTGTCCAGTGGAGTTTCAATCCTCCAGGAGGCTCGCATTATGGAGGAGTGTGGGAGCGTGTGATTAGAATGGTCAAGAAAATTCTGAATTCCATCTTACATCAGCAAACTTTGGAGGATGAAGGATTTCATACTGTGCTATGTGAAGTTGAGGCTATTCTAAATGATCGCCCAATAACAAAGCTGTCAGATGATCCTAATGACCTAGAGCCACTTACTCCGAATCACCTTCTTCAAATGAAAGGCAAACCAGTTCTACCACCTGGACTGTTTGACCAATCGGAGTTATACAGCAAGAGGAGATGGAAACAAGTCCAATATATGTGCGACTTATTCTGGAGAAGATGGACAAATGAATATTTGCCTTTGCTTCAAGAACGACAGAAATGGAACAGGGAAAGGAGGAGCTTTGTTCCAGGGGACATTGTTGTCATTGTGGACTCTTCAGCCCCACGTGGATCCTGGTTGATGGGACGAGTTTTGGAAGTTTTTCCTGATAAGAATGGACTTGTACGTTCTGTGCGTGTACAAACTAAAACCAATATACTTGAGAGACCTGTGACAAAGCTTTGTCTATTGTATGACGGCATGGAAAAGGACTGATTGCAAATACTATGAACTCTAACCAACAGAAGATTGTTTGAATACAGTGTTGCTTTGGACTTATGGCTCTTTGTATTAATATTTTATTGAATTGTAATGTCTACCTGTCATGTACAATTAGGGGCCGGAGTGTAAGAGCCATTATGCTTTATTTATATGTCTGTTGTAGTTCCACTGTTAGACACCGGGTGGAGTGTGGGTTTAATGGATATAGGTAGCCAGAGAGGAAGTGAGGTCAGGTGTAATGAGGGAAGCAAACAATTTTTGATCGTGTCAGGAGTGGGTATGAGGAGTACTATGTGTTTGAGCATCGTAACTGTGACAATAAAGGTGATAATTGCAGTACTGGACTGGAAGCGTCATGTTTTGGATCCCACGCGTCAGATAACCCTACAACACCTCTAGCCTAAGGGACAAGATGGTCCTTTGTCCCTACAAGCATATAAAAAGACAAAAATCATGTGATGTCCATGTTATTGTCTTTTTTCACAGTTCAGATTAAAACTGAACTAAAGACTTTTATTTTATATCATCAGGTTGTAAGATGCATAATAATTAGAAAAGAATGAGGAAAATTATGATGTTTACTAGCTAATATTCTATATAAGCTGCTGTCCGTAACTTTTTTTGTGTTAAATTTAAAAAAAAATATATATATAATGAGAATGTACAACATGACGCCATTTTCCAAACCGTGTTTTTGTCTTACCCTGAATCATTATGGTACACTTATAATAAGTGTTTATATTGGGACTATTTCACACCGGCGCCGCTGCGGAGGAGCACAGTCCCTGCGTGACGCGCCATAGACGTAAACAGAGAGAAGTAGCTCCGGCTGCAATGTTCTTCCGCGAGACGCGTGCAGTTCTGCTTATTAACCGCTAGAGCGCAAACAGTCACTGCAGATTTAACTAAATTCATTTTAAGTCATAAAACTATATGCTAAATATTTTTATTTCCATGTAGTCTTTTAATTAATTAATTAATATAGCAACTAATATATGATCATAAAACCTGCATGAATAATAATGAGGAAAGAATAAGGACAATTTTGAATTAATATTAAGTCATAAAACTGCATGGAAAAATAATCAGAAAAGTATAATTTTTTCACAAACATGTCATGCAGTTTTTTAATTAAATAATATTTAAATATGCATTATTAAATCATAATGATGTTTGCTGATATTCCAAAATCGTTTAACTAAATTAATATTATATCATAAAACCATAAGCAAAATATATTTTATTTTCTTGTAGTCTATTAATTAATGAATTAATATATCAATGAATATGCAATCATAAAAACTGCATGCATACGAATTATGAAAAATGTTTACTAAAATTCCAAAGTCTTCATAATTTTTTTATGAATATTAAGTCAAAAAACTACATGAAAAATAATTGTAAAATAATTAAAAAATGCATTTTAAACAAATATGTCATGCAATCTTTAAATTAAATAATATTTAAACAAATATGCAATCATAAAACCTGCATTATAACATAATTAAAAAATGCTGATGTTTGCTAATATTCCAAAGTCTTTCAACTAAATTAATATTATATCATAAAATGCTAAATAATTGTATTTTCATGTAGTCTATTAATTAATGAATTAATATATCAGTTAATATGCAATCATAACAACTGCATGCATAATAATTATGAAAAATGTTTACTAATATTTCAAAGTCTTTTTATTAACTTTTTATGAATATTAAGTCAAAAAACAATAATAATATAATAATTAAAAAATGCATTTTAAACAAATATGCATAATTGAATCATTTTAAAAATGCTGATGTTTGCTAATATTCCAAAGTCTTTTAAATAAATTAATATTAAACACTCATAAAACTATATGCAAAATATTTTAATTTCCATCTTTAATAATGAGGTAATTATGTAATAATAAGGACTTTTTTTTCTTCTAATATTTCATAGTATTTTCATTAAACTTTTAAAGAATATTAAGTCATCATGAAAAAATTATTAGAAAATAACCAAGATGTACTTTAAACAAATATGCATAATTAAATAATTTTAAAATGCTGATGTTTGCTAATATTCCAAAGTCTTTTAACTAAATTAATATTAAACACTCATAAAACTATATGCAAACTATTTTCTTGTTTTTAGTTATTTTTAGTTAATATATCAACTAATATGCAATCATAACAACTGCATGAATAATAATGAGGAAAGAATAAGGACAATTCTTGAATTAAGTCATAAAACTGCATAAAAATGATCAGAAAATGCATTTTAAACAAATATATCGTGCAGTTTTTGAATTAAATCATATTTAAATATGCATAATTAAATCATGATTATGTTCGCTAATATTCCAAAGTCTTTTAACTAAATTAATATTATATCATAAAACGATACGCAAAATATTTTCATTTTTTGTAGTATTTTAATGAATTAATTAATAAATCAGTTAATATGCGATCATAACTGCATGAATACTAATTATGATTTTTTTTACTAATATTACAAAGTCTTTTCATAATTTATTAATGAATATTAAATAAAAAAACAATAATAACAAAATAATTAGAAAATGCATTTTAAACAAATATTTCATGCAGTCTTTGAATTAAATAATTTTTAGCCTAAATATGCATTAATTAAATAATTTTACAATGCTGATGTTTGCTCATATTCCAAAGACTTTTAACTAAATTGTCATAAAACTATATGCAAAATATTAAAAAATGTTATGTAGTCTTTTAATTGAATTAATATTTAGATGAATTAATATATCAACTAATATGCGATCATAACAACTGCATGAATAATAATCAGGAAAAATGTTTGCTAATATTCCAAAGTGTTTTAATATTTTTTTTAATGGATATTAAGTCAAAAAACTACATGAAAAATAATAATTACAATAATTAGAAAATGCAATTTAAACAAATATGTCATGTAATCTTTGGATTAAATAATATTTAGCCTAAATATACATTAATTAAATAATTAAAAAATGCTATTATTATATGCATAGACCTTGGAAAGCTATAGCTATATGCAAAATATTGTAGTATTATGTAGTATTTGAATTAATATATCAGTTAATATGCGATCATAACAACTGCATGCAAAATAATTAGAAAAGAATAAGGAACATTTTGAATTAATATTAAGTCATAAAACTGCATAAAAATAATCAGAAAATGCATTTTAAACAAATATGTCATGCAGTTTTTGAATTAAATAATATTTAAATATGCATAATTAAATCATGATGATGTTTGCTAATATTCCAGTCTTTTAACTAAATTAATATTGTCATAAAACTATATGCAAAATATTTAATATTTTTATGTAGTCTTTTAATTGAATTAATATTTAGATTAATTAATATATCAACTAATATGCAATCATAACAACTGCATGAATAATAATCAGGAAAAATGTTTGCTAATATTCCAAATTATTTTCTTTTTTTTTTTATGAATATTAAGTCAAAAACTAAATGAAAAATAATGAGAATTAGAAAATGCATTTTAAACAAAAATGTCATGTAATCTTTGGATTAAATAATATTTAGCCTAAATATACATTAATTAAATAATTTAAAAATGCTAATATTCCAAGGTCTTTTAACTAAATCAATATTATATCATAAAGCTATATGCAAAATAGTGTAGTATTATGTAGTATTTAAATTAATGAATCAATATATCAGTAAATATGCGATCATAACTGCATGCATAAGAATTAGAAAAGAATAAGGAACATTTTTAATTAATATTAAGTCATAAAACTGCATTAAATAATCAGAAAATGCATTTTAAACAAATATATTGTGCAGTTTTTATAAGTAAATAATATTTAGAAATATTCTTAAAAATACTGTTGTTTGCTCATATTCCAAAGTCTTTTCATCATCTTTTGCATGTTTATATAATCTATAATATATATATAAATATAAATGTTTTATATATAAAAATATTTTTTTCTTAAATATATACATGAATGTGCGTGTATTTATATATAAATATAATTAACAGAGTACACACACATATATTATGTAAACACAAACTTTTATTTTGGATGCGATTAATCGCGATTAATCTTTTGACAGCCCTACTTTTAACTAAACGAATATCATAAAACTATATGCTTTTAATGAATTCATTAATATATCAGTTAATATGCGATCATAACTGCATGCACACTAATTATAAAAGCATAATAAAAAAGTGGTTTCAGATGAAGTTATCATATCATATCCAGTAAATCAGCTCCGCCCATGTGTCAATCAAACTGCACACGTGACCTCAATCCCTCCGAGCCCGGAACTACTTTCTGACGTATCAGGGGGCCAGAGGTCACAGAACATTCGCCTGCCACATACGCCTCTGTCGCACTTGTTTGTTTTTGTCCGAAAAAAGAAAGCAACTGTGGAGAACAGGTGGGTCCAACAGCTGCAGGTTAATATTGGAGCATTTAGATGCTGTTTTAAGCGCAGTAACGGCTGAAAAGTGGCGTTACGGGGAAAATAAATGCGGAGAGCCAGTCAAAGTAGACCTTTAACTGCACACTTTTGTATTCAAGTCGCTTGTATTATGTTTAAAACACATTTGTAGTCTGTGTAACGTGCTGTGGGACATCTTTGTTGTGTTTAAAGTCGCCGTGTAGCTCACTCACGAGCTGGCAGAGCTAGCATGCTAATCAGCTTGGAAAAGTTTCGCAGGTTAGCCGTGTGCTAACTCGACTTCGACACACAATAAAACGCCTGTTTGTTTTGTAACCTCATCTCGCATGCCTTCCCTGCGACATTTACACCATTTACACACTTTGAAAACGACTCTTTTTAAGGTGTGAGCCTTTCGTAGGCTAGCAGGCTAATTAGCATCGGAGCGATTGTGAGTGCTATTATGCACAGATCTGATTAATGTAAGGGTTGTTATGACAACAGACTATCCCGCTCATGTGGATATAATCTGAAAGGTGTATAAAAGCTTTGTGAGGATGGTTGTTTAGCAGCTTATTTGTCGTAATGTGGCTTGACCTCTGAAGATTTCCTGCATTTATTTGGGGATTGTACACACACATATGCGAGGGACATCAGTGTCTCATCCAGGACTGGGGTGTAGAGTTGGCTATAGTAAGTGTTTAAGCCTCTGTAGTCAGATAAGTGTGTATGTGTAAGCTAATAATCCTTAGCAAAGGCTGCTGGGAAGGCACACAGTGTTTGCCTTTTAGCTATAATATGCCACAGATTGATAGAGCTGCCTCCCATGTATCTTAATCAATATTACGGTGTTCAATATTGATGCAAAAGTACCATCTTTGTAGTCTCAGCGAGTTACTAGATCAGTGGGCGTTACCGGATTCGGTGTGGGTGGGGTAATTTACATTGCTTGATTTAGAAACGCCCACTGATTATTTAAAAACGCCCACTTTTGTTCCGTTCATTGGCCAGGGTCCGCCCTGAGGTCGTCTGAGTGACATGTGAAGCAACCAATCACAGTTTGCTTTATGCTTTAGGGGCGTGACTTGTAAATCCGTGTGTGTCACATACTTCCAAAATCCAGCGTTTAGTTGATCGTGATAAGCGCTCATTGTCACTGTTGTAAAAATCACGGCTTGTCTTTTTCCGTGAAGGGGGTTTGGCTTCACGACGAAGACTTCGAATGTGTTTACAATTTTGTCGGCTTTATGCTCAGGACAGATGAAAGATTAGCCTGGCTCTGCCCTCAGGTTTCATTTTCCTTCAGTTAAAATTAATTATATTCTTAGATTTTCTCCGAACAAATTTGAACCGGTCCAATCAGCGAACAGAGGGCGTGGCTAGTTTGAGTTGTAGTTCAGTAATGGCGGCGGAGAAAAGACGCGAGTTCGTTCCGTTGTGGCACCGCTGCCGAGTATCCAGAAGTTATAGCCAGAGCAAGAACAATCTTTGCTGAGTTTTGTTGGTTCGGGAAAAGTTTGATTTTCCAGCTCGCTCCGTTAGGGCTGGGCGATATGGCCAAAAAATCATAACTCAGTATTTTTTGGATGAACGGTAATATCCTGGTATTTTCTACGTTTTTCTGTTTGGATTCAAACAAAAAAAATCTGTGTTTATTGTAGTAATAATTTTATTTCACATCTTGCCCAATGATGTCCTAAAAACAATGTTGATATTGAAGGCTATAAACTAGGGCTGTCAAAAGATTAATCGCGATTAATCGCATCCAAAATAAAAGTTTGTGTTTACATAATATATGTGTGTATTATTATTTATATATAAATACACACACAAGCATGTATATATTTAAGAAATATTTGCATGTATATACTGAATATACATTTATATAAGCTATAATATATATATCTAAATATAAATGTTTTATATATAAAAATATTTTTTTCTTAAATATATACATGCTTGTGTGTGTATTTATATATAAATAATAATTAACAGAGTACACACACATATATTATGTAAACACAAACTTTTATTTTGGATGCGATTAATCACGATTAATCTTTTGACAGCCCTAATATAAATGTTTTATATATAAAATAATATTTTTTTCTTAAATATATACATGCTTGTGTGTGTATTTATATATAAAAAATAATTAACAGAGTACACACACATATATTATGTAAACACAAACTTTTATTTTGGATGCGATTAATCACGATTAATCTTTTGATAGCCCTAATATATATATAAATGTTTTATATATAAAATAATATTTTTTTCTTAAATATATACATGCTTGTGTGTGTATTTATATATAAATAATAATTAACAGAGTACACACACATATATTATGTAAACACAAACTTTTATTTTGGATGCGATTAATCGCGATTAATCTTTTGACAGCCCTACTATAAACACATACAGTGAATGTAATGTTGGCTATGCAAAATATTAGGTGCAAAAATCACATTATATTCTAACATTGTAACATTACAATCTAAAAACAAAATTAATAATTCACTGAACTAAAAAATGAAAAAAACAAAAGCTTTTATTTGTTCTTTGTTTATAATGAATTTGCTGTACCTACATTTTGTTTGATGTTAAGTAACCGAATAAATCTTAATAATTTCAATTTGATTACCCCATTATAATGGTCACTTTCATAAAAATATACTTACCTGTAGGTTTAAAATTCCACATATGGCACATTTATTGTCTGACAACAAATATTTAAGAAATATGTATATTTTAGTCAGAATTATTGCGTTCCTATTCTATTGCGCTTTGTCTGATTGGTGCGCGTACACGCGGAGGCGCTAATTCACGGAAGCCTGAATTTTAGCCGAGATTCACATGCAGACGACTCGTCCTCTCCGGACATATTTGCATGACTTTCTCTCATTTACAGATGGAGAATATCTCAAACGCATTAAACAGCGCAAGTATTTATCTGTCTGTCAGCACAAGTAGCCTAACGTTATCTCTCAGAGCATCTGAAAGGGCACGCTACTTTAAACTATAGGCTACGTGTTAACAATATCTTAACAGTTATTTTAAAGCCCTTAATGTAGAGCACTTGTCATGTTCGAGTTGTATCATGCACTTTCCCTGCATCAGCTCACTCTGCTTTCTCCGCTAATTTTCAGATGCGTTCGTATCAATCTACTGGATATCGATTAGGGATGCGCGGTATACCGGTACTGGAAAAATACCGGTATATATTTAATTTAAAACGGTACGATATCAGGATTTTGCTCATTTCGGTATATGCTGCTGTTCCTAAGTTCACCGCTAGGTGGCAGCGCGCTACCCAAACTGACGTGAAACCGGCAAATGTGGCAACAGAACAAGATGAATACAGCAGATGAATCTCACTCAACACGCACAAAGCTCATTAATAAAGAGAGGATAAGACGTGAAATTTGGAATTACTTTGCTTATAAAACTGCTGAAGAACCATCAAACCTTGCCACGCATCGTCACTTAATTCCTGTCTTGTAAGACATTAAGAGATCGACAGGTGAGGACATCATTCTAACGATCTAATTTAGACTTTTTTCTTTTAACACTGATTAACGCACATACATAAGATCGTATCGTTTAAATATAAAGAAATCTCCAGCGTTCGTTTCAACCAGTGACGTTTAGACCTCATAATATTTGAACGCATACTATTGCACTATTTACATCCGCGAAAGACAGACCCAACTGTGTTTATGTGACTACTCACTAAAGATGGACATTTTTGACATAATTTTGTGTGTATTTGACTGAGGAAAAACAACTTAATTTGGAATGCGCGAGCTCTTTAGGCGTGTGTGTGTGTGTGTGTGTGTTTGTTGTTGGCATGAGCGCAAAGAAAACTCGCTTAAAGAGCTCTCATCCCATATGTGTTACGAAATGCTATAAAATCGCTTGCATGTTCAAATTGGCGAGGTTTAAAAAGACGTGGGCAGTGATTTCCGTCAGTTGTCCCGCAAGTGTTGAATCTGAGCGCGCAAATTGCTTTTATAGTGCAGGTGCGATGAGGTGTAATGCTGAAATTACTTACAAAACAGTTTCCAAATGACTGATTGATGTGACAATCTTTGTTGATTAATTTAATAATGAACATTTGCGGTAATTTCCCACTTCATAAACCCAAAACTTGCGAGAGTGAGTAAAATTATGCGCAATACCCGCATCAAAATTCAGACCCTGTATGGTATGGATTTAATATCGGTACTTCGGTATTAGATTGTGGTACCGTACCGAAGACAAAATTGTGGTATCGAGCCATCCCTAATATCGATATAAACGGTATTGCCTCATTCCATATCGCATCTAAAAAATATATCGATATATACTCGATAATAACTCGATATACCGCCCAGCCCTCCCAGTTAGTGGTGAAGGAGTTGCTGAAGCCCTATTCGGACGGTAGTTGTTTCTAGTGGGGTCGGAAGTAGTGTTAGACCGATATATCGGGCCGATATTTGCGATTTTTACGTGTATCGGCATCGGCTGATACAAGGCTGCTGCGTTCACCGATATTTTTCTCCCTGCATCATTTACAGACAGGCGTCCAACTGTCTTGCTCTCCCTCCCTCGCGCATATTAATCAAAATCAATTGAGAATTGACACGATGGTAAAAGTTCGAAAGACTGAAGTTTAAAGATGCTCTAAAAAAACTCTAAAAAATGCTGGGTTAAAAATAACCCAAGTTGGGTTATTTATGGACTAATCCAGCGATTGGGTTGTTTTAAGCAAACATTTAACCCAACCGCTGGGTCAAAACAACCCAATTGCTGGGTTAGTTCATATTCAACCCAACTTGACTAGGTTGTAAATAGTTTTAAAATGAAGTGTAGTACAGTCAGTGTGCACTTTATTATGCTGCTCGCTTGTTGATACTGTGTGCAATAGTGTCATTATTTTATTTATGCTTAAATATTTATTTTCAGAATTTATTTTCACCACTGAACTCTTTTTTTTTTCTTGTTCTACCTCACCTGTTTTTACTATTTGTTAAATATTGTTTTTTTTAGTTCAATAAATTGAAATTTTAAATTTTAAATTATCATCATGATCATTGTGTAATTTTTATGTTTTAAATTGAGGGAGCAAAAGCAGTATTGGCTCCAAATATCGGCTCAAGAAAATCGGCAGCCCGTATCGGCATCGGTTAAGGCTGATGAAAAAAAATCGGCATCGGCACAAAAAAATCCATATCGGTCGATCCCTAGTCGGAAGGTATTGTCATCTTTTACAGGGGCTAGTCAGTGATTTTATTGCCGTCCGTCTCCCACCACCTGCGTAAAAATCCCTGGCCGAATGACCTACTGTTTTAGATAAACACCAAGGTCGTGTGGTCATTTAATTGCTGTCCGAATCTAGGGCTGGGACGGTAGTGATTTCTTTCTTACCGCGGTTGAAAAGCAAGAAATTCCCGCGGTTCTGCGGTAAACCGATTTAATCGGCTCCCACTCCCAATAAGGAACATGTTTATTTTACATTTATTTTTTCACGTTTAGAACAGGAACAATTAGAACAGAAATGTTCGCCATTTCGCCGATTATTGGGTTTGAATGGTCAAAAATCTGTAAAAATGCGAGTATTCGGGTAAACGCAGTCGGATGTGTCTTTAGGGTTTTTTAACCCTAAAACAATGAATAGTAAGTTCTGTCATATTATTCAATTACTTTTACAGTTTTTTGCCATGGTATGGATTCAGTATCGGTATTGAGGTATTTTAGTCTGGTATCGTATCCAAGTCATAATTTTGGTATCGTGACAACACTATTCTATGTTGGTTTACAAATTTGTACCTTTTTACATTTTTACTCTTTTAGTTTTACATTTTGTCAAGGGCTTGTTTACATTTATACTTTTGTATAGTACACTACTGGAGGCCAATGCTGCAAGTTAAATTAAATGTTTTTAAGTAAAATTGCTGAAAATTATTGTGATAAATTAGTCGATCGATTAATTAGGCGATCGATAAATCAGTCGCCGGATTA
Source organism: Gobio gobio (assembly GCF_949357685.1). NCBI lineage: Eukaryota > Metazoa > Chordata > Actinopteri > Cypriniformes > Gobionidae > Gobio > Gobio gobio. Next base: position 2,855,608 of record NC_137100.1, on the reverse strand, counting down.
ACAGCCGACCGATTAACCGATAAATTAGCCGTCAGATGAATCGATAAATTGGCAGGCCGATTAATCGATACATTAGTCGATCGATTAATTAGTCGCCCGATTAACCGATAGATTAATCGATATAAAAATAGTCGTTAGTGGCTAGGGCTGTGCAGAACTAGAAACTGTTCGGACCAATGAAATCATCAGGGCGGGCTTTAGACGATGATGGACAGATGATCAACAGTAACGTAATCATCCACGTCATCGAAGGCTCTTGGGTTGAATTTGCTCTTATCCTAAACGGAGAACTTGTTCGTATATGCGTTCACCTTCACTAGTTCTCTCAGAAACGATGATCGTGTTAGTAAGTACTCTGTGTATCCTTAAATTATTTTATTACTGCCAAAGATCATTTACACTCATCTTTTTCTTGTAACGTTACTTAATCCAGCGTGCGTGCAGACAGGGTTTCCAAGTGTTTTTGCAATGTCGCGCACAATTGCTACTCAAAACTATAGCCCAAAACTATAACTTTCCGGGGGATTCTCCGGAAAAAAATGGCGTTTGGTTGGCAAAATATGTTATTTTGGCAAGGTTGCCTGCTAAACTTCGCATTCCTGGGTTTATATAATCACATAATTGGGGTCGCTTCAACCCGCGGACATGGAGAAAAACACGGACTTGGTAACAGTGCAGTTGAGTTCTGTTGACATTTGACAACTAACGTTACGCGTCGCTCCGTTGCTCTGATTGGTTGTGGGTCTATCCAATTGAGGTCTTTCCTGGCTCGGTTGAAACACGCCCCATAATCAAAGCTCAATGGAGCGGATCAGACTCATATTCTGACTAGAGTTGAGTATGGCCACGCCAGGCTAATTTCACATATTACGTTAATCAAAATCAAAAGGTCGGAAGACCGAATCCATGTTGCACGTGACGCGTATCAGACAATGTTTTCCTTTAATTACCGCTGGGTGTGAAATGCGCTCAAAAAACATGACTGATTCTCTGACCAGCTGACATAAAGCATACTTTCAATAAACGGGAAACAAATCCTCTCCGGTTATGAAGTGTTTTCTGTGTGTTTACAAATCTTTCGCGATGTTCTAACAGACGGGATTCGCACACAACACGTCTGCTAATGTCCGATTCGCCACCTAATGACTCCTTTGAACCGAATCATTTCAACGACTGGTTAGAACAACTGATCTGTCCAACACTGAACTCACTAATCAGTTTATTAATTTACTCAGAACAATCTGAAATGAGAATACAAGTGTGCTTACCCAATTTAGCAAGAGTGGGTGTAAGCGTTAGTTTTAATTATCCACAGTCTTTCAGCTTATTTATGTTCATAATGTGTAGTAAAATAAATAGTCTATAAATCAGTTTAGACTGGAGTGAGGTGAACCCAGAACAAAGTTGTTGTTAGCTAGCTGATAATTTTATGAAATTGTATATGGCAGAAAATTAGGCTATTTGTTCATTTTTTTAATATTTATATGATTATATACCAAAACAATTATCAGTAAATAGTGTAAAAATGAGGAACAAAAACAAACATCAAGGTATCCCACATGGAAAAATACTATAGTATATTATAGTAAAATTACTATAGTATTTTTGAACCGTACTATAGTAAAGATACTACAGTAAATTGTAGTATATTATATTATTTACTACACTTTGTTAATTTACTGTAGTATATTTACTATAGTACGGTTCAAAAACACTATAGTATTTACTAGAGTAATTTTACTATAATATACTATAGTATTTTTTCATGTGGGATCAAAATAAGATAAGCAAAAGTTACAACTTTCTTTGAATTTATTTAAAATGTATTGCATATAGTATTTGTATATCAGTATTGCGCTTGCAGATCACGTGGGGACTTTTTTACTGTGCGTGTGCGTGCGCGTGCGTGTGCGCGTGCGTGTGTGTGTGTGTGTGTGTGTGTGTGTATGACCATGTCTGTCAGCCACCACCGAAGACCATTTTTGACCCAGGAAAACCCCTGATGTTGAAAGTAGGGATCGACTGATATGGATTTTTTAGTGCCGATACCGATTTTTTTCATCAGCCTTAGCCGATGCCGATACGGGCTGCCGATTTTCTTGAGCCGATACTGCTTTTGCTCCCTCAATTTACAACATAAAAATGACACAATGATCATGATGATAACAATTTAAAATGTACAATTTAAAAAAGGAACATTTATTGAACTAAAAAAAACTATATTTAACAAATAGTAAAAACAGGTGAGGTAGAACAAGAAAAAAGAGTTCAGTGGTGAAAATAAATATTTAAGCATAAATAAAATAATGACACTATTGCACACAGTATCAACAAGCGAGCAGCATAATAAAGTGCACACTGACTGTACTATACTTCATTTTAAAACTATTTACAACCTAGTCATTTAATGGCTACACTCTAAAAAATGCTGGGTTAAAAATAACCCAAGTTGGGTTGAATATGGACTAACCCAGCAATTGGGTTGTTTTGACCCAGCGGTTGGGTTAAATGTTTGCTTAAAACAACCCAATTGACTTATCGGTAAGCCCCTCCCATCGAACGCCTCAGATGATTTGTTTGAGTGAAAAACTATGTAATAAACTTGATAAACCATCAGTTAAGTTTGGCCATCATTCAGACGGGATATACGCTACATTCTGTGTCCAAAAACATCTTGGGATAATGTTTTCACACTGACAGCTGTGCATTATAAGATATAGCAACTTCGTTTGTTTGTCCGAGTTAGCAACAGTAGCTAAGGGGGGCGGGGCTTACCGAAAGGTCAATTGTTGGTTTAGTCCATTTTCAACCCAACTTGGGTTATTTTTAACCCAGCATGTTTTAGAGTGTAGGTGCACTTCACTTAATCTCTTGTAGAGCAACACCAGCGGTAATTCAGGAGAAAATCTCCCAATGCTCCACGTGAAACTTTCCACCTTTTACCATCGTGTCAATTCTCAATTGATTTTGATTAATATGCGCGAGCGAGAGCAAGACAGTCTGAAGACGGTGAGAGCTGCCCTGTGGACGCCTGTCATAGGCGTCGATTTCGGGGGGGACGCGTACCCACCAGATTTCGTCATGAGTCCTTTTGTACCCACCACTTTTTTTTTTTTTTTTTTTTAAACCTCGAGTTCAATTTTGCGGTGAAGCATTGCTGACACACACATTTTATTTTTTCCACTCAATTGTGTCGAAATAACGAGATCTTATGTCGTTTTAACTACATCTTTTCTCATAATAACGAGATCTTATGTCGTTTTAACGACATCTTTTGTTGTAAAAACGTTTGAAAAGCAGAAGCAAGCTCCGTAAAATAGGCTCTTCCGCTGCCTGTATCAGTGGCAGTGCCCATAACACGAAATTGTTGTAATGGATTGATGTAGCCTATACAGTTCTTAACAGCCATGGGTAGCAGGAGCCATGGACCGCTCATGATGAGCGTAATGACGGACCCCGGTGCAGCCACAAATATCATAATTATCTATAGGCTAGGCCTACTGTAGGCTAATTGAGACATTCAAGAAATGTATTAAAAAGAAAGACGCTTTCAGCCTTACTTAAAGTAGAGCCCTACATTTCTGCCCGAGCCCGACGGGCCCCGACTTTTTTACGCCCTAGGGCCGGGCTTCGGGCCAATTTTCCAGTCATAGCCTACCTCAGACGCGGGCCGGGCTTCGGGCTTTTTTAGGCTATAGGACGGCGCTATGCAACACGCATCACCGCAAATGAGTAAAGCAAGCCAACATGCAAACTGCCACAAGTGAAACTGAAAATAAGCTAAGTTTTAGATGCTCAAAAGCACAATCATCTTCATTAAAATGAATGAGACTAAATGCTCTTACCAGTGTTTAGGTCGCTCGTTCTCATAATGCGGTCTTTGATGTTGAAAAGAGCTGATGAATAAAATACTCATATCGGTTGATTTCGTTGACATGAACTCCGTTAAATGTGCATCTAGCACGGGAATTGAAGATCGGATATATATTCATTTCGCGGAGAGGTGTAGCCTAAGGTAAGACAACCAGCATGTTTTTTATTTTTAATTATTTGTTTAGATTGTGTAGCCCGTTTTGTTTGCGCGCGCCGTTGCGATCTGCCTGCCTCATCTTGTCAAAAATGCCTTTTTACTGTGATGGTGGTGATAATAGGCTAAACGTTTAAACGATGCTTTAAGTGTTTTTTATGGATTTAATAAGCAAGACAAGTCAAGTGTTGATTTCAGAGGCTAAAGTGTTGGGTTAACTCACTGTCAGCCGCTTGGTCGTCACTTTAAAAAGCAAAAACTTTAGTTTAACAAACATTAAATGCTTTAAACATTTTTCTAAATTAACTTAATAAAGAAACAAAACGAAATATATCTACTTTGACATTAAAAACAAAACTGAACTATTTTAATGGCTGTAACTAATGTGTAATAGGGAGGATAAAAAAAACACGGGCTCCAGTGGGACTCTGATAATGAAGTGGTAAAAAAAATTGCAAAAATGAAAAATATTAAAGAATTCGCGGGGCGCTTTCGTCGGCATGAGTAAGATAGGCTATAAGACCCGCAATATGTCTCTCATCTGACATTTTTATTTATTTACATTAGTAAGCTGCAGGACATAGTCTTTCAAAACATGACCTGCGCGAAAGAGAAAAAAAATGTACCCAGCACTTCTGAAAATGCACTTCTGAATGCGTCTCTGTCTCCAGCACATTTCAAACCAAACTGACGCCCATGACGCCTGTCTGTACATAATGCAGGGAAAAAAAATATCGCCTCTTAAAAATTGCAAATATCGGCCCGATATATCGGTCTACATTTACATTTATGCATTAGGCAGACGCTTTTATCCAAAACGACTTACATTGCATTCAAGGTACACATTTTTACATTTTGTCAGTTCTTGCTTTCCCTGGGAATCGAACCCATGACCTTGGCGTTGCTAGCGCCATGCTAGCACTAGTTGACTAGGTCTAACACTAGTTGAATGTGTTGAATGCGATTGTTGTCATGTGTTGTTTGGTGCTGAGCTTCGCGTCCGGTGTGCGACCCGCTTTAGGCTCTGCTAACTGAGATTCTGTCCTCACACACTCAGGCAGATCTGGACAAAGACATGGCGCGTCTTGTGGCGGTCTGCAGGGACGGCGAAGAGGACTATGTTTTTCTTGCACGCCAGATTCCCTTGTACATCGACGACACACTCACGGTAAGATCTTTGGTTTCACTTTGCTATCTTTAGTTGATGTGAAATTAATACGAAACCTATTGTGCATGGTTCATCTGTCAATTTGCGTATTTTAGTGACCAATACATTTAAACCAGTTTTACAGGTTTGCCAAGTGTCATGAAATACCAAGTGTTTTTCTGTTCCTTTATATATGCTTTCTGAAAGCAATCTGTGTTATTTTGATTGTATGTGCGCATGTTTATGTTGCAGATGGTGATGGAGTTTCCTGACAGTATTCTGGACTTTGACAGCTATCAGATCAACAGTTCTCAAATGAAGCAGTTTATTGAGGTAAATGGTGACATTTTGCAATTGTCATTGTTGAAAATCTGTCAAGAACATGCCTGGGTCATATTTCACCCTAAAACCCAAAATAAGAAATTGATGTCTGTCCGTGTGTCAGGGTACCCGCGGGGTCTTAAAAAGTCTTAAATGTCTTTCAATTCAAAATCAAAATTTTAAGGCCCTACAAGCCTTAAATTCGCTGAAGTATTGAGTTCTAGGTCTTAAATAATTTTAAACGGGTCTTAATTTTCCTACGTTCATGTAACGCTACCTCTAATGCTCATTGAAATGCTCCCACAGCCCTTTAAAATGTTTTTTTGTTTTGTTTTTTAATTCTGGGTGTTGTAGTTCTTTCTTTTGCTAGTCCAAATATAATTTGCTGTATTACGACTACAATTGAGACTAACATGCATCTTATATTGCAGCCAATCAGCTTTCGTAATATTGGCGGGAGTCTCTTTCGGATTGTACCACAGACACATAAAACTTATTTTATTCTTCAAATAATAGTCCTCCAGTTTTTCGCATTTCCGCGATTACTAAATACAACGAAAAATCAACAATGCATTTTTTGAGATCCTGCATAATTCGTAATTTCACCGCAAAATAATGGCAAGATACCAAAATAAACAAGATTTATGCATTTTGTTTATTCTACTGTAATGTGTGACTATTGTGAATCTAACATAATACAGTAAATGTGGTACCCTAATTATGCAAATTTCTGGAAAGTTCACCACAAATTCAGTCATTTTGATCTAAAAAATCACCCAAAAAATATCCTGGTGGGATTGAGCTATAGGGAAGTGCAATTTTATCGATACAAGTTTATCGAATTGTTCAATTTGAATAAATAAATTTACTTTGCAAGTAATTTTGTGACTGCATTTCCTTTATAGGTCTTAAATTTAATTCATAATGGTCTTAAAAATGTCTTAAAAAGTCTTAAATTTGATTTGATGAAACCTGCAGAAACCCTGTGAAATGCTCCCGCTGCCTTTTAGAGAGAGAGAGAGAGAGAGAGAGAGTGTGTGTGTGTGTGTGTTGTCGTCATCATAGGTTGTTGTTAGTTCGTTTTTTCGCTAGTGAGAGACCAACATGCATCTTATATAGCAGCCAATCAGCTTTCGTGTTATTGGCGCTAGTCTCTTTCGGATTGTACCACACACACACACACACACATCAAACGGATTTTATTCTTCAGCTTCAGTTCTCCAGTTCCGCGATCGTGAAAGCAAAGGCGAATCTTTCTCACCTGCCATCTCGCATAATGACCAAATAAAAGTATGATATGCCCGATAGCACTAAAAAAAGAGTTTAAAAAGCGATGTAAACCCCGAATTCATTCGCTACTGAAACACGGACCGATGTCAGACTCGATGCCGGATTCTGTGCACACGTTTGCCGCCGGTCAGCGCTCGCGCGAGTGTACGTTACCGAATCTAGCCTCATTACTGTTGGTCTTAAAGTGAAAGCAACCCAATATAGCCTATCCTATACCCGCTCCTGCCTGTGTCGTTAATATTAATCAAACAACAACGGGAAAAAAACAAACAGTAGCCTACCTAAACTAATTAAAGCACTGTTTGTATCTGCATATTTAAGTTGTATTTATTTGTCCTATTGTCAAACAATATTCATGCATTTTGTTTGTTTTATTGCCATGTGTGATTATTGTGCATCTAACATAATGATATGGTAAATGTGGCATCCTAATTATGAAAGAAAAAAACCATGCACATTTCTGAAAATGACTACCACAGAATCAGTCATTTTGATCTCACAAAAAAAGTATATACACACACACACACACACACAACCGATCAAAAGTTTGAGAACGGTAAGATTTTAAAATGTTTTTAAAGAAGTCTCTTCTGCTCACCAAGGCTGCATTTATTTGATCCAAAATACAGCAAAAACAGTATTATTGTGAATTTTTTTTTTTTACAATTTAAAATAACTTTTTTATTTCAATATATATTTTAAAAAGCAATTTATTTCCGTGATTCAAAGCTGAATTTTTAGCATCATTACTCCAGACTTTAGAGTCACATAATCCTTCAGAAATATATTTTTTAAACTTTCTATTTCAGATAAATGCTGTTCTTTAGAACTTTCTATCCATCAAAGAATCCTAAAAAAAATGTTTTACACAACTGTGTTCAACACTGATAATAATCATAAATGTTTGTTGATCATCAGATCCTCATATGAGAGTGATTAGTGAAGGATCATGTGACACTGAAGACTGGAGTAATGATGATTTGATCACAGGAATAAATGACACTTTACTATATATTCACATAGAGAACAGTCACAACAGAACTGTCACAATATTACAGCTTTTTTTGTATTTTTAATAACATAAATGCAGCATTGGTGAGCAGAATGTAAAAACATTAAAAAAATCTTACCGTTGTCAAACTTTTGACCGGTAGTGTGTTTGTATATTAATCCTGGTGGGATTGAGCTATGAGGAAGTGCAAGTTTACTAATATTTTGTTCAATTTGAATAAATTAATTTGCTTTGCAAGTAATTTTGTGATTCGGAATTTCCTTTTGTACGTTTTTCTTTTTTAATTGCGTGATATAGGTCTTTAATTTAAATCATAATGGTCTTAAAAAGTCTTAAATTTGACTTGGTGAAACCTGCAGATACCCTGGTGTGTGTGTGTGTGTGTGTGTGTGTGTGTGTGTGTGTGTGTGTGTGTGTGTGTGTGTGTGTGTGTGTGTGTGTGTGTGTGTGTGTGTGTGTGTGTGTGTGTGTGTGTGTGTGTGTGTGTGTGTGTGTGTGTGTGTGTGTGTGTGTGTGTGTGTGTGTGTGTGTGTGTGTGTGTGTGTGTGTGTGTGTGTGTGTGTGTGTGTGTGTACTAGGGGTGTAACGGTACACGTATTCGTATTGAACCGTTTCGGTACAGGGCTTCCGGTACGGTGCACGCGTCGAACGGTTATGAATGTAATCTTTAACAGTTCACTGTCGGCTTGTTGTAAGCGCGGAACACACTTCAATCCGAGTTCCCACACGAACATATTAAGTATTCAGTCCATTTTATCACGAAATTCAAACGATAAATGCCGTTTTGACGCTCTATGTGGCGTGACTGGTCACAGTTCAAGCGGCCGCGCGACGCGCACGCGCGATCATCTGTGAAGGCGATCGATCATCTGTTACTAAAGATTCAAGAATAAACATGAATGACGATCTGAAGGTATGCTGAGGATACATTACAATTTACTGTCATGTATATATGTGGTGTAATCGCTAAATCAGTGTTTCAACTGCGGAAAGATGTCAATATAACTGCTTGTGAACTAAACAATGTCATGTAACGTTAGCATCACATTTACCTCAGGCAGTCATTCAGTGTCCACAGAATTTTATTCACTAGAGAAATCAACTCTTTCGCTAAATATATGCTCTATATTAGCCGTTATATTCATTATATTCTACTTAACCTGTTAGTGATGTCTTGATTATTTCATGCATGTTAAATAAACCTGTCATGAAAATGACAAACACTGTATATAAATTATTATATTTCAACAACGATTTGGAGAAAAAAACTATTTTATAATTAGATTTAGAAGTTAATGCAAAAACTGCCTTATGTGAAGTTTACATATTTGCACACAATGTGTTAGGGCTGCTCGATTATGGAAAAAATCATAATCACGATTATTTTGGTCAATATTGAAATCACGATTATGTAACACGATTATTTCACATGACTTTGGGAATGTGTTGTATTTATTAAAAATACACCTTTCAACAATTCAATTGAAATTGTAACATTTGTTGTACTTTTTGAACTATTAAAATAAATAATATAACATATATTCAAATCAAAGTATAAAAGTATTCACGTAAAAATGATAATCACAAATAAATAAGATCAACAATATGGTTCGGCTAGATATGCTTTTCATGTACGTCTAACATTAGTTTTCAGGTACAGAAATGTCTCAAATGTAAAATAACATTGCATATTTGAGTGCATAAATTAAAGATGAATCCTATTAAACTTACAAAAGCTATTCAATCCGGATCGGATATGCGTCGTCTTTATCGACTGTATAAAGTTTACTCAAGGCATATACAGACTATGTCTGCTAGGATACTCATCAAGATGGACATGTTGACATACGTTTTGTGTGAGTTTGTCCGTTCAAGAGCAAGACTTGAAAGAGAACTCAATATTTGCGCGCTGAGAGACGTGTGCGCGCTCTCGGATGAGCGCACAGAGACACATTTCCTCACAGCGCGCGCGGCTTCTCATTCGCGTCTTCTGGCACTAAACCCGGGTGATGACGGCGAAAACGACTGGTCATATTCAAACATACGGCAGCACTCGCATGCATTGAACAAAGTTTACAAAGAGAGAATTATTTGAAAAATATGAGGGGAAAAAAGGACGTTTACACGGCACCCCTGCTCTCGTCAGTTTTTTTTTCTTTTTTAGATTGTCATAGGTCACTCTGTTTAATTTTCAAGTGGTTAAACAAATTCGTGATGTTCCCTTGCGTTGCAGCCACTACATGTAGCAAATCTTGCACGTAGCATGTTTCTGCTCGTCGTCTGATTCCTCGAAGCCAAACTGTTCCCAGACAACGGAGTTGGTTTTGCCTTTTTTGTTCACCAAACGCTGCTGTAACTGCCCTCCTTCTGCCATCTTTACTCGCGCCGAGTTTTTAAATTCCAGCGGATGATATGCACACGAGATTCCCGAACTGAGAGAGATTTGTGGCTTCGGGAGGGGCGGATGAGCGCATGCGCGTTTCATTCATAACGCAAGGCAAAATAATCGTTTTTTCTCGATTGTACTATTTTGGTGATCGTTGGGAGGCAAAATCGAAATCGAAATTCGATTAATTGCACAGCCCTACAATGTGTTATTTGAGTGTTGATTATTATACCTAAAAATAAATAGCAACTGAATTTAGGCTAATAGTTTGGGCTCTGTTGTGAACCTTTAATATTAATGTACAAGTAAGGGCTCCCTATATCATTTACAGAAATATCTTAAATAAACTTTTAGATATAATTTAATTCATTCAAGGACACTTTTTCTCCAGTAAACCACTGTTAAATATAAAAAATAAATAAAAAGCAATTTTGTAAATCTGCTGTACCGAACTCGTACCGAACCGTGACTTCAAAACCGAGGTACGTACCGAACCGTCAGTTTTGTGTACCGTTACACCCCCAGTGTGTACACAATCCAAATCACTTTTCCACAAGGCACAAGGTCCAAACAAAACGATAGTGAATCAGATTTCTAATGCTTTTTTGTGTTTTGTCCCCCAGCATCACAGTATGCTAAAGCAGCAGGACCTGAACATGGCGCTGATGGTGATGTCACGTGAGGTCATCAGCGCGCTGTCTCAGTCTGTGGTGTGTGTGGGCTGCCGGCGCAGTGTGGAGCATCTCTTCTCTCAGCTCACGGACTCTGGATACTTCGCCCTGGAGCCGCTGACAGTGGGATCCTCCGGAGTGCTGTCTGTCACACGGGCCTGTCTCACTGACCCCAGGAAACTCTACACACTCTTTTATGTTCATGGGTAAGTGCGGCCAACACTGTTTAACGTTTTCCTCATGTTTCCAGACCAACTGAAGGAAACATAAAGTCAAGATTGATGCCATTTACTGGTCTTATTGTGTGTGTGTGTGTGTGTGTGTGTGTGTGTGTGTGTGTGTGTGTGTGTGTGTGTGTGTGTGTGTGTGTGTGTGTGTGTGTGTGTGTGTGTGTGTGTGTGTGTGTGTGTGTGATTTAATTAGTGCAAGTTATTCCAAATAATAACATTAATTTTGGGGGAATGGTGGGCAGAGAATTTATTATAATCTATAAATCATCAGCCTTACTAGCTAATCAAGTCCTTATTTCTAAAGTTAAAGGGTTAGTTCACCCAAAAATAAATTCTGTCATTAATTACTTCCCCTCATGTCGTTGGACACCCGTCAGACCTCCGTTCATCTTCAGACACAAATGAAGATATTTTAGTGTAAATCTGATGGCTCTGAAAGGCCTCCATTGGCTCAATGGCACGGTTCACTCTCAAGACCCATAAAAGGCACTAAAGACGTCGTTACAAAGTCCATCTCACTACAGTGGTTCTACAATAACTTTATGAATCGGCGAGAATATTTTCTGTGCGCAAAAAAAACCTAAATAACGACTTGTATAGTGATGACGAGTTCAAAACACGGCATCATGAAGCTTCGAAGCGTTATGAATCAGTGAGTCGATTCATGATTCAGATCGCGAGTCAAACCGCCAAACTGCTGAAAACTATTGTCGCCGATTCATAAAGTTATTGTAGAGCCGCTGTAGTGAGATGGACTTTGTAACGACGTCTTTAGTGTCTTTTAAGGGTCTTGAGAGTGAACCGTGCATTGAGCCAATGGAGGCCTTTCAGAGCCATCAGATTTACACTAAAATATCTTCATTTGTGTCTGAAGATGAACGGAGGTCTGACGGGTGTCCAACGACATGAGGGTCAGTAATTAATGACAGAATTTTCATTTTTGGGTGAACTAACCCTTTAACAGTTGGCATGAAATGGAATTATATCTTCCCGAACAAGAGCAAAATGTAGGGCGGGGCTTGATTTTGTCCATGGAGAATTGATTGGGTTAGTGATAGTTTTCTATTGGTGGATCTTATGTGAGTGACAGGTTGCCCCGCCCCTCAAATATAAAGGATATGCCGTTTGAATAGTTGTCTGTGTATTTTAGCTGTGTTGTCTTTTATTTTAACGTGTGCTTTTTATTCCTTTGTTGCAGGTCAAAGTTAAACAACATAATTGATTCCATCCCCAAGAGCAAAAAGAACAAACGCTGTCAGCTGCACTCTTTAGACACGCACAAACCGAAGCCTTTAGGGTGAGTCCGGTTTTTTAATCATCATGTGACATTTGATATTTCAATGTATTCCTTACTTCCTTGACCGCTAACCTCTAGTGTGGACTTTATTAGTGATCGACCGATATTGATTTTTTTCAGTACCGATAATTTTTGTTTTTATGTGCCCGATAACCGATATACAGAACCGATATTTATTTACTGTTATTCTTCTGTTTTTGACACAATTACAACACCACTGAACAAGCCATTTTATTTATAACAATCACTCCCTCCTTGCATAGAAAACAAAACAAATCTTATTTATACACCAATAAATAGAGCGGTCTGAAAGTGCAAAAAATACAAAGTGCACTGTTGCTAAACTATTTTTGTTTAAAAAATAAAATCCAGGAATTTTTCCAGAAATAAAATGCATAATTCTCTCGTCTCATGGGGATATGAGGGGGGAAAGTACCATCATTTGAATATACTACCGGGTTTCTACTGATACAAAGCCTAATGCTAAATCACTGAAGTTACCCTTTAATGTCTTACAAGTCAGGAATTAAGTGACTGATGCGTGGCAAGGTTTGATGGTTCTTCAGCAGTTTTATAAGCAAAGTAATTCCACATTTCACGTCTACTCTTTTTATGAATTAGTTTTGAGTGAGTGAGATTCAACTGTTGTATTCATTTTTTTCTGTTGCCACATTTGCCGGTTTCACGTCAGTTTGGGTAGCGCGCTGAACTTCGGAACAGCAGCATATATCGAAATGAGCAAAATCATGACCATTTAAAATAAAATAAATACCGGTATTTTCCCAGCACCGGTATAGAGACAGAGCGATAGCGTCATAATCTGAAGGCCACGCCCACACCGGGGGGGAAAACAATCCAACGCTCTCCATTGACTTAGCATTGCGTGAAGCGGCTTCCTTGTCATTTCGGACTTATAACGAAAAAACAGAACAATGTCTAAAAGCTGATATGTGACAAAGTGTACAGGAAACAAGCTAAAAAACCCACAACCAAAAACCCAGACGTTTTTATAAGCTATTGACCCAAAAAACGAGTGTTTTAGGACAAAAAAGTGGATACAGGCCATTGAGACACGTTATATTACACTGAGAAGTACACACACTAGAGGGGAACGTAATCAGAGACAGGAAATATCATATATAAAACTGACATTTGGATATTTGACTTAACAGTGACAACATATTTACAGCACACATAGACAAACTGAGTGTCAGATCCCAAAATTGACCCATTCTTCCTGCTGAAGCGTCACGTTTTACTGCCTTTAGCCACTTTTGTCTCCTTAAACTCTCGTTTTTTTGGGTCGACAGCTTATAAAAACGTATTTCTGTGTTTTTTAGCTTGTTTGCTGTACACTTTGTCACATATCAGCTTTTAGACATTGTTCTGTTTTTTGTTATAAGTCCGAAATGCAGCCTCACGCAATGCAAAGTCAATGGAGAGCGTTGGATTGTTCCCCCCCCCCCCAGGTGTGGGCGTGGCCTAAATACGCTCTGTCTCTATACCGCGCATCCCTAATCCCTACTCATATGAGTACGCTTGGTTGGTTTAACGGTGCTTGCCGTCCTGCAGGGGCAGCTGGATGGACGTATGGGAGCTGATGTCACAGGACTGTCGTGATGAAGTGGTTCTGATTGACAGTTCCTCTCTATTAGAGACTCTGGAGACGTACCTGCGCAAACACCGGTGAGAGATCGTGATGTCACGCATACACCTATGACAATTTTTTATTTGCTTTCTCTGATTTTGTCTCTCTCCGACATCATTCTCAGGTTCTGTACGGACTGTAAGAACAAGGTTCTGAGAGCGTATAACATCCTGGTGGGGGATCTGGACTGCAGTAAAGAGAAGGGCTACTGTGCGGCTCTGTATGAGGGTTTGCGCTGCTGCCCACACGAGCGCCACATCCACGTCTGCTGTGAGACCGACTTCATCGCTCACTTACTGGGCCGGGCAGAACCAGAATTCGCGGGGGGTTATGAGTGAGTGTCCATGTGGAGTTTATTTGATATGTCATATGAATTAAAAGTATACCGTATCATCTAGAGATGCAACAAAACAGTTATTCCACGGTTCAATACATACCTCGGTTTTTAACCACGGTTTTCGGTTCGGTTCTGATGGCCTGTCACATCAGTTTTTTGCTATTCTATTCTTAGGCGACAGGAACAGCAAGAGGTTAAGGAGAAAAAAGACTTTTTATTTCTTTATTTTACTTAAAATAATTGAAAAACCTTACTTAAACTTAAAACATTACTTTAAAAAACCCCTTGTACGCATTCCTAGTGTATTGTATGATATAAAATAAATATATATAAAGATTTACACTGGCAGCTCAGAGCTGTACAGCAGCATTTAAGTATGAAATTGAATGAATAAATGTAAAAATAAAACACTATAGACTTCACTATAAAATATACACTGATTCTTATTAAAGCTACTGTATTAGTTATTCAGTCAAGAGCAGTGAGTGATTTTCTCTTTGTCTTTTGTTGTTGTATTAACATTAAAGGGATAGTTCACTCAAAAATGAAGATTCTGTCATGGAGAAATGAATACAGGTTTGGAACAATATTAGAGTGAGTAAATAATGACATCATTTTAGAGGTGAACTTTCCCTTTAAGGACGGCGTGTTCACTATTTTGACCCAGGAAAAACCAAGTAGGGCTCGCTGCAGCCTGCGGTGGATATCCAACTACGCCCACATCCAAGTGTGACGTCAGAAATCCCGCCCTGCAGCTAATTTCATTGGTTACAGTTACGGGTAGGTTTAGGGAAAAGAGTTTGGTGTAGGCAATCAGTACTTAAAGCTACACTATGTAACTTTTCCGTCCACTAGAGGTCGCCTGTTCAAAACAAAGGCGTAGTTTGATGACGCCACGTTTGAGCGCAGAATCTTGGGACATGTGATCTTCACCTCACAGCCGGTGGAAAACAGTCAGGATAGGACTCGGGCAGAAATCAAGTTGATGGATGCGATTATTAACATTACTGTAGTCTGAAGCAGAGCAGGAGCGAGTGTTGTGGAGCTGAGCAAGGCAGGAGCGATTGAAGATCGGGACTGTTATTATGGCATAGTCGCCGGCAGGACTTTTATTATGACACGGTTGCCGGCGCTACTTCCTCTTTTGCAGTCATGAGTATGAGGTAACGCAACTCTGTTTATCGTATTAGATATATCTGAGTGTGTTGAAAAGGAAGTTATGACGTTCGCTCGGCGGCTGCTATGACACTTGTTCAAAATGCAGTGAGAGTAAAGTGTTTCACTGAATAAAACCGGAAACCGAGGGTGACGCAGATATGACGCAATCGACATGCGACTCCCTCAAACGCATAGCTCACACGTCCCGGTTCCTTGGTTAAAATAGCAATTTTCTCACGATTTACAAATAGTTGAAAACATTTGGGATATTCTTAGTACTCAACTGAACAAAATATATAACACTGGCCTAGTAGTTTCTGGATATTTTACTGCAAAAATCCTACATAGTTCACCTTTAATTCGTTACAGTGATGGGTAGGTTTAGGGATCAGTGTTTGGTGTAGAGGCAGTCTAGCTACTGTGATTGATATGACCAATAAAATCTTAAAAAATCGGCTGCAGGGCGGCATTGGCCTGGCCTCTGACGTCACACTTGGATGTGGGCCGGGTTGGACATCCACCGCAGGCTGCAGCGAGCCCCTTCTCGGAAAAACCCTGTCATGGGAAAGTTGATATCTCAATTCATCACCCCTTTAAACCAACATTAAAAAGAATCGTGACAAGATTGTGGATTCCCACCTGAAAAATAATGTGATACCATATTTTTGCCCTTCCCTAATAATTCCATTATCATGCACATACCCTCATTAACACTGTCTGGATCATTTACAGGCGTCGAGAGAGACACGCAAAGACCATAGACATCGCCCAGGAGGAGGTGTTGACGTGTTTAGGGATCCACCTGTACGAGCGGCTGCACAGAATCTGGCAGAAGCTGCGAGCGGAGGAGCAGACGTGGCAGATGCTCTTCTATTTGGGCATTGATGCGCTGCGCAAAAGCTTCGAGGTAGTGCTTTCGCCTCATATTCATGTTGTGATTATTTCTGAATACCTGAATTGTGCTTTCCATGAATAGGAATATGGGTTACTTTGACTGGTAATGAACAAGCAGATAAAGCAGCAAAGGAAGCACTTCAGTTGGAAATGACAGAATGTAAAATACCAGCATCTGACGTTAAACCAGAGGTGGACAAAGCACACAACTCCATTACTCGAGTGAAAGTAAAAGTACTACTGGTCAAATATTACTCTGTTACAAGTGAAAGTTGTTAAAAACTATTTTTACTTAAGTAAAAGTACAGAAGTACTTGCTTTTAAAAGTACTTAAGTATCAAAAGTAAATTTCCTTTTTTATGTCAATGCATTATTTTATTATTGTTGCATTGTTGTGTAAATGCGCGGTGGTTTAAGCCAGTCTGTGATGCTCCATCCGACATGCTAGCATACGACCACATTGAACTAATTTAAATACTTAAAAGTTACAAAGCTTTTTATAAAGCTGCTGTCCCTTTAAGGCTGAATGCACAAATCCTACACACTGATACACATCTGATATTCCCCCAACTGTTTACGTTCACTTAAGACATAATCAACTTTGTTTACGTGAATACTTTCCAAAATGAAAATTGACATTTTGTGTGTATTGGTCTGTTTAAGTGCGAAAAAACACACAAAAGAAAGCTCTATTCAGTACTCGTGCTCTGGCATCTCAGAGGCACAAAACTTCTCTTTCTCCCAGACATTTACATTTTGCAAAAAAAAAAAAATCTTTTGAAGAAGAAAGAAAATCATCCACTGACTTGCAAAGCTGCTACAGAAACGACTTTTGACTTCGAGGACCTTGATAGAAATATAGTGGAGTAAAAGGTATGATATTTGTCTTTCAAATGTAGTAAAGTTAAAGTAAAAGTTTCACTAAAAAATAATACTTGAGTAAAGTACAGATACTCAAAAAGTGTACTTAAGTACAGTACTCA
Organism: Gobio gobio; assembly: GCF_949357685.1. Taxonomy (NCBI): domain Eukaryota; kingdom Metazoa; phylum Chordata; class Actinopteri; order Cypriniformes; family Gobionidae; genus Gobio; species Gobio gobio. The sequence continues at coordinate 2,838,207 of NC_137100.1, read as the reverse complement.
AGTAAATGCACTTCGTTACTGTCCACCTCTGCGTTAAACCCATATTGAACCTGTACATTTACAAGAAATGGCGAATGGAACGAATGTGTAAATAACAAATTAGATGAGGTGAATCCAGTTTTAAATCAAGGAGTTATTATTTTGAAAATAGATATGACCAGGTTGTATACATACGAGATGCTGAATTGGACATTCAAGACTCACTCATTCCTATTTATTGAACGGGGAAGAGAAACCGGTTTGTGATCTGTGTTTTCACGAGTGTAAAACATATTTTAATAGAATGTCCTTTTTAAAATAATATTAGAGAACGGTTTTATTCAGAAAACACATTTTTAAAAAGGTTTCTCCTGGAGTAATTTTAGAATTTCTGTCAAATATTAAATTGAAAGATTCTATGTTATTGGTGTTATTATTGCTGTTGTTGTTATTGGTATATATAACTGATTTTGTATAGTGATTATTAATTGTTAAATTATTGTAAACAATGTATTGATACTGTTGATTGCCATGAATATAGCCATTGTTGCTGATATGGCATTAAATCATAAATCAAATTCCATGAATAGGATGCTAAAATGTCAAGATCACAGGGTTTTGAGCCGTATACAAGGTTGCAAGAAAATTACACTTCTAATGGTGCGTTCACACCGGACGCGATTCGCACGAGTGATTTACATGTTAAGTCAATGCAGAGACGCGAAATGGCATTCTGCGCCGCGATTCGCGCGAATGAGGCGGCGAGATTCGCGCGATTGAGGCGGCGAGATTCGCGCGATTGAGGCGGCGCGAAGGATGCGAATTGAGCGTTTTGAACGTGCGATTCGCGCGAATCGCTCAAGTTGAAAAATCTGAACTTTGGCAGATATTTCGCGCCGCGTTAACCAATCAGGAGCTTGCTCTAGTAGTGTCAACAATGAGGAGAAAATCTGTATATTAATATCTGGTTCAGACAATATGATTATCACTGTGATAACATTAAATGACACGAAACACAACCCAGTCTCTTTTTGTTAAATGCAAGTTTGTTTGATCAATAATACAAAAGTAAAAGTAAAAGGTATAATAAGCTATACATGAAATAAAGCAAACAATTCAGTCAAACATTCAAAGTCAGTGCTAGTAGGCTAACGTTACAACTGCAACGTACAGTTATAGCCTAAAAATATAAAGTAATGAAACTTCTCTTTGCCTTCAGCCTAAACGATTTGCCAGGGAACAAATTATAGATCCATGAGACCAAAGATCGGCCGTTACAAGACGAATTATAGCTGGAGACGCCACAGAGACATCAGAGCCAGCGGCAGAAGAACTGGCTGAGGAAAGGCTGATCTCGCTGGGGTTAATGATCTCTGAGCGCCGCTGATCCACTGGAGCTCACAACTCCGAAAACGCCAGATCAAATGTTCAAATAGGCGCTCTTTATATAAATAAACCACAGATTTGAGCTTTAAACTACTACATTATCGACTGAAAAAGTCTTAAAACTATGTTTTGTCACACATTAACAGTAGATTTTAACAAAAAAAAGACATGTAAACACAGCCCATGTCAGCCATTTCTCAACGAGACGAGCTGCTGGCGGAAGCCCCGCCCATGTTGTGCAGTGAATGTCACGCGCGATTCGTACGAGTAAACTCAAAATGTACACGCGTCCACCTTCGCGCGAATCACGTCCGGTGTGAACGCCACATAAGACGGATGTCAAATAAAATGCTTGTGATATTTAGACCACCTGAGGTTCCCCACAAACTGGACTTTATTAGCAGTTAGCAGCCTTATTTTGTGCTTGTGTAAAGTGTTGTCTGTGAAGCTCACCTGATCCGAATGTTGAATGATGTTCAGATGGCGGTGGAGAGGGTTCAGGGCATCAGCAGGCTGGAGCAGCTCTGTGAGGAGCTCTCAGAAGAGGAGAGAGCCAAAGAACTCAAGCAGGAGAAGAAGAGGCAAAAACGCAAGAACAGGCGCAAAAACAAGTGTGGTTTTGAGCAAGAGGCGGAGGGAGAAAAAGATAAGAGCCTCGATGAGGTAATGACTGTTCCTCTTCTCTAAAAGCTTATGATTTTAAAGTCTGTTCTGCTCACCAAGGCTGCATTTACTTGAACAAATAATATTGTGAAAAAGTATTTGAGCGGGAATCTATAGTAAAGTGTCATTTATTCCTGTGAGCAAAGCTGGATTTATCATCATTACTCCAGTCTTCAGTGTCACATGATTCTTCACTAATCATTCTGGCCCCACTTTATATTAGGTGGCCTTAAAAAACTAGAATGATACCATTTATGTGTTTTACATTCTTTCTGGGAAAAGAAAGCATTGCTGCAACTTCTGAAAGTGACCAGCAGTGTTTTATGTCACAAATCTGACAATATAATTTTAACATCAATGTAAACAAACAAAACATGTAATGGCAATATTTAAATACCAAAAACTCTTTGCTTGACTTGCTAATATATAGTTATTCAACCTAACTTCACATCAAGAACATACAGGTGAACAAAGACACCTGGACTAGGGACGGACAATTGTTTTTGTTTTCATTTATCTTTGTTATTAAAAATAAGAACTAAAAACAGCAGTCTTCACATGAATTAAACATACACTGATACATAATAAAGCTACTAATGTTATTCAGCCAAGAGCACTGAGTGATTTTCTCTTTTTCTTTTGTTGTTTGACAGACCTCGGCAGGTTTACAGTATTAGGCTGCTGTCACTTTAAGACCTAATGCACAGATCCTATTAACACGAATTTGTTTCTTTTTTCCCCAACTGATATGTTAATATGAATACTCATCAAGACGGCCATTTTGACATATCTGTGTGTATTTGACAGTTCGAGTGTGTAACAAGACACGAAAAAAAGAACGGCACGTTTCGGTGTGTGTGTGTCAGACAGCAGACAGCGCGAGTTGTTTTTCGCAAGTTATTGTGTTTAATAGCTCTTTTTAACGTCAAGCAAGTCTATATGCATCAACCTAAAACGTACAATTTTCACAATGTTGAAGTAGCCTATTAAAATCATTCAGATATTGCGTGCCCTTGCGATATGTACATTTGCGATATATTGTGCAGCCCTACTCCTTGCTATAGTTTTGGAGTTATGAGTCTTTAAATTAGTGTATGCCCCTTCAGAAAACAACCGTTTTAAAATGTCTTCAGGGGTTAATGATCAATTGAATGCATCCTTGCTGAAAATGTGAACTGTAGTGTGTGTATATATAATAACTATCAGATGATATCATTGATATTTCACAATCGGCAATATTTATGTGGTATAAAAATAATTTGGATCTCAATTATGGTGACCATTAACACATACAACAAAAAGATGCTAAGTTGTTTTCAAAACTGTACTGTTAAAGGGTTAGTTCATAAATGAAAATTCTGTCATTAATGACTGACCCTCATGTCGTTCGACACCCGTCAGACCTCCGTTCATCTTCAGACACAAATGAAGATATTTTAGTGTAAAGCTGATGCTGAGAAAGGCTTCAGATAGGCCTCCATTGGCATTCAGTACATTCACACTCACAAGACCCATAAAAGGCACTTAAAACGTCGTTACAAAGTCCATCTCACTACAGTGGTTCTACAATAACTTTATGAAGCGATGAGAATTCGTTTTTGTGCGCAAAAAAACCCCCTAAATAACGAGTTTACAGTGATGACCGATTTCAAAACACGGCATCATGAAGCTTCGAAGCGTTATGAATCAGTGAGTCGATTCAGCAGTTTGACACGCGATCCAAATCATGAATCGACTCACTGATTCATAACGCTTCAAAGCTTCATGAGGCCTTGTTTTGAAATCGTCATCACTATACAAGTCGTAATTTAGGTTTTTTTGCGCGCAAAAACTATTGTCGCCGATTCATAAAGTTATTGTAGAACCACTGTAGTGAGATGGACTTTGTAACGACGTCTTTAGTGTCTTTTAAGGGTCTTGAGAGTGAACCGTGCATTGAGCCAATGGAGGCCTTTCAGAGCCATCAGATTTACACTAAAATATCTTCATCTGTTTTCTGAAGATGAACGGTCTGACGGTGTCGAACGACATGAGTGTAAGAAATTAATGACAGAATTTTCATTTTTGGGTGAACTAACCCTTTAAACAGCTGAAAAATGTAGTTCATTGCTACTCACAATTGACTGATCTTTGTCTGTCGTCCTCGTTGTCTTTGCGCAGGGTTCGTCTGAGTCTGTGGACGGCGGCTGTAAGTCGTGTGGCAGTGGAGAGGAGTTGGGCGGCAGTGTGGAGGTCATCATCACCAGCGAGAGTTCCTCCTGCACCTGCCCCGCCGCCTCCATCCTGCGCTCCCCCAAAACCAAGAAAGGTAAAGAGAGCTTGGGGAGGATGTGCGATATATATCGTCTGCGCTAATGCATGGCTTGATTCTGAACGCTTTCACTGCGGGATGTAGCCTAGTGGAATGCACTAACAATGACCCCGAAATTCAATACATGTCCCTGTATGAGATTGTCATATTTCCATGATATAGTTAGCAATATCAAATGAGCAAGCGTGCTGTTTTTCCCAGATATCAGCATGATTAAAGGGTTGGTTCACCCAAAAATGAAAATTCTGTCATTAATTCCTCTCCCTCATGTCGTTGGACACCCGTCAGACCTCCGTTCATCTTCAGACACAAATGAAGATATTTTAGTGTAAAGCTGATGCTGAGAAAGGCTTCAGATAGGCCTCCATTGGCATTCAGTACATTCACACTCACAAGACCCATAAAAGGCTCTTAAAACGTCGTTACAAAGTCCATCTCACCACAGTGACTCTACAATAATTTTAAGAAGCGACGACAATAGTTTTTGTGCGAAAAAAAATCAAAATAACGACTTAATCCAACCTCTTCTTGTCTTCCGTGTGCGTCTCCACGACGCATGCGCGAGAATATGACGTAGATCCAGCGTGTGAAAAGTGACCCATATCTGATATCTGCATTTACACTACACTTGGCGAAACGAACAAATATAGCATATCGAGAAATCAATTTCAATAGTACATAGGGTTGTCCTATCGTCCATCGTGATGTCACGCCCCCGTTGCGAGTGTGGTGTGTGTGTGGTGTGTGTGTGTGTGTGGTGTGCAGTGTTTCCCCTAGAATTTTTTCCAGCAGCGGTGCTGTTACGTGCCGGAGGTTAGCCGCTCGTTGGGGGGTCCGGGGGCATGCACCTCCGGAATAAAAAAAAAAAAAAAAAACCTTAAACCATGACTTCTGGCAAGTTTTGTGGATAGAAATAGACATTTTGAACATTAAAATCCAAATTAAGCTTTTCATTAGTTTAAAAGGTGACTATCTTATAGCCTATTTTACTTCAATAACCTGCAGGGACGTGCAGAAAGTTCCTAAGGGGCAAGGGCTCAAATGTAAGAAAGGGGCAATATCTAAAAAAAAATAAAAAATACTGGAAAAATTTGGATACTATTTTATGTTTTTGCAAAAAGTCTCATGCTTATCAAGCCTGCATTTATCTAATTAAAAATACCGGAAAAAACATTAGCCTAATATTGTGAAATATTATTACATGATGTTTTTTTTTACCTTACGTTTTTATTAATCGAATATATATATATATATATAAATATATATTTATATTTATATTTATATATATATATTTATATTTATATTGTTGTTTTGATTGTTGATATTGTTGTTTTGATTCACATTATGGCTCAATCGTCACCAAGTTTATTAGATGCTGCCCCTTTAAGACGCAGATCTAAAATCATTCTCCCTTTTACGCCCATTTAAGCTAAACTGTGTTTAAGTGAATACTCTCCAAGCCTGTCATTTTGACATATAGGCTATTTTGTTGTGTATTTGATGGTTTAGTCGCGCACACGAAGCATAAAGTCGGTCCGTTTCGCAGCGTGCGTACACACACACACACACACACACACGCGCCTGCCTTGAACTTGGAAACAGCGTCTATTGCGCGGATTATTGTGCTTTTCATTTAATCAAACACGTTCTGCAATTTAGCCAAAGTGGAGAGTGCATTTGCCAACAATCACGGATTGTGCTGAATCTGACGTTAAATACATGTTTGAGGAGAAATGACAGCGCGCGCTGTGAAGGAAAGGAAGTTGTGCTAGACGATGCGCGAGCATAGTTTATAATAGTTTTACCTCATATCTTTTTTTTTTAATCCTTGGAAGCGAAAATAAGATTAATATCACAGCCCTGTGATATTGTGAAAGTGTAAGCAGACTACATTTTTGTTTAGTTCTCTGGCCATCGTCAATCTCTCTCTCTCTCCTTTACAGTGTGTAAGTGAATGTCGTGATATTACTGATCATGTGAAGATTTTGCAGTGGCGCTGAAAATCCAGCGGCGCCGCTGTGAATACATTGTAGGGGAAACACTGGGTGTGTGTGTGTGGTGTGTGTGTGGTGTGTGTGAAATGCGCTATTCAAATAAACCAAACTTGACGCGCCTTACCAAGTCTAATAACAAGAACAAACTGTGTTAAATAAAATTTGAAGTAAAAAGGTATTCGTCCTACAGTGTTTTTTATACTTTACCACAGTAAAGGATGTGAATAGTTATAATAGTTTATTATAGTTTATAATCCCCTGCGAAAATGGGTGCGACGCGAGTGAAGATTTGGGAAAGGAAACGAGATGTCCATGTCCATTGGGATGAAATGGACTAGGCCTATTGTTAAAATTCACGGAAAATCGAGTGTCCAGATCGCAAAACCGAATAAAGAAGTGCTATCTCACCATTATTTCCGTTCTAGGCTAAACAAAGCTTTGTGCTTCACTCCTGTGGTAATATTCACGTGAAACAGCTTCACATACAAAACACTGGGTTAGTAAAATAACCAAATTAGTTTTTTTAAGTAGAAAATAGTATTTATGTAAAGAGATATATTAAAATTAGGGCTGTCAAAAGATTAATCGCATCCAAAATAAAAGTTTGTGTTTACATAATATATGTGTGTGTGTACTCTGTTAATTATTATTTATATATAAATACACACACAAGCATGTATTATTATTTTTATATATAAAACATTTATATTTATATATATTATAGATTATATAAATGTATATACAGTATATACATGCAAATATTTCTTAAATATATACATGAATGTGTGTGTATTTATATATATAAATAATAATTAACAGAGTACACACACATATATTATGTAAAACCAAACTTATTTTGGATACGATTAATCGCGATTAATCTTTTGACAGCCCTAATAAAAATAAAAAGAGCTCAACTCTTCCCCCTAACCTAGCGGATGAGTCATTATTTGGGTTAGTAAACATAACCAAATGATAGTTTTAAGTAGAAAATAGTATTTATGTAAAGAGATGTAGTAAATTACCCCCCCCCCCCCCCCACAACGACGATATCATCAACCATCACGATGTTTTACTGTAAACATCGTCAAATACCAATTTAGGGGACATCGCCCAACCCTAAACGTACATTGAGTTTCATTTATTGACATGGATTTCATAGAAACAATCATATTATTTCAAAATCCTTGATTATGTACATAGATCCGCTATAAAAATTAGTGTGCACTAATGGTCTGGTGGTAGAACTTGTGTTAAGCATGTCAGAGGTTCTGGGTCCGAATCTGCCACTGTATAGATTTTTTCTTTTCCTCACTAATGTTCATCATTGATTGTATATCAAGAGCAGGGACATTTAATAAAGATAATATAATATATAATAAAGAGTCTCCACAACGTGCACTCAAAAGTAACACATTTCTGTTCCAGATCGACAGAATAGGGCACCTATTATGCAAAATCCACTTTTACATGATGTTTGAACATAAATGTGTGTTGACAGTGTGTGTAAACAACCACCCTATAACGATAAAAATCCACCCAGTATTTTTTTTTTTATCCCCAAAAATCATAAGCAGTGTTTCAGAACAAGCTGTTCTCAGATTCTCTGTAGTGTGACATCACACGGCAAAGGCCCGCCCCCAAGGTTTGACTGACACTGCCATTTTAACATAGACCCGCCCTGTGAGACCTGTATGCAATCCGCCATTGTTGAGAGATGTATATGCTACGCCCTCTTCTAAAGACGGGGCGGGGATATGCAGCTCATTTACATTTAAAGGGGTACACACCAAAACAGCGCTTTTTATATAGACAGGCCTCAAAATGACATTTTCAACACGTTATAATAAATTATCGGTAACACTTTACAATAAGGTTCATTAGTTAACATTAGTTCACTACACCTAGTTAACATGAACTAATAATTTAACTAATCCTATAAAGCATTTATTTATCTTTGTTAATGTTAATTTCAACATTTACTAATGCATTTATTAAAATCTTGTTAACATTAGTAAAAGGTAGGGTAGGTAAGATTTAAACTTTTTTTCCAAATTTGTTTAAACTTTCTTTATATATCAATACATAATTAAAATGTAAGTACTCTGAAAAAGAAAGTATAAAAATTGAGTGCCTGTAGACCTCTCACGACTGTTTTAAAGACAGCTCATTATTTCCATTCACTCCACCTTCTCCCTTATGGGCTCTTTCCAAAGCCACGCCCCCAAAACACATGAACACGCCGACCGCGATCAGCTCAGCTGAAAGACGCATTATTAACCTGAGGCGAGCGGAGAAGAAGTGCATGTAGTGACATGTCAGAATCACATGTAATAAATCTAACTTTATCATTATGAATATAAACAAATAAGATGTCTTTTAGTACTCACTATCAAGCTAGAATAACGATACTGGTAAAGTTTAAAATACACACACAACACAGTGTCTACGACACACACAGATACAAGATAAAAACATCAGTAAACATTGGTAGAGTATATAAAAACAAACCAAAGGCGGAAATAAACGTGCAGGTAAAGTTCCCGGTGAACATGGTAAAAGAGTTTAGACAGAGGGTAGCAGCTAAAGCTAACTTAGTTCTAAAAAAAGTTCCTGGATGCGGTGTACTAGCTTTTACACACGCATTTTGTTATCTAAAGTTACATTTTGCGAAATTCAACACGACAGCGATCAACTTGAGCTAAGCATATTGAGTATTTATCATCTCTACTAATGGCTCGCTAAGTGTATAACATTGTAACTTTATGCTAAGTAATGTTATGTTAGCTATATTAGGCAGCTACGTGTGCTAGTGAGACATGCTTCATGAAAACATAAACCAAAAAAATGTATAACCAAAATGAAAGATGACCTGTCCAGCAGAAATACAGCCTCTTGAACTCAAATGGGTGCGCCAGGGTTGCCAGGTTTTCACAACAAAATCCGCCCAATTGCTACTCAAAACTAGCCCAAAACAAGCCCAATCGTGTTTCTCCGGTAAAAATTGCGTTTGGGGGGTAAAATGTGTCTTTTTGGTAGGGCTTCCTTCTAAAATACGCAAATCCCGGGGCAAAACATCACATAATTGGGGTCGCTTCAACCCGCGGACATGAAAAACAGCCGCGGCAACAGTGATGAAGTAGCCCTTGGCAACACTGGGGCGCATGTGGGCGGATCCTGGAGCAAAAGCGGCGGTTGCCATGGTAACGAGAGAGAGTGACAGTCGCCCAAGCCAATCACTTGTTTCGTCCCGGACGAAAATAATGAGCGGTGTTTATTGCAGATTAAAAAGTCTAGAGTCACTCGATTTTTCTACTCTCTTTTTCAGAGTACTTACATTTTAATTATGTACTTAATTATGTAAAGTTTAAACAAATTTGGACAAAAGTGTTTTAGATCATTCTTACCTACCCCACCTTTAATGCACTGTGAACTAACATGAACAAACCATGCTGGATTTTTTATGAACTAACGTTGACAAAGATTAACTAATGCTGAACAGAGATGTTGTTCATGTTAACTAATGCATTAACTAATGTTTACTAATACAACCTTATTGTTAAGTGTTACCAAATTATCTGTGGGGTATTTTGTGCTGAAACGTCAGATACATTTTGGGGACACTCAAGACCAATATGACATCTTGTAAAAAGGGGCATAATAGGTGCCCTTTAACACACACTCCGCATTAGATAAATCTGTACCGCGAAATGTTTCAAAAAGTCACTTTTTTCAATGACGTACGACTTGCATTTTCAGGTGAATATCCGATCTGAACGGCAGGTGCGAATGCACATATCCGATTCACATCAGATTTATTCCCACATATGAATGAGGCCTGAAACTGATCGGAGAATATCAGAATCCATGTTTTTTTTTTGTCATATCCCATGGAGGAGAAAAAAAAACGGAATTGGGTCAATTGCACCATGTAATGTAAATGTGGCATTTGAGAGTTGGTGTGCAATGTATATCATGAGACAATTAAAAGTGTTTTTTGACCTTGGATGCATGTAAACCTATTGTAGGAGACCTCAAAACAAAATTAAGAGCCTTTAAAGCTACACTGTGTAACTTTTTTAGTTTATTCTTAGCTAAAAACACTTAGTTCTTTCAAAAATATATGTACTCGTAATGTATATTTACTTCGTACATTCTCGTACGTTTATAATATGCCATTGAAAATACATACGGGTGAGGGTTCGAATGCGGGTCGCCATGTTGCCCCTCCATCTTGAAAGTACATTAGCCAAAGAGGGACATACCCGTAAATTCAAGCTTCGCCTTTGGCGTTTTAACACTCGATGGCACCGTGTCGAATGTGGACGAGGACGAACTGGAAGCCATGTTAATCTTGGACTAAATCGGCCACCGTAGGAGTTAAAACGAAATCGGAATTGAGAGGAACAGAAACTAATATTCACTGGATATACCTTTTAACCACTAGATGGGGGAAAATATCACACAGTGTAGCTTTAAAATAGCTTTTTAAAGTCTCATTTAATGGTTATTGCAATTATCATTGCATACATAAATAATGCTGAGTAAATGCATCTAAATATTGCTTTAGCTGCAGCTTCTGCAGTGCAAAAATGTATTTTGCTGATACTGATTTCATATGAATGCTCTATTCTAATTGAAATATTGATTAAATGTGAGAATTTGACACACGATGATGCATGCATCTACTCTTATAAAGGTAGAAATGCCCTGGAAATGAATATAAGGTGGCAAATATTGCCCCTTAATAAACTAATTCCATTACCCAGAATGCCTCTGACTGGTGTGTTTGTGCCTGTTTGTTCCTCTAGTAGTGTTGCCTCACAGTAATGGCAGTGACTGTGGTTACTGCTCCAGTATGGAGGGCAGTGAGACGGGCTCTAGAGAGGGCTCAGACGTGGCCTGCACCGAGGGCATGTGTAACCATGATGAAACGGGTAAAGCAACGTTATTATGATTATAGATGGTCAAACATTTGTCTTTTCAACTGTGTTGACATTGCATCTTATTCTGGAAACGTGTACACGTCATTTTTGTTTCCTGTCAGACTGATTCAAGATGATTTCAGACCTTTGCGTAAAGCCAGCCCAGGCAGATTTGAGCTTGTTTTGCGAGAGTCAGGATCATAAATGTTCTCCTAATAGATGTCGGATGGTGATTTAATATTATGGTTTGTCTTCAGGCGAGTGCTCATGTAGTCACCACTGCTCCGAGGAGAAGGAAGAGGAGGCTGTCGACAGCTGTGTGGAGTGCTGGGCCAACTCCGAAGACAACACACCGGGCAAAAATAAGAAGAAGAAAAGAAAAAACAAGGGGTCACTTTGCAGGGGCGAGCATGTGAGTTTGCATCTTGTGAGGTCATTATTGATTCATAACTGCCTTTGAAATTAAAATAGCTGCATTTTGACTTACTGGATGCTTTATCTGCTAAACATCACAAGATAAAGGGGGACTTCAGTCATATTAACAGACAATCATAATGTTAAAGGTGCAGTGTGTAGTATTTATGAGGATCTATTGTAGGGATCGACCGATATGGATTTTTTTAGTGCCGATGCCGATATTTGGAGCCGATACTGCTTTTAATCCCTCAATTTACATCATAAAAATGACACAATGATCATGATGACAATTTAACATTTACAATTTAAAAAAAGGAACATTTATTGAACTTAAAAAAAACTATATTTAACAAATAGTAAAAACAGGTGAGGTAGAACAAGAAAAAAAGAGTTCAGTGGTGAAAATAAATTCTGAAAATAAATATTTAAGCATAAATAAAATAATGACACTATTGCACACAGTATCAACAAGCGAGCAGCATAATAAAGTGCACACTGACTGTACTATACTTCATTTTAAAACTATTTACAACCTAGTCATTTAATGGCTACACTCTAAAAAATGCTGGGTTAAAAATAACCCAAGTTGGGTTGAATATGGGCTAACCCAGCAATTGGGTTGTTTTGACCCAGCGGTTGGGTTAAATGTTTGCTTAAAACAACCCAATTGATGGGTTAGTCCATTTTCAACCCAACTTGGGTTATTTTTAACCCAGTATTTTTTAGAGTGTAGGTGCGCTTCACTTAATCTCTTGTAGAGCAACACCAGCGGTGATTCAGGAGAAAATCTCCCAATGCTCCACGTGAAGCTTCAGTCTTTCGAACTTTTACCATTGTGTCAATTCTCAATTGATTTTGATTAATATGCGCGAGGGAGAGCAAGACAGTCTGAAGACGGCGAGAGCTGCCCTGTGGACGCCTTTCTGGAAATAATGCAGCGAAAAAAAATATTGGCGAACGCAGCAGCCTTATATCGGCCGATACACGTAAAAATCGCAAATATCGGCCCGATATATCGGTCTAACACTAATCTATTGGCAGAAATGCAATATAATACACATAACTATGTTTTCAGTGCTGTATAAAGACTGTTATGTTTTTATTGCCTTATGGTGCGTTCACACCGGACGCGAATGACGCGATTCGCGCAAGTAATTTACATGTTAAGTCAATGCAAAGACGCAAATGACACGGCGCGAATTGAGCGTTTGACGCATGATTGGCGCGAATCGCTCAAGTTGAAAAATCTGAACTTTGCCTGATATTTCGCGCCGCGTTAACCAATCAGGAGCTTGCTCTAGTAGTGACAACAATGAGGAGAAAATCTGTATATTAATATCTGGTTCAGACAATATGATTATCACTGTGATAACATTAAATGACACGAAACACAACACAGTCTCTTTTTGTTAAATGCAAGTTTATGTTTGATCAATAATACAAAAGTATAAGTAAAAGGTATAATAAGCTATACATGAAATAAAGCAAACAATTCAGTCAAACATTCAAAGTCAGTGCTAGTCGGCTACAACAAGTCGGCGTAAATTTATAGCCTAAAAATAAAAAAGTAATGAAACTTCACTTTGCCTTCAGTCTAAACGATTTGCCAGGGAACAAATGATAGATTCATGAGAGCAAAGATCGGCCGTTACATCTTCACAAGGCGAATTATAGCTGGAGACGCCACAGAGACATCAGAGCCAGCGGCAGAAGGACTGGCCGAGGAAAGGCTGATCTCGCTGGGGTTAATGATCTCTGAGCGCCGCTGATCCACTGGAGCTCACAACTCCACAAACACCAGATAAAATGTTAAAATAGGCACTCTTTATATAAATAAACCACAGATTTGAGCTTTAAACAACTACATTATCGACTGAAAAAGTCTTAAAACAATGTTTTGTCACACATTAACAGTAGATTTAAACAAAGAATGACATGTAAACACAGCCCATGTCAGCCATTTCTCAACGAGACGAGCCGCTGGCAGAAGCCCCGCCCATGAGGCGAATTCACATCTGTTGTGAAGTGAATGTGCGAATGAAGCGAGTAAACTCAAAGTGTCCAACTTTGCGCGAATAGCGCAAATTATTCTCGTCATTCGCGTCCGGTGTGAACGCCACATAAGAATGACCCTATCTACACACACCGCAGGTCCCCTTACAGTGAAGCCACCATTTAGCGCCGCCATGTTTCTACGGTAGCCCTAAATGGACAGCGCTAGCTTCACATTAGGGATTTTCTTGTAAACGTTGTTATATCACTTCTCTCTGAGGCGTATGTGGCGTTTCTGCTCGAGGACGCCCTCTGGCCTCCAGTATGAATGAAACTTTTGGGTAAAAAATTTAACGACTAAAGACTTTTTCAGGTGAGAATGTAGTTGTTTAAAGCATAAATCTGTGGTTTATTTATATAAAGAGCGCCTATTTGAACATTTGATCTGGCGTTCTCGGAGTTGTGAGCTCCAGTGGATCAGCGGCGCTCAGAGATCATTAACCCCAGTGAGATCAGCCGTTCCTCAGCCAGTCCTTCTGCCGCTGGCTCTGATGTCTCTGTGGCGTCTCCAGCTATAATTCGTCTTGTAACGGCCGATCTTTGCTCTCATGAATCTATCATTTGTTGTCTGCCAAATCGTTTAGACTGAGGGCAAAGTGAAGTATCATAACTTTATTTTTTAGGCTATTTAACTTTTACCGTTGTAGCCGACTAGCGCTGACTTTGTGTGACTGAATTGTTTGCTTTATTTCTTGTGTAGCTTCTTATACCTTTTACTCATACTTTTATAATGGCTATTATTGATCACACATACACTGACATTTAACAATATTTAATGTTATTACAGTGATAATCATATATATGCACACTTTGTCTGAACCACATATTAATGTGTTTAATAAAAGAGGCAGAGTGGTGTTTTATGACATTTCTCCTGGAGCACCTTAAACGCACGTCCATATCGCGTCAAACGCTCGATTTATACGCGCGTCCATTTTGCTGTGGACCCGCGAGGGGATTCAAAATGTTCAAGCGTCCAACCAGACGCAATTTTGACGCTCTATTCGATGTGAACGCAGCATAAAACGTTTTG